>NC_030816.1:82883751-83191900 GCF_001704415.2 Capra hircus
ACAATAGATCTGTGCTGAGGGGCTTTGAGGGTGGGGAGGTAGGACAGTATGACCCCCAAGGCCCAACTTGTATAGCTTATGTTCCTTGAGGCCCAAAGGCTTTTTCTTACTCTGAGAACCCTTTATGGAAATGCAAATAGTTCAAATATCTTCAGGTGTGAGGAACTCCCGAGCTGTACTTCAGTACAAAGAAGAGAGAGCGCACCCATCGGGAGATGGGAAAACTGCTCAGAAAAGCCCTGCAAGGAGGGCAAGGCCCAGTGAATAAGCCGACATGCCTGGTACTTTGTACAAGAGTAAACACTGTGAAGCGCTGTGACTTGGAAGATGTGCTTTGTGTTGTCCAGGTGGCGAGCCCATCTGGATCCCGTTTGCTTTCAAACATGACCCTGGCTACACGGACTGCCACGGCCGACAGTATGTGAAGCGGACTTGGTACAGGAAGTTTGTGGGAGTCGTTCTTTGCAACTCACTGCGGTATAAGATCTACCTCAGTGACAACCTGAAAGGTAGGTCTTTGGGGATGGTGTGCTGAGGAAAGGTATGAAAAGTTTCTAGTTGATCAGATACTAGCTTGACATAGCAGGTGCACCAGAACGCAACTGAGGTGTGGACCAGTCATGTCTCAGTCTGGCTCAAATGCAAACCAGTTTTGCAGGCTCTATGCCAGAGTGACTTGTTTTCACATTGGTACTCAAGAGTATATATATATATATATATATTTTAAATCGACTGCTTTTTAGGAATGAAGTCCAGAATTCTATTAGAAAATCAAAGGCCATTTTTCTTTGTTGTTGATTCTATAACAGTAGGCACACGTGTAAGCTGGAATTATTGAGGACAAGTCCATACTACGGTCTTTGCCACTGGCACAACTTTACAGAAAAAAAATGTAGGTGGTGAAACATAGATGAGCTGCACTATTTATTCTGTGTCCAAACAAAAATCACATTGTTTTCCTCATGATAGGGGATTCAAACAGAGAATAACATACGTACTTTGGACTACTAACATTTCAAAATGCCATTTCTACCCAGCTGGCTTTGACTCACCCACCTACACATAATTGTTTTATATTTCAAAATTCATACAATGTTTACTCTTTTAGCATAACATTACAAAAACTTTCCTGCAGCTGGTTTATATTTTATCATAGGTCGGTTATTTTGTTCTTTTATTTGTTGCTAGTGATCATCATTTCTCGATAATGTCAAAATCTCCCCAACCATCCCCCACTCCAGCAATTTCTCAGTGCTTATGCCTTCCCGACAAGCAGTATCTGTTTCTCTCTGCTTTTTTCCCCCTCTCCCACACTGCCCTTTCCCTCCTCTGCTTCAGAATTCCTGGGAGAGGTTACACAGCCATGTCTGGTATCGCAGGGTTGAGAGAAAGAACTCGGCCCTACTGTGCAGCTCTGGTTCAGGACCAAGGACAGCACCTCCTGCTACAGACACACCCTACTTCTAGTTTCCTATGAAAATAGGTCCCACTATTTTTACACATATTCATGCTTTTCATAATGGTTTCATAAAATATTCTCTGACTACCAGAGCTTCCACATTTTTGAAACCATAGAGTAGAAAGGTCTCTCATTTATTGGCTGAAAATGCCTATAATATTTATAGTTTCCATTTAAGGAACACTTGCTAAGTATATAGCATACATGATCTCAATAAATCCTTACAATGCTTTGAAATCAGTGCCATTATCACCATCTTTCAAACATGGAAAGTATGACACACAGTGTAAGTAATGTGCCCTCTTCAGTTCAGTTTATTTGCTCAGTCGTGTCTGACTCTTAACAACCCCATGGACTGCAGCATGCCAGGCTTCCCTGTCCATCACCAACTCCCAGAGCTTGCTCAAACTCATGTCCATCGAGTCCCTGATGTCATTCAACCATCTCATCTGCTGTCATCCCCTTCTCCTGCCTTCAGTCTTTCCAAGCATCAGGGTCTTTTCCAGTGAGTCACTTCTTCCCATCAGGTGGCCAAAGTATTGGAGCTTCAGCTTCAGCATCAGTCCTTCCATTGAATATTCAGGACTGGTTTCCTTTAGGATTGACTGGTTGGATCTCCTTGCAGTCCAGGGGACTCTCAAGAGTCTTTTGCAACACCACAGCTCAAAAGCATCAATTCTTTGGCACTCAGCTTTCTTTATGACCAACTCTCACATCTGTACATGACAACTGGGAAAACCATAGCTTTGACTAGATGGACCTTCGTTGACAAAGTAATGTGTCTGCTTTTTAACATGCTGTCTAGGTTGGTCATAACTTTTCTTCCAAGGAGCAAGTGCCTTTTAATTTCATGGCTGCAGTCACCATCTGCAGTGATTTTGGAGCCCAAGAAAATACTGTTTCCATGGTTTCCCCATCTATTTGCCATGAAGTGATGGGACTGGATACCATGATCTTAATTTTCTGAATGTTGAGCTTTAAGCCAGCTTTTTCATGCTCCTTTTTCACTTTCATCAAGAGGCTCTTTAGTTCCTCTTCACTTTCTGTCAAAAGGATGGTATCATTTGCATATCTGAGGTTATCGATATTTCTCCTGGCAATCTTGATTCCAGCTTGTGCTTCATCCAGCCCAGCATTTCACATGATGTACTCTGCAGATAAGTTAAATAAACAGGGTGACAATATACAGCCTTGATGTAGTCCTTTCCCAATTTGGAACCAGTCCATTGTTCCATGTCCAGTTCTAACTGTTGCTTCTTGACCTGCATACAGATTTCTCAGGAGGCAGGTGTGGTGGTGTGGTATTCCCATCTCTTGAAGAATTTTCCAGTTTGCTGCGATCCACACAGTCCAAGGCTTTGGCATAGTCATTGAAGCAGAAGTAGATGTTTTTCTGGAATTCTCCTGCTTTTTCTATGATCCAGCAGATGTTGGCAATTTGATCTCTGGTTCCTCTGCCTTTTTAAAATCCAGCTTGAACATCTGGAATTTCTTGGTTTGCATACTGTTGAAGCCTCACTTGGAGAATTTTGAGCATTATTTTGCTAACGTGTGAGATGAGTGCAATTGTGTGGTAGTTTGAGCATTCTTTGGCATTGCCTTTCTTTGGGATTGGAATGAAAACTGACCTTTTCCAGTCCTGTGGCCACTGCTGAGCTTTCCAAATTTGCTGGCATATTGAGTGCAGCAATTTCACAGCATCATCTTTTAGGATTTGAAATAGCTAACTGGAATTCCATCACCTCCACTAGCTTTGTTCATAGTGATGCTTCCTAAGGCCCACTTGACTTCGCACTCCAGGATGTCTGGTTCTAGGTGAGTGATCGCACCATCATGGTTATCTGGGTAATTAAGATCTTTTTGGTATAGCTCTTACATGTATTCTTGCCACCTTTTCTTAATATCTCTGCCTCTGTTAGGTCCATGCCATTTCTGTCCTTTTTAGTCCCCATCTTTGCATGAAATATTCCCTTGGTGTCTCTAATTTTCTTGAAGAGAACTCTAGTCTTTCCCATTCTGTTGTTTTCCTCAGTTTGTTTGCATTGATTGCTGAGGAAGGCTTTCTTATCTCTCCTTGCTATTCTTTGGAACTCTGCATTCAGATGGTTATATGTTTCCTTTTCTCCCTTGCCTTTAGCTTCTCTTATTTTCTGAGCTATTTGTAAGGCCTCCTCAGACAACCATTTTGCCTTTTTGCATTTTGGTTTCTTGGGGATGGTTGTTTTTCCCTGTCTCTCATACAATGTCATGAACCTCTGTCCACAGTTCTTCAGGCCCTATGTCTATCAGATCTAATCCCTTGAATCTATTTGTCACTTCCACTGTATAATACTAAGGGATTTGATTTCAGTCATACCTGAATGGTCTAGTGGTTTTCCTTACTTTCTTCAATTTAAGTCTGAATTTGGCAATAAGGAGTTCATGATCTGAGCCACAGTAGCTCCCAGTCTTATTTTTGCTGACTGTATAGAGCTTCTCCACTTTTGACTGCAAAGAATATAATCAATCTGATTTCAGTATTGACCATCTGGTGATGTTCATGTGTAGAGTCTTCTCTTGTGTTGTTGGAAGAGGATGTTTGCTATGACCAGTGTGTTCTCTTGGCAAAACTCTGTTAGTCTTTGCCCTGTTTCATTTTGTACTCCAAGGGCAAATACGCCTGTTATCTCTTGACTTCCTACTTTTGCATTCCAGCCTTGTATGATAAAAATGACATCTTTTTTTTGGTGTTGGTTCTTCAAGTTTGTCCAAATTCCTAAATCACCTGTAGCATTTTTGGGTCAGTCACTGACTCATCAAATTCCTTTTTGCAGATACATTCTACAGCATTGGGGACAGTTGGGGAAGAGGTGAAGACCACTGTCAATTTGTGGATTCACACCTTGATGGAAGAACAGGGCCTCAGTCCTACATTGAAGCCCTCCCTAACATTCAAGGTAATGTGAACAAAGGCCCAATCAATTACACTGGGGGGTGGGGAGGAGGGCCAACATAAGGAGAAAATTCACGTTATCTCTGCCTTTGGTTTACCATTTGAAGATGGATGTAAGCAGCATTTTTGATCATAAAAATAAGGAATCAACAAAGTGCTCCTACCCTATGCCGTATTTGGAGTGAGCCTTGGAGAGGTGGCTCAGACAGTAAAGCATCTGCCTGTAATATAGGAGACCTAGGTTTGATCCCTGGATCGGAAAGATCCCCTGAAGAAGGGAATGGCTATCCTCTCCAGTATTCTTGCCTGGATAATTCCGTGGACAAAGGAGCCTGGAGGACTGTGGTCCATGAGGTCGCAAAGAGTTGGACCCAATTGAGTGACTAACACTTTCCCTTTTACTTTGGAGAGGTAGGGATACAGAGGAATATAAGACCTTATCGCTACTGCCAGGAAACATAGTCAGAATTGGAAAGAGAGGATAAATGTATGAAAGGTAACGAGAGCAGACAACTTCAAGTGCAGACAATGGCAAGTTATGTCACATTGTTGTCCCGTTACCAGGTAATCGTGCAGATTATACTCAGTCCCTGAGTTCAAGAGAAGCAGGCCACTTGAGGCTGCCAGGGGAAGTTTTCAGAAGAGGCAGAGTCTGAGTCATAAAAATTCATGCAAAGATTAGAGAGTCTTCTAGGTGGAGGCTGGCATGAATAAGAATACAGAGAAAGAAAAAATAAATAAATGCAAACCAACCAGGATATGTTTCAGGAGATTGTGTATCAATTGTTTCATGATGGCATTGTAAGAGGAAATGCATATATTCATTTCAAAGTTAACAATTTGTAATACATTATTAACTCCAGTAAAACAAGTATACTAGGCGAGGTCCTCCGTAGAATCAGAACCAAGAGCAAAAATATAGAGACAGAGAGACAGAGAGGAGAGAGAAATAGAGAATGAGATTTATTTTAAGGAATTGGCTCATATGATTGTGGAAACTGGCAAGTCCAAAATCTACAGGGTAGCCCAACAAGGCTGCTGGAGACCTAGGGAAGAGCTGATGTTGCAGTTCAAGTCTGAAGGCAGAATACCCCTGTCCTCAGGGAAAGTCGGTCTTTTTCTACTAGAGCCTTCAACTGATTGGATGAGGCCCACCTGCATTATGGAGGCTTCACCGCTTGCGTGCTTAGTCACTCAGTCATGTCTGACTCTGCGACCCCATGGACTGTAGCTCACCAGGCTTCTCAGTTCATGGAATTCCCACTCAAGAATACTGGAGTGGGTTGCCATTCCCTCCTCCAGAGGATTTTCCTTTCCAGGGCCTGAACTCACATCGCCTGTTCTCCTGCATTACAGGTGGATTCTTTACCAATGGCCCACCAGGGAAGCCCATCGAGGCTTCGTTACATAGGTACAATTGATGAAAGCTTTGACCATGAGTGACTGAGCTCAGCCTCTAGCTCCTCTCTCCTCCCTGAGGTTGGAGGTGGGACGGAAACCCCCACCCCATATTCCCATGGTTGGTCCTCTGGTGACCAGCCCTTACCCTCAGGTGCTTTCCAGAAGCCACTTCATTAACATAAGCCCACATGTAGTTGAAGAGGTTTATTATGAAATAATCATTTCCCAGACAGCTTTATCGCTCTTCAGTTCAGTCGCTCAGTCGTGTCCAACTCTGCAACCCCATGAACCGCAGCATGTCAGGCCTCCCCGTCCATCACCAACTCCTGGAGTCTACCCAAACTCATGTCCATTGAGTCGGTGATGCATTTAACCATCTCATCCTCCGTTGTCCCCTTCCTCTCCTGCCTTCAATGTTTCCCACCATCAGGGTCTTTTCAAATGCGTCAGCTCTCCACATCACGTGGCCAAAATATTGGAGTTTCAGCTTCAACATCAGAGTTATTGCTCTCACCACTCAGGAAATTCCAAAGGTTTGGGGAGCCTTGTGCCAGGACTGGGGATGAAAACCAAATATCCACTTTCTATTATAAATCGCAGTGTCACAGATGCATTTTCTTTCTCCCTCTCTTTTTTTAACCTTCCAGGCTACTATCGCCAGTACCGCCAGGAGCCAGTCAGCTTCGGCAACATAGGTTTTGGAACTCCCTACTACTATGTGGGCTGGTACGAATGTGGGGTCTCCATCCCAGGGAAGTGGTAACTGCAGGAAGATCGTGCCGGAAGCTTGCCCTGCCGACCCCCTTGTTCACTTGAGTGAGGGCCTGCGAGCAGGGAAAGAGGCAGTGTCCCAAGCCCCCTGCTGTCCCCAGTGTCGGCAAGGCCACACAGTGGACACTGGACACTTCAGGCGTCTTCAGTCTGGAGCTCAGTCCTACATCTCGGCCTGGACCACACACTGGCTTCAGTGTCGCTGTTAACTTTGCTTCTCTACAGGTTTTACTTATAACAGCACGTCCCAGAGATGGCACAGGCACTCAGCTATGGGGATGCACGGTGCAGTTTTCATCCTTTTTAGGCCCAAAGTTCAGATGCTTCAGTATCTCCAGGGATTAGTATCAACATGCTCAGCTCGCTTCATGGAACACCACCTGCTTTCTTTTTTCTCACTGGACTCCTCCCAAAGTAGCTAAATTTAAGCTTTGGATCCCTCTCTATGCAGTAGAACTGAATTATTAAAAATGCCACTGAAGGAAATGTAGCCTACTTAAGATTTATTCTGTGGACTTACCCACTGCTAGACCAAATGTATCAAATCTTACTTGTAAATTCTCAATTTTGAGATATATATATATATATATATGTATATATGCATATACATATCTACACTCGTCTGCAAGGACATTGATTAAAATTGCTAAATTTGTACTTGTTCACTCGATACATGTGTGGGGGGCTTCTTGAAGCAGAGGTGCTGTTTGCGAACATCTTAGAAGGCTTCAGAGAATATGTACTCTGTATAACATGGCAGGAATGGAAAGGTATGGGTTCTTTCCATGAATGCTGCCAAGCCTGGGAAATGACTGGGAAGTAGGGATGCTATGAGCCAGTAGCAAACTGAGTGATTTCCACCTTCCACACCCATGTGAAATATGAACCGGAGGGCTGTGTGATGACAGATCTAGTGTGTTTCCACATTAAGATTTTAGGTCCCAAATGATTTTAAAATCCAGTTTAAAAAGACTCCTTTCCCCTTTCCTGCTGAGCCCAGTGTCTCCTCCTCAAAATATAAGCATCTTGCCCTCCTCAACTGCAGAACAAGAGGGTTTATGTAGAGACACTTTATTCTAATTCTTCTTAAAATATGGTGTTTTTACATGTGCATGGTACCTGTGTGTCCACGGGCAGCTCTGGGGAATGAAGGGTTTGTCTTCTCCTAAGTTTCAAGGTGAAAGACAGTAGTGGCGGGGGTGTGGGAGGGACTTCCCTGCTGGCTCAGTGGTTGAGAACCTGCCTTCCAAGGCAGAGGTGTGGGTTCAGTCCCTGGTCTGGGAACAAAGATCCCCATACTGATGTGCAGCTAAGCCCATGTGCTCAAACTAGAGAAAGCCTGCCTGTTGTTATGAAGACCCAGTGCAGCCAAAACAATTTTTAAAAAGAAACAAGAATCAGTAGTGGGAACAAGCCAGGGGCAGACACAGTTCTGGAAGCCAGGAGCTGTACCACTGTGTAAACGGTGTAATGGTGTAAAGTGGCTCGCTACTGGAGTTGGTTATTTTTAGTGCCAGCGCCAGGTGGAAGTGAAGCCTGATGTGTCTGGTAGGTGTGAAGGTTAAAAAGCACAAGGAAACAAGTCACTGCGGGTCTTTGTGATGGGTTAGCAGGAGCGGACGTTTTCAGCAACACCCACAATCCCCTCCTGCAGTAAACAACAGTAGAGAAAATGCAGGCATTCTGATGGCTAAGAAAACACCAGGATAGAAATCATCTGGGTCTCTGAGGCTTTTGTACATAAAAGTGGGATTATGAAAAAGGGAATGTCTTTTAAAACACCTGTTTTTTCACCGTAACCTTCAAACATGCTTCACAATGCCAAACCAAAGATAAGACCTTTAAAGATAAGTGAATTTTCCTTATACACCTATCTTTGTTATGGGGCCTCCTGAAGAAGAGATGGGGGGTCAAGGGCCCAACATAGAGATGCAGGCATCTCTCCCCTGTGGCTCACTATTTCATACACTAAACCGCGTTTCTGGTCAGCCTTACCCCAGAGGGCTTTATACTTGTTTCATACACGAAAGAACACATTTCCCACAGAAGGATTTACACTTACTTCACAGAAATCCAAAGATTTCAGTGGCATTCACTCATGCAATGTTTTTTGAGCTCCTCCTGGAATCTTTGACTGTATTTGAATCTAGAAATCTGAACTTTTATTACAAAGAGATGTTTCAATTCTTTACGGGAATTACTGCAGAGGCCAGATGATAGCTCAGCCAAAACAAAAACACTGAATCTATGTGAAGGGGATAGTGTTTCCAATATTCCCTCCAAATTAGGTTATGCAATAGTTCAAACACATCCACAGAGGTTACGTGAAGTTTCTAGAGCTGTGAGGTCCCAGAGGACATGTTTTAGGAGCTCCATTGGCAGCAAGATGCCAAGAAGGGCATTCAAGATAGTAGAGGGTCTGGAAACCATTCTGTGTCAAATTAGGATAAAATGAATGGGACTGTTCTAAAGACTTCATCTACTTCCAAGTCTTTAAGGAAGAAAAGGGTTTGCCAGCTCTGTAGGTCAGAGTAGACACAAGTGGGAATTAAAGGAAAAGAAAAGTTGGCTCAAGGATTTTTAGAATTCTAGAGGAATTTAAGAAGAGTTTAATTACCAAATGAGCCTTGTTGGAAAATACTGAGATGTTCATCACTGAAAGAGCTGAAATATAGCTGGAAATGTCTACACTTTGATTTGAAGCCCTCAGCCTGTTCTTAATTTGGCGTCTGAGCTCACAGTGTTTTTTCTGTGCATTTAAAGGGTTGCAAACAAACAGACCAAACAAAAACACTGTATATGCAACAGCGACCATCTGTGGTTCTAAAGTGAAAAGGCAAAGTGTGAGTCTCTCAATTGTGTCTGACTTTGCAACCCCATGGACTGTAGCCCGCCAGGCTCCTCTGTCCATGGGATTTCCCAGGCAAGAATACTGGAGTGGGTTGCCATTCCCTTCTCCAGGGGATCTTTCCAACACAGGAATCAAACCCGGGTCTCCCTCATTGCAGGCAGATTCTTTACCATCTGAACCACCGGAATTATTTAAGGTGATTCTTGAGCCTTAAATATTTACCCTATAAGACAAGTCTGTACAACTGTGGATTAGAGTTTTCTTGAAGTTTAAAGACAATTTAGGCAAAGTACAAATTTAAAAACTTACTACTTGATAGATGTTTGCTGGCTCTTCTCTAACTTGAATAATATTTATTATCTATCAAATCTGAACTCTGCATTGAGCAGTTGAACTGGGTCCCCAGGATCCCATTGGTCAAGCCCTCTGTGTTGTGGTCTCAGGAAGTACTATGGGCTCGAGAGGACGTCATGCATGTTTAATATAACCATCTGGCTGAAACATAATTTCCAGATTTTACCAAATGAGTTTTGATTTATTTTTTTCCTTTTTGACTTTTTCAGGTCACATTATCTTGGTCAGTCCAGGAGGATGGGGTGTTTGAGATTGTGATGATTAATGGTGTTAAACGCATTTGCTTCTCTGCACAGAACACAGGTCTTAGTCACTACGTATAATTAAAATGATTCCACCCATAGAATTAGCCCACATTTCTGCAACATCTTCAGGCCTTAAAATCATCTCCTTAGGATGTAACTATTTTGTAGTTGGAGATAAGAAGTGAGTTTAAAAAGTACAACATGAAAATACAATGACACGTGTCATAAATGGTGATCTGGTTTAAAATCTTAGTTGTAAGATTGAAACTGAAAGTCATGTAAGTTGCTCAGTCATGTCTGACTCTTTGTAACACCATACAGTGTAGCCTGTCACACTCCTCTGTCGACGGAATTCTCCAGAAAAGAATACTGGAGTGGATTGCCATTTCCTTCTCCAGGGGGGTCTTCCTGACCCAGGGATCAAACCTGGGTCTCCTGCATTGTAGGCAGATTTTTAAAACCACCAGGGACCAATGTACAAATTTTAAAAATCACAATGAGAGCTAAACCCATAAGGATTTACAATAAAGTTGAAATAAAATTAACATGGAAATGGAGGCTGATAAAATTAACACATTAAAAAATTCTTGGTTCCAATTAGGAAAGCAATTCTCTCTCATGCAGAACTTGCTTGTTGGCCAAGAATAGAAATGCCCTGATAATTAAGAAAAGGGTTTACCTGAGGTTGGACTGTGCATTCCCAGGACAGGAAATAACAGTCCACCTCCACCACTTGCAGGAGGTGCTTCTGTGTCATGGTGTTGTAGCCACGTTTTTCAGGAAACAAACTCACTCAGAAGAACAATGCAGATAGCGGAGTGCAGTTTATTACACTGGCAGGCCCAAGGCAGAGTCTCCTCTTAGCCAAGGACCCTGACCAGTTTTTGTGAAAACCTTATATATCCTAAGTGTACGTGCTCAAACCCACATCCCAAAATTCTCTGAAACTAGTCTGAACAAAGGGAAAGAAAGATGCAAAGTTAACCCATGATTCGCATGCCTTAAACCCATGATTCGTATGCCTTAAGCCTAGGTAGTTAACAGTAGACAATTATCAATAGGCCTGTGGTCAAACCCCATTAAGCATAACAATTTATGATTCTATTTGGTTACACTGATAATTAGGGTATTCTTTTAGGCGACAGAGAGTCTAGATACAAGCCCTGGGGCTCTTCCATGGGAAGGGTTGGGGGGAGGTCTGGTTTTCCAGTTGGTCTGTCATTTCCATAGATACTGGGCATATAGCTCAAAGTCCACAGTCCAGCCCAAGATAGAGTCCTGCTTTCAAGATGGAGCTTGTTCTGTCTGTTTCCTCCTTCCGCGGAGGTGAGCGTGCCGTCGCTCTTGCCTCCCTTTCTAGGAGCAGAATGGCTCCCTCCAGGCTACCAGCTGTTGGTTCCCCCTCTCAGCTCCCTGTGGTTTTCCACACGGTTTATCAGACTATCCCCACGGTCGCCCTGCAACACTCCCTGTCACCAATCAGCTCCATCCACTTCCCCTCCTACTTCAGGAGACCCCGCCTCATCTCGCCAAGCAGAGGGGTCGCCGGAGGGCAGATCTCCACCCGCGCATGCGTCCTTGCCCACTCCGCCATCTTCACATGGAGCCGCCCCCTCAGGTCCAGGTCCAGGGCCAGCACTCTGAGCTCCTATAACTGCAGTGTCTCCCTTTTGGAAGGCCACGCCCCAACGTTCAGATGTGCTCTAGCCTTCCTCATCTTAATTGTTTAAAATTTAAATTAAAAAAATTTCCCATCACCCATGTCACACAGACACACACACACACACAGATGTGCTCTAGCCTTCCTCATCTTAACTTTTAAAAATTTTAAAAAATTTCCTGTCACCCATCTCACACACACACACACACACACACACACACACACACACACACACACAAACACACACACACACACACACACGTTCCCCTTCAGCTCCTCCCTCCACACTGGCTTTGTGCTGAGTGCCCGAGTGAATCACGCCATCCCCTCCCGCTTCACTCGCCAGCATTTCTCACACAGCCACACTCTGGCTTCTTGGGCTCAACTCTCTCGGGCCCGGGTCTCTCCCGGTGGCCAGGTCCGGTGGATGCTGGTCAGGCTATTCCTGTTGTCGCCTTGTGGCAGCACTTGACAGTGAGCCCTGCTTGCGTCTCCTGCCTGCATCTTCCCTCCCAGCTTCAAATGGCGGCTGGGCCTCCCTGTTCCTCATTTAAGGACAGACCTGAAGGCAACTTTCTCGCCTGGCTTTGCCTGGGAGGGAGGGGGAAGAGGAGAGGTGAGTGGTCTGGGGTCTTGGTGGAGCAGACAGAAGTGAGGTAAGAGCAGAGAAGGAGGTGTTCCCCCACCATGGCGGGGAGGAAGCTAGTTGGGGGTTCCATGAACAGCAGGGCCGCAGACCACTCCCTGCCTCCCCAGGGCTATGGTGGAGTGAGGCTGACTATGGGGAGCTGATGAAGTTGGACCACAGAGAGGTGAGGTTTCCAGTCCGTCCTATCTGAGCCCATCCCACCCCACAGGGTGGGGAGCAAGAGGGTGTTTGCCTGCCGGGGCCACAGAGGCCTGGGCAGTGGCCACTGTGATACTCACACCTCTCATTTCACTCAGCGGAGGTTAAATGAATCCAAAAATGCCCTGGACGCCCTTCTAGACTCTCTTCTGGGCTGCAGGGTGATGCGAATACACACCATCCCTTCCCTGGTGGAGACAGTGTCCTAGCGGAGCAGATGGGACACATGGGCCAGCAACCAGCTGCAAGCTGGTGGAAATGAATGGACTAAGTAGAGCAGATGGCTGTGTAATGGGCAAGTAGGGACCTAAAGCAGCGAAGGAGCTCCTCAATGGCCGGAGAGAAGTGGGGTGGGCCTGGGAGTAGCACCAAGAACGCTTGAGACCGAAGGGTTTCTACCTTGACACGTGGGCTCTCAGATTTGACTCTTAAAGGCAATAATAAAATAACACTCATTTTCTGATCTATGAACTCAGTAGAACTAACCTAAGTTGGCTCCTTATGTTGTTAAAATTTTGACACCATGAAGGAGGGGGTCTTGATCCTGTCCCATCCAAGGGACCACTGATCCCAATCCAAGTTTACCCATCTGACTGATCACCCATCTTCAAGCTCCAGATGTCAATAGGGGGGACAACAGCCACTGTTCTGTCACCCAGAATCACCCAGCCAGGCCTCATCTCTCCTCCCAAGAGTGGCTGGCTACTAACTTTATGTTTAGGTGGCAAAAGAGTCCTTTTGCAATTTTCCCAGAACATAACGTAATTACCTCATGATTAGCTGAAATCTCCCCTCCAACAGAGAAATTAATTGGTGGCTATCTGTTCTAGAACTTCGCCATAGCAATTTCCACTACTCCCTGAATTATAAATTTCATGAAGGCAGAGGCTAAGCCGGACCCTATGGGAATTTCCCAGGACAGACACCCCCTCACCCCCACCCACATGTCCTCTGGCTGCCTTTTGTCTGTAGAAGAATTTTAGTCAAAGAATAAATTTAATCAGGGAAGTGATAAAATGAAGAAAGGGAAACAGACAAAAAAATAATAGTTTAGCCATTAAACAAAGTCAAGGACCTTTTAGTTCCTTCTCAAGGGTTATAGATAATATTCTGAGCGATATCCTATGAGTTATTTTCCAATACTGAAACTCCTACCAGGTAGGAGAAGTTAACCAGATGCTGCCCACAAGCATGTTCATAACCCCAGACTGACTGGAATCAGAGGGTTGATGACGTTGACTCCCAATTACGTTATCACCAACCAATCAGAAACACACCCACAAGCTGATCACACACCCCACAACCCCGCCCCGCTCTCACCTTGTCTTTAAAAACCTTCCCCTGAAAGTCTTCAGGGAGTTTGGGTCTTTTGAGCATGAGTGAAGTGAAGTCGCTCAGTCATGCCTGACTCTTTGCGACCCCATGGACAGTGGCCTGCACCAAGCTCCTCCGTCCATGGGATTTTCCAGGCAAGAGTACTGGAGTGGATTGCCATTTCCTTCTCCAGGGAATCTTCCTGACCCAGGGATCGAACCCAGGTCTCCCGCATTGTAGATAGACACTTTACTGTCTGAGCCACCAGGGAAGTCTCTCTTTTGAGCATGAGCTGCCTGGATTCCTTGTTTGGCGCCTATAATAAATACTTCACTTTCTTTCAGCACAACTCAGTGTCAGTGGGTTGGCTTTGCTGTGCATGACCAAGTAGACTCAAGTTTGGTTTGTAACAAGGCCACATCTGTTATTTCACCGACTGTTACTTCCTGCCGTCTGACCCAGAGCCTGGCCCGTAGCAGGTGTCCAATAAATGACTCGAATGCAAGATGAATGAGGAAATGAACAACTGAGCGCACGCTCTGCCGCTCTCCTCTGAGTGCGCTTCGTTCAGTCTGCTGGCCCTGTTCTCTTTATTCCAGAGACTTTGAGGCCAGGGTCATTTTCTCAAGGAAGTCCCATTGGCATGGAGAGGTTCATCCAGTTCTGACAATGTCTTCTGTTAGCTTATTTCCAGTTCTATGACAATGTTTTTGGCTTTTGCGGGTTTTTTTTTTTTTTTTTCCATTCAGAAATTGGAGATGAGATTGCCGGTCATTATAACTTAGAGCCTGGAAGGTACAAGTTTGGTAACTCAAGGTTACTGTCTTAATTTTCTTTCTGTCTGATAGCAAGAGAACATGTAGTTGGGGCAAAAAAAACCCAAAAAACAAAAAACAATAAAAACCTGAGCATGAGAGGAAAAACTCATGCAAAGAGCATCCCCAAGAAGTCTACTCTTTCCCTGGTCTTCCAGAAGGCTAGCTGACACCAGGTAGCCTGGGAGCAGTGTCTCAGGCCAGGAAAGGAGTGGTGAGAAAGATTTTTAAGTTGGTCTCTGTGTTGATGTCTTGCCTTCCTGTTCCTGCCTGGCTGTCTTTGATGTCTTTGTAGTCTCCTTGTACTGAGGCCAGGACCCATCAGAGAACCTACAATTTACACTTCCGTGCACTCTCCCTTTCTGAGAATAGCAGCTTTGTGAAGAAGCAAAGTTGGCTACCCTGTTCAAGTCTTATTGGACAAGAATGGTGCTGGAACCAGAGGGAGATGAAAGGGACAGTTGAAATGCATCCCTCAGATTATCCCTAGGGAGTTAGTTGATAGGTAGCTAGGTAGGTAAAAGGATAGCTAGCTAGCTAAATAGATAAGGGAGAATAAAACCGTAAAGATTTTTAACAGTGATACTAAGAGAGAGGCTTAGAGATCAAGAGAGATCCCAGAAGAGCCATGCTGGTCTACAGGACTCACATCCTTCTGTTTGGTCCAGATAGTCACTCTCAGTCAGAAACCCTGGTTTCTGCTCCACAATTCTTCTCTGTCCTTACTATCTGCAACCTTTGTCCCATTTCTTCAAAGATGATAGTTCTTCAAAGGCTATAAGGTCTTAGCAGATATAGACCTTATACACAATTCATTAATTAAGCAACATTTTTTATTTATTAACTTGTAAAAGACTCTGAGATGACGGATCTACATCCTACCAGTAAACAGATGTCACCTTCAAATTAGGATAATTAAAGGAGGTTTAGGGCTTCCCTGGTGGCTCAGATGGTAAGAAACCCGCCTGCCAATGCAGGAGACATAAGAGATACAGGTTCGATCCCTGGGTCAGGAAGGTCCCCTGGAGAAGGGAATGGCAACCTACTCCAATATTCTTGCCTGGAAAATCCCATGGTCCAAGGAGCCTGGCAGGCTTACAGTCTATGAGGTCGCAAACAGTCAGATATGACTGAGTGACTAATGCTTTGACTTTTTCATGGAATCTGGTCCCATCACTTCATGGGAAATTGATGGGGAAACAGTGGCAACAGTGTCAGACTTTATTTTGGGGGCTCCAAAATCACTGCAAATGGTGATTGCAGCCATGAAATTAAAAGACGCTTACTCCTTGGAAGGAAAGTTATGACCAACCTAGATAGCATATTCAAAAGCAGAGACATTGCTTTGCCAACAAAGGTCTGTCCAGTCAAGGCTATGGTTTTTCCAGTGTTCATGTATGGATGTGAGAGTTGGACTGTGAAGAAAGCTGAGCACCAAAGAATTGATGCTTTTGAACTGTGGTGTTGGAGAAGACTCTTGAGAGTCCTTTGGACTGCAAGAAGATCCAACCAGTCTATCCTAAAGGAGATCAGTTCTGGGTGTTCACTGGAAGGACTGATGCTGAAGCTGAAACTCCAGTACTTTGGCCACCTCATGAGAAGAGTTCACTCATTGGAAAAGGCTCTGATGCTGGGAGGGATTGGGGGCAGGAGGAGAAGGGGATGACAGAGGATGAGATGGCTGGATGGCATCACTGACTCGATGGACCTGAGTTTGGGTAAACTCCAGGAGTTGATGATGGACAGGGAGGCCTAGTGTGCTGCGATTCATGGGGTCACAAAGAGTCGGACACGACTGAGTGACCGAACTGAACTGAACTTCAGAAAGGAACTGTTTATGTAGCTGCAGGTGGGGACCACAGGGAACACCGCATTAGTGGGCTGTTACCATCCTGAACTTGGAAGACCGAAGGGAGGAATGGTTAGCAGAATCCAGAAGAGTCTGGCATACAAGTCCAGCTTTCGAGAAGTGATGACCTTCTTCAAGGGACAAAGCAACCCTGCAGGGAGGGAGCCTGGGTTTCCTCCTGCTCACTCTTCTCCCTCCCTTAATCTTCACCCTTCCTCTCACTTTCCCTTCTGTTTCCTATCAGGGTCCTCATTACCCAAACCCACCTGGAAGCCAGGTGGCAAAGAAGCTGCTTGATGAAGGTGAAACAAGTCAGCCCCAGCTGCAGAGAGCAGGCTCAAGAAAGGAAGAAGGCAGATCTGCGGAGACAAGTTAGAAGCATCCATCCACTCTGGGAAGTGATAATGCTCTTTCACAATTGTTTGTTACTTTTAGTACATTATGACATCACCAGCAAAGATTAGTTAAGGATGATTTTTAGAGCGTTCATTAAATCAAAAGGACCTTCATACTCCCTTCTCTTCCTGGAGCTGGTAGAGACTTTCAAGGACATCTCGTTTGAACTATTACATAGTCAGGAATGGCAGGGGTGAGCACGTGGTCCCAGTCCTATTTCCCTGATCATGACAGACATTGCTGGTCGATCAAGGCAGAAGGAGCTTCATCTCTGTCAACACTGACCTCTCAACAGTGTTCTCAGTTGAGTAGAACCAGTAGTCAAGTTCAAACCTGCTTGCCGTCTCCACACTATATGGTCTCATTCCCGTAAATGTCTCTCGTGTTGGCTCAGTGGTAGAGAATCCACCTCAATGCAGGGGATCTGGGTTTGATCCCTGGGTGGGGAAGATCCCCTAGAGAAGGAAACGCTACCACTCCAGTATTCTTGCCAGGAGAATTCCGTGAACAGAGAAGCCTGTCGGGCTATAGTCCATGGGGTCGCAAAGGGTCAGACACAACTGAGTAACACCGTCACTTTTCATTTTTGCTGTGCTACACAGCTTGTGGGATCTTAGTTCCCCAACAAGGGATCGAACCCATGCCCCCTGCCGTGGAAGCATGGAGTCCTAACCACTGGACCACCAGGGAGTTCCCTATGTCTCTTAGTTCTGACTGCTCACAAAAGAACCGAACTTCTCTCAGGGCCTCGTACTGCGCGGTAAGAATAGAGGAGAAATGATACTTCGAATTACGTCAGTGTTTTCCACCCCAGTTTTTGCTTTAGTTGAATTTGGCCTCATTCAGCACCAGGTTCTCATTTAGTTCAATTTATCAGGGATTAGTGTGAAGCCTTTGTTAGCCACTTAGCACTGTGCTGGCTGCT
The DNA here is from genome assembly GCF_001704415.2 of Capra hircus. NCBI lineage: Eukaryota > Metazoa > Chordata > Mammalia > Artiodactyla > Bovidae > Capra > Capra hircus. The sequence goes on from NC_030816.1 coordinate 82,901,571, forward strand.
GTTGAGGCCCGAGTGGGAGTAGCTGGGTTTGTTATCCTCAAAGGTTTAGTCAAGTTCAGGGAAAGCACATTCTTGCTTCTCCCTCGTGTGAAGGTGACGCTGCGGGTACCCGTCCCAGCTGCCTCTTGTAACTCCCAGACTTATGAGCGCCCTGCATTCTCACCCTCTTCCTGCGGACACGCTCACCCTTCACAACCTCCGCTTGGTCCTACGCAGGTAAGGCTTCCAGGACACTCATCACCCTTCCAGGACTTCAATGAGCCCCACTTCCTATCATCTCCTTGGAAAGTTTGGAAATTCATGGATTTGCCTCAGGATGGAAAAGGGGGTGTATTTCAGAGATGGTTCCAAAAGCTCTGTACAGGAGCTGGTCCTGGCCGAGTAGACTGATTCCTCCAGCAATGGACCTGTGTGGCCAACTGCTCCCAACCCCTGCATGCTCACCCTGACCCACGACCTCAGGGACACCCAGCTGCAGGCGCAGGGCCAGGTCAGGAGACTGGATGCACCTACCTGTGGCCTCAGCACACGGGGATGGTTAGAAACAACGTCAGGCTTTCTTTACTGTTCGTATTTATCCATGCTTTCTTTAATTCAACAAACTTTCCATGACAACATGTGCCAGGGAGTGTGAATGAATAACACGTAGAGTTCATGCCCATCTCAGAGTTCACACTTCACCCTAAAACAGAACTGGAAGAGCTGGACATTTTAAAAATCTTGGGGAAGTTACATGTAAGTCATGGACGTTTTATGCTTGTTTCTCTGGGTGCTGTCATCTGTGCTGTGCTATGTCCGTGTGAAACCCAGCTGCTTCGGGACACGCTAAATTCCGCTTCCAGCATTTCTGGGCTGCCTCGTTGTATAGGAAATATTTCTTTGGTGACCACTGCTCTGTTCTGTTTTTGATGCTGAATCAGAAAATGTAGTCTCTCCTTTGGGAATGTTCTGGTTAATGAAAAACAAATGGTGGCCTGAGAGGTACAAAGCTTGTTGACCGGTCCAAAGAGTTTCTTGGTAGAAAGTCAGGGCTTTGTCTGTAGTCAGGGTATCTCTGAGTTAATTTGTAATGATTGAGTTGGAAAATAGCTTGTAATCTGCTTCATGGGTCAAATACAAGGTGAATAGCATTAGTACATCCATCCATACATCTGTAATAGCCAATTGTAATAAATCCTAAGTAAGTTCCAGAGACCTTTCCAAGTACAGATTCAGACTTTGTTTTCATTTTTAAACCATTTTATTGAGCTATGATTAACATGCAAAACCTGTATATGGTTAATATATAAAACTTGAGGTGTTTGGAGATGAATCTACCCTCGTGAAATCATCACCATGATCTATGGCATAAACTTATATATCATCTTGAAAGGTTTTCTCCCACACTCTTCATTATTATTTTTGTGTGTAATAAGAGCACAGTGCAAGATCGACCCTCTTTGCAAACTTCTAAGTCTATGATGCAGTGTTGCTCTAGCCACTATGCTGTGTAGTGGGTCTCTATGACTTATTCAGTTATTGCATAACTGAAACTTTGTACCCTTTGATTGGTTTCCCTGGGGGCTCAGATGGTAAAAAGTCTGGATGCAATGCAAGAGACCTGGGTTTGATCCCTGGGTCAGGAAGATCCCCTGGAGAAGGGAATGGCTACCCATTCCAGCATTCTTGCCTGGAGAATTCCATGGACAGAGGGGCCTGGAGAGCTACAGTCCATGGGGTCACAGAGAGTCTGAAGTGATTTAGCATGCATGAACTCATCGTTCGGTCATTACCACTTCATTTTCTCCTCTCCCAGTCCCTGGCAGTCACCATTCTACCCTCTGCTTCCATGAGGTTCACTATTTTATATTCCTCACATAAGTGTAATTATTAGAATTTGTCTTTTGAGACTGGTTTATTTCACATAGCATAATGCCCTCTGGGTTCAACCATGTCATCACAAATGGCAGGATTTCCTTCCTTGAGGCTGAATAATATTCCTGTGTGAGTGTGTATGTGCATATATATAATGTGTTTTTATTCACTTGAAATTTTTTCTGTACAGTAGAATTCACTCTTTTTAGCGTACATCTCTATGAATCTTCATGAATTCATAGTCATGTAATCACTGATACAATTAAATTCCATCACCCCCCAAATTCCTTTTCCCCACCCCAGGTTCTCTCACCAACTGGCCTGTTTTCTGTCTCTGTAATTCTGCCTTATCCAGTAGGCCATGTGACAGTGACTGCATGGGTTTCTGAGTCTGCCTTCACTCCGAACGAGCATACAGCCTTTGAGACCCATGGGTGGTATTGCACACATCACGAGCTCATTCCTTTTGCTTCTGAGTACTGTTTCTGCCTGTAAAGGTGAGGAAGTGTGATTATACATTTACCAAAGGGAGGAACATTGAAGTATTTTCTGATATGTGGTGATTATGAATAAAGCTACTATGTTCATGGACAGGACATTGTGTGAATGTAAGCTTTTATTTCTCCAGGAGTGGACTTTCTTAGATATGCTAAGTGTATCAGTATCAGTTCAGTCACTCAGTCATGTCTGACTCTTTGTGACCCTGTGGACTGCAGCACCCCAGGCCTCCCTGTCCTTCACCAACTCCCAGAGCTTGCTCAAACTCATGTCCATCAATTATGTGATGCCATCCAACCATCTCATCCTCTGTCATCCCCTTCTCCTCCTGCCTTCAATCTTTCCCAGCATCAGGGGCTTTTCCAATGACTCAGTTCTTCAAATCAGGTGGCCAAAGTATTGAAGCTTCAGCTTCAGCATCAGTCCTTCCAATGAATAGTCAGGACTCAGTTCCTTTAGGATTGACTGGTTTGATCTTGCAGGCCAAGGGACTCTCGAGAGTTTTCTCCAACACCACAGTTCACAAACATCCAATTCTCCAGCACTCAGTTTTCTTTATGGTTCAACTCTCACATCCATACATAAATCCTGGAAAAACCATAGCTTTGACTAGATGGACCTTTGTTGGCAATATGATGTCTCTGCTTTTTAATATGCTGTCTAGGTCGGTCATAGCTTTTCTTCCAAGGAGCAAGTGTCTTTTAATTTCATGGCTGCAGTCACCATCTTGCAGTGATTTTGGAATCCAAAAAAGTAAAGTCTGACACTGTTTCCATTGTTTCCCCATCTATTTGCCATGAAGTGATGGCACTGGATGCCATGATCTTAGTTTCTTGCATGTTGGTTTTTAAGCCAGATTCTTCATTCTCCTGCTAAGTGTACATGTGTTTAACTATGTGAGAAACTGTCAAACTGTTTTCCAAAGTGGAGTACCAGTTGCATTCGTATCAACATGTGTGAGAGTTTCAGTTGTTCTACATCTTTGTCAGCATCTGGATGTGTTCACTAAAAAATTTAGCCATTATAACAAGTATGGAGTCATGTCTCATTGTGGTTTTAATTTTCATTTCTCTAATGGCTTCCCTGATAGCTCAGATGGTAAAGAGTCTGCCTGCTATGCAGGAGATGCAGGTTCAATCCCTGGGTTGGGAAGGAAATGGCAACCCACTTCAGTACTCTTGCCTGGAGAACTCCATGGACAGAGGAGCCTGGCTTGTTGCAGTTCAGGGAGTCGCGAAGAGTTGGACACAACTGAACAGCTTTCACTTTTCAATGACTAATGATGTTGACCATCTTTTTTATGTTCTTGTTTGCCATCCAGATATAGTAGAAGTGAAGTGTCTTTTAAGTATATTTTGTCCATTTCTTTTAATTGAGTTGTTTACTTATTTTTGAGTTATAAAATGTTTTATATAGTCTGGAAATGAGTGTTTTGTCAGATACATGATTAATATGTGTTTTATTTCAGCGTGTGGCTTGACTTCCTTTTTTCCTTTTTGTTTTTTTAAATTAATTTATTTATTCTAACTCGAGGCTAATTACTTTACAATATTGTATTGGTTTTTGCCATATATTGACATGAATCAGCCATAGGTGTACATATGTCCCCCATCCGGAACCCTCCTTCCCACCTCCTCCCCATCTCATCCCTCAGGGTCACCCAGTGCACCAGCCCTGAGCACCCTGTCTCATGCATCGAACCTGGACTGGTGATCTTTTTCACATATGATAATATACTTGTCTCAATGCTATTCTCTCAAATCCTCCCACCCCTGCCTTCTCCCACAGAGTCCAAAAGTCTGTTTATCTCTGTGTTTGCTGTCTTGCATATAGGGTCATCGTTACCATCTTTCTAAATTCCATATATATGCATTAATATACTATATTGGTGTTTTTCCTTCTGACTTACTTCATTCTGTATAGTAGGCTCCAGTTTCATCTACCTCACTAGAACTGATTCAAATGCATTCTTTTAAATAGCTGAGTAATATTCCATTGTGTATATGTACCACAGCTTTCTTATCCATTTGTCTGCCAATGGACATCTAGGTTGCTTCCATGTCCTGGCTATTGTAAACAGTGCTGCAATGAACACTGGGGTACACGAGTCTCTTTCAATTCTGGTTTCCTCAGTGTGCATGCCCAGCAGTGGGATAGCTGGGCCGTATGGCAGTTCCATTCCCATTTTTTAAAGGAATCTCCACACTGTTCTCCATAGTGGCTGTACTAGTTTGCACTCCCATCCACAGTGTAAGAGGGTTCCCTTTTCTCTGCACCCTCTCCAGCATTTATTGCTTGTAGACTTTTGGATAGCAGCCATTCTGACCAGTGTGAGATGGTACCTCATTGTGGTTTTGATTTGCATTTCTCTGATAATGAGTGAGGTTGAGCATCTTGTCATGTGTTTGTTAGCCATCTGTATTTCTTCTTTGGAGAAATGTCTGTTTAGCTCTTTGGCCTATTTTTTGATTGGGTCATTTATTTTTCTGGTATTGAGTTGCTTGAACTGCTTGTATATTTTTGAGATTAATTCTTTGTCAGTTGCTTCATTTGCTATTGTTTTCTCCCATTCTGAAGGCTGTCTTTTCACCTCACTTATAGTTTCCTTCATTGTGCAAAAGCTTTTAAGCTTAATTATGTCCCATTTGTTTATTTTTGCTTTTATTTCCATTACTCTGGGAGTTGGGTCATAGAGGATCCTGCTGTGATTTATATCAGAGTGTTTTGCCTATGTTTTCCTCTAGGAGTGTTATAGTTTCTGGTCTTACATTTAGACCTTTAATCCATTTTGAGTTTATTTTTGTGTATGGTGTTAGAAAGTATTCTAGTTTCCTATTTTCTTAACAGTGTTTTCTTTATAGCAGACGTTGCAAATTTTGCTGAAGTTCAACTTATCAAGTCTTTTCTTTTATGAACTGTGATTTTAGTGAAATAGTTAAGAAATTATGAAGATTTCCTCCTATGATTTCTTCTAGAAGTTTTAGCTCTTACTCATAGGTCTATAATCCATTGTGAGTTAATTATTGCATAAAGTATGAGAAATAAGTTGAAACTCTTTTTCTCTGCATATGCAGATATGTTCCAATGCTTTTTATTGAAAAGGCTAACCTTTCTCCATTCGGTTGCCTTTGTTGAAAATCAATTGATCATGTGCATGTGTGTTATTTATGGACTCTATGTTCTGTTTCACTGGTTTATTTTTACATCAATACCATTGTCTTTTTTTGTAGCTTTGTAATAAATCTTGAAATTAGACAATGTGAGTTATCCAACTTTGCTCTTCTTTTGAAAAATTATTTTAGCTATTCAAATGCCTTCACCTTTCCATAGAAAATTTAGAATCAGCTTGTCAATTTCTACAAAAAATTCTATTGTGTGATTTTGGTTGGCATTATACTGAATCTATGATGTGAAAAGAATTCATATCTTAACAATGTTAAGGCCCCCAACCCATGAATCTTTATTTGTTTATATAGATCTCACTTGATTTCTATCATCAGTACTTTTAGTTTCCAGTATACAAACCTTGTATACTGGGCAGGGTCTCTGGCTGCAGCAGACCTGGGACACAGGGCATGTGGCGTAAGCCCTCTTGGAGGAGGTCGCCATTAGCCCCACTATACAGCCAATGAGAAGACAACCCATAAACTGCAGAGCAATTATACCAAAGAAATTCTTGCATTGTTAAGAAAGTTCTAGGACCCACAATGGATTTCTCAACCTGGGGATCTGGCAAAGGGACTGAGAACCCCAGGGAATTTGACTTTGGAGGCCAGTGGGATTTGATTACACAGTTCCACAGGACTGGAGAAACAGACTCTTGGAGGGCACAAACAAAACTTTGTGTGCACCAGGACCCAGGAGAAAGGAGCAGTGTCCCCACAAGAGACTGAGCTAGACTTGCCTGTGAGTGTCCAGGAGTCTCTGGTGGAAGCGTACGTATACAGTGGCCTGCTGTGGGGTCAGGGGCACTGAATACACACTGCATGCATTAGTCCTTTTGAAAGAGGTCGCTATTACCATGTTACCCTGTATAGTTTGGCCTCAGGCCAAACAACAGGGAAGGAACACAGCCCTGCCCATCAACAGAAAATTTGATTAAAGATTTCCTGAGCATGGACCCGCCCATCAGAACAAGACCCAGATTCCCCCACAGTCAGTCTCTTCCATCAGAAGCTTCCACAAGATTCTTATCTTTATCCATCAAAGGGCAGACAGAATGAAAACAGCCATCAGAGAAAACCAACCAAACTGATCATATGGACCACAGCCTTGTCTAATTCAATGAAACTATGAGCCATGCCATATAGGGCCACCCATGTTGGATGGGTCATGGAGAGTTCTGACAAAACATGGTTCACTGGAGGAGGGGATGGCAAACCACTTCAGTGTTCTTGCCTCGCGAACCCCATGAATACTATGAAAAGGCAAAAAGATATGACACTGAAAGATGAACTCACCAGGTCAGTAGGTGCCCAATATGCTACTGGAGAAGAGTGGAGAAATAACTCCAGAAAGAATGAAGAGACAGAACCAAAGTGAAAACAACGCCCAGTTGTGGATGTGACTGGTGATGGAAGTAAAGTCTGATGCTGTAAAGAATAATAACGCATAAGAAACTGGAGTGTTAGATCCATGAATCAAGGTAAATTGGAAGTGGTCAAACGAGATGGCAAGGGAAAACATGGCCATTTTAGGAATCAGTGAACTAAAGTGAACTGGAATGGGGGAATTTAGTTCAGATGACCATTATATCTACTACTATGGGCAAGAATCCATAAGAAGAAATGCAGTAGCCCTCATAATCAACAAAAGAGCCCAAATGCAGTACTTGGTTGCAGTCTCAAAAATGATAGAATGATCTCTGTTTGTTTCCAAGGCAAACCATTCAATATTACAGTAATCCAAATCTATGCCCCAACCACTAATGCTGAAGAGGCTGAAGATGAATTGTTCAATGATGACCTATAAGACCCTGTAGAACTAACACCAAAAAAAAAAAAAAAAAAAAAAAAATGTCCTTTTCATCATTGGGGACTGCAACACAAAAGTAGAAAGTCAAAGATACCTGGAGTAACAGGCAAGTTTGGCCTTGGAGTACAAAATAAAGCAGGGCAAAGGCTAATAGAGTTTTGTCAAGAGAACGCACTGGTCATAGCAAACACCCTCTTCCAACAACACAAGAGATGACTTCATACATGGACATCACCAGGTGGTTAATACTAAAATCAGATTGATTATAATCTTTGCAGTCTAAGGTGGATAAGCTCTATACAGTCAGCAGAAACAAGACCAGGAGCTGACTGTGGCTCAGATCATGAACTCCTTATTGCCAAAATTCAGGCTTAAATTGAAGAAGGTAGGGAAAACCACTAGACCATTCAGGTATGACTTAAATGAAGTCCATTAGATTATACAGTGGAAGTGACAAATAGATTCAAGGGATTAGATCTGATAGACAGAGTGCCTGAAGAACTATGGGTGGAGGTTTGTAACATTGTACAGGAGGCAGTGATCAATACTATCTTCAAGAAACAGAAATGCAAAAAGCAAAACGGCTGTCTGAGGAGGCCTTACAAATAGCTGTGAAAAGAAGAGAAATGAAAGGAAAAGGAGAAAAGGGATGATACACCCATCTGAATGCAGAGTTCCAAAGAATAGCAAGGAGAGATAAGAAAGCCTTCCTCAGTGATCAGTGCAAAGAAATAGAGGAAAACAATAGAATGGGAAAGTCTAGAGATCTCTTCAAGAAAATTAGAGATACCAAGGGAACATTTCATGCAAAGATGAGCACAATAAAGGACAGAAATGGTATGGACCTAACAGAAGCTGAAGATATTAAGAAGAGGTGGCAAGAAAACACAGAACTATACAAAAAAGATCTTCACAACCCAGATAACCATGATGGTGTGATCACTCACCAAAGCCAGACATCCTGGAATGCAAAGTCAAGGGGGGGCTTAGGAAGTGAAAGTCGCTCAGTCATGTCTGACTCTTTGTGACCCCATGGACTATACAGTCCATGGAATTCTCCAGGCCAGAATACTGGAGTGGGTCACCTTTCCCTTCTCCAGGCAATCTTCCAAACTCAGGGATTGTACCCAGGTATCCTGTATTGCAGGCGGATTCTTCACCCGCTGAGCCACAGGTGAAGCCCTGACCTTAGGAAGCATCACTACGAACAAAGCTAGTGGAGGTGATGGAATTCCAGCTGAGTTATTTCAAATACTAAAAGATGATGGTATTAAAGTGCTGCACTCAATATGCCAGCAAATTTAGAAAGCTCAGCAGTGTCCACAGGACTGGAAAAGAAGTTTTCATTGCAATCCCAAAGAAAGGCAATGCCAAAGAATGTTCAAACTGCTGTACAATTGCACTCATCTCACACACTAGCAAAGTAATGCTCAAAATTCTCCAAATGAGGCTCCAGCCATATGTGAACAAAGAACTTTCAGATGTTTAAGCTGGATTTAGAAAAAGCAGAGGAACTGGAGATCAAATTGCCAACATCCTTTGGATCATAGAAAAAGCAAGAGAGTTCCAGAAAAAATCTACTTCTGTTTTATTGACTACCACAAAGCCTTTGACTGTGTGGACCACAACAGACTATGGAAAATTCTTAAAGAGATGGGAATACCAGACCACCTTACCTGCCTCCTGAGAAATCTGTATGCAGGTCAAGAAGCACCAATTAGAATCAGACACGGAACAATGGACTGGTTCCAAATTGGGAAAGGAGTACATCAAGGCTATGTATTGTCACCCTGCTTATTTAACTTCTGTGCAGAGTACATCATGTGAAATGCTGGGCTGGATGAATCTCAAGCTGGAGTCAAGATTGCCAGGAGAAATATCAACAACCTCAGACATGCAGATGACACCACCATAAAGACAGAAAGCAAAGAGGAACTAAAGAGCCTCTTGATGAAAGTGAAAGAGGAAAGTGAAAAAGCTGGCTTAAAATCCAACATTCAAGAAACTAAGATCATGGCGTCTGGTCCCATCACTCCATGGCAAATAGATGGGGAAACAATGGAAACAGTGACAAACTTTATTTTGGGGGGCTCCAAAATCACTGCAGATAGTGACTGCAGCCATGAAATTAAAAGACACTTGCTCCTTGGAAGAAAAGCTATGACCAACCTAGACAGCATATTAAAAAGCAGAGACATTATTTTGCTGACAAAGGTCCAGCTAGTCAAAGTTACGGTTTTTCCAGTGGTCATGTATGGATGTGAGAATTGGACCATGAAGAAAGCTGAGTGCTGAAAATTTGATGCTTTTGAACTGTGGTGTGAACTGCGGTGTTGAAGAAGACTCTTGAGAGCCCCTTGGACTCAAGGAGATCAAACCAGCCCATCCTAAAGGAACTCAGTCCTGAATATTCATTGGAAGGACTGATGCTGAAGCTGAAGCTTCAATACTTTGGCCACCTGATTTGAAGAACTGAGTCATTGGAAAAAACTCTGAAGCTGGGAAAGATTGAAGGCACGAGGAGAAGGGGATGACAGAGGATGAGATGTTTGGATGGCATCACGGATTCAATGGACGTGAATTTGAGCAAGCTCTGGGAGTTGGTGAAGGGCATGGGCTCATAAATTGTCACACAAGACTGAGTGACTGAACTGAACTGAGCTGCCATAATTACCACATGTAACGGTGTATAGGCTGTACACTGTGCAAGAATGTGGGAGACCTATTTAAAAATATATTTAAGAACTCAGTGTCTGCTTTCTATTAGTGTCCTCATATTTTGAATAATCAAAACCTGCTGTCAGATTTGAAATCTAATTGAACTTTTAACTTTCATTTGCAGAAGAAGAAGGAAAGTACTTTGTGCCCCAAACTGAGGGAGAGAAGTAACAGCCAAGCTTCTGGATCTGTAAGAGGCCAGTTGGCAGGAGCTACAAGGACTGATAATGCAGACCCAGTGGGCAGAGGGAGCTCTCAGCACACACCTGCTTGAGCTAATAGCACTGAGCTAACACGCCCCCTGTCTCCTCCCACCCGCCCAAAGGCTTGATACAAAGTACACCCCACAGAACCCAGCACAACCTCAGAGAGGGGAGGGGCATCCTGTGACTGGAGATTAATTTCCTGCCATCCAATGGAGTCAGGGCAGTGAGGCTCAGAAACAAAGGTGCAGTTGTGGCTGCATAGTGGACTGAGATTTGTAACTTCTAGGCATGAATAAGATTTCTTTCTGGAGATGGTCTGTACTTGAAATCCATATAGAAGCCCAGCCAAGCAGACTTCCATGTTTGCAAGTAAATGTAAGTCATCAAGGCTCAGCCTGTCCCTGATCGTGCAAAAGACTGCCCAGGGAGGTGCTTTAGCATGTCAGCTCCACTACAGGAAGGAGGGGACCCGGGCTTCCCTGTTGGCACTCTGACACCTTGCCCTCCAGGGTGTTCCCTTGCCCTCCGTGGTCTCACTGCTTCTGCCCTTTGGTAATGGACCTCTTCAGATGAGTCCAAAAAGGCCAGACTGCCCCCAAGGTCATCCCTAGATGCACCTGTCTTCTCACACCCTGCAACAGGTTGAATGTCTGTCCCAATCCCAGAATGGTGGTGGCAGGAAGTGGGGCCTCTGGGAGGTGAATAGGTCCTGAAGGTGGAGCCCTTATAGGACGAGACAGCAGAGAGCTTAGTGGCTCTCTCCCTGCCATGTGAGGACATCGTCAGAAGACTGCCATCTTTGAGGCAGGAAGGGAACCCAAACGTGCTGGCCTGCTGATCTGGTACGCCCAAGTCCAGAAATGGGAGACATAAAGTCTGTCATTTAGGCAGCCCAATCTGTGTTATCTGTGACTCAGACACTTTCTCCTCTAATTTCAGCTTTGCACTGTGCATGGTTTGCTATTGAGAGCTGAGCGCAAAGGTCCTTGGGAAGGACAGTTAACTCAGAAGCAATGTGGTGGAAAGACAGCATCCAGCCTCATGATGTTGGCAGTTTCTGTGGACTTGGTTCCCTTCTGTGATCTAATTCGTTCCCGTTTCCAACCATTTATTTAGAAACATTCACAAATCAATTTCCCATGATCTCCATTATCTACGGCCCCATTCTTCATGGCTACTGATAACTCAGCAGCCAAAGACAGCACAATTACAGAATACATTTAGTTGTATTGAGATTTAATTTTGTTCCAAGACTCCTGGTGGCTCAGATGGTAAAGAATCTGCCTGCAATGCGGGAGAGCCAGGTTCGATCCCTGGGTTGGGACGATCCCCTAGAGAAGGGATGGCTACCCATTCCAGCATTCTTGTATGGAGAATCCCATGGACAAAGGAGCCTGCCAGGCTACAGTCTGTGGGGTCGCAAAGAGTCAGACAAGACTGAGTGAGTAATTGCATGCTTTGATACCGGACAGCTAAAATAAAATAGGAAACCCTGAGCCAGTTTAAATTAACTTGTTGGGAAAGATTCTCAAATGAAATCTAGAATATTTTAAAATATCACTGAAAATATTTTTGGCCTCTGAGTAGAGGTATGTTCCCCACTGAGTATTTATTTTGATGGTGAGATAAACGATTTAATTCAATTGGTTCAATTTGATTTTATTCAGTTCAACTCAGCTCAATTCCATCACACAGTAATATTTATTAGATCCTACCTTTGACTGCAAGGAGATCCAACCAGTCCATCTTAAGGGAGATCAGTCCTGGGTGTTCATTGGAGGAACTGATGTTGAAGCTGAAACTCCAATACTTTGGCCACCTCATGTGAAGAGTTGACTCACTGGAAAGGACCCTGATGCTGGGAAGGATTGGGGGCAAGAGGAGAAGGGGACGACGGAGGATGAGATGGCATCACCGACTCGATGGACATGGGTTTGGGTGGACTCCGGGAGTTGGTGATGGACAGGGAGGCCTGGCGTGCTGTGATTCATGGGTCACAAGGAGTTGGACACGACTGAGCGAATGAACTGAACTGAACATTTACATATAACAATTTGCTAGGCATTTCAGTCACGGTCCCTAAATTTGAAAATTCATCATCTAATTGGGAAAAGAACAACTCCAAAACAATTTGTAAGCCAAAGCATAGTAATCAGAGGAGCCAGGCATGACGAAGATAAAGCAGGGATACCACACTTTCCTCCATGTCCATGGCAGACAGTACAAATCATTGCTGCATTATCTCTGTGGCCAGTGATGACCTCAAGATATTTCTCAGTTAGGCATTATCAATTTATGCATATTGGCATGTAAACTAAGCCTCTTATCTCTCCCTGGAATAAATTATATAAGTGCTCAGTTGAGTTCCAGATTGGAGAATTTCATTTGGGTTTGTGCCTGAAAGCTTTTTGCTTATGAAAATAAAGTAGCTTGGATTTGTTGTTTGAGAATGAATTAAAACAACATGAGCTTTTACTGAATTTGTCCCAGACAGTTCACAGCATGACTTTATACAGTATTGCAAAGAAATGTTTGAGAGATTAATCAGAGAGTTTTGAAATCTGAAACCGAGACGGAAATTTCAAAATTCTGCAAACTATATTGAGACCTAGAAGAAGTTTCCACTGTACTTTCAGTTCAGTTCAGTCGCTCAGTCATGTCCGGCTCTTTGCGACCCCATGAATCGCAGCACACCAGGCCTCCCTGTCCATCACCAACTCCCGGAGTTCACTCAGATTCACGTCCATTGAGTCAGTGATGCCATCCAGCCATCTCATCCTCTGTCGTCCCCTTCTCCTCCTGCCCCCAATCCCTCCCAGCATCAGAGTCTTTTCCACTGTACTTTACCACTATTCAATTATGTGATCTTCGGGAACTCTCAACCCTTCAGTGCATTGGAGCCTCATGATTGAGTCGGGAAGTATAACTGTTTTTGGCCACATTCGGTCTTCATTGCTCTGCTGGTTTTTCTCTAGTTTTGACAAGTGGGAGCTACTCTCAAGTACTGGCTTCTCACTGCGGTGGCTTCTCTTGCTGCTGGTCACGGCTCTAGGTACGTAGGCTCCATAGCGGCGCGACTAAGCCCGTGGCACAAGGGCTTAGCTGTTCCACTGCATGCGGGATCTTCCCGGACCAGGGAAGGGACCCATGTCCCCTGCATCAGCGGGCAGATTCTTAACCACCGGACCACCACAGAAGTCCAGTATAATGTTTTTACAGCAGCTTTGCCCAGAGGATCTGAATGCAGCATCCCAGGAGGCACGGGGTAAAAAAATCCACCTGCCAATGCGGGAGATGCAATAGACGCGGGCTCAATCCCTGGGTGGGGAGGCTCCCCAGGAGAAGGTATCGCAACCCACTCCAGTGTTCTCGCCTGGAAAATGCCATGGACAGAGGCGAACCTGGCAGGCTATAGTCCATGGGGTTGCAAAAAGTCGGACTGGACTGAGCACACCACAGGCAATATAAATAATAGATACAAATGTAACATCTCTGGTTGAAGCTGAGGCATGAAGCCGGGGCCCCGACCTCTGTTATCTCCTCTTCAGCCCTCACCTCAAACTCTTGGAAGCCCCTAGAAACAGTGCAAAGAACCTTAGTGATTTGAGGAACACATTTTGAAGATTCCTAGACAAGGTAAACTCCGGGAGTTGGTGATGGACAGGGAGGCCTGGCATGCTGTGGTTCATGGGGTCGTAAAGAGTCAGACACGACTGAGCGACTGAACTGAACTAAGACAAGAGATTCTTTAGATACTCTTCCATTCTACACGTCAATGAGTGTAACTCAGCTAGATCTGATTCAGTACAGTTGGGATGGTATTGATAAAAATAACAGACTCTGGAAATCATTTATACCGAGGGAAAATCTGAGGAGATGGAGCAGATGGTCAGTCTTTTGGGCAGTTTAGGGCCACTCGTCACTCATGATGTCCTGTTTGGGAATTTCTGTGCAAGCCATCTGATTGTTTTCCTATGACTTTGTTCCCTCCTCCACAGTGGCAGCGTGAGATCACCTCTGTGTATGTAAAATGAGAGAAATGAATAAACGTTTTGTGGACTCAGAGGCCAGACTTTCAACTTCAGTCTATTTTTAGTATTTTGACATTTTCTCCTTGACATCAGTTCAACAACACATTAAAAAGCCTTTCCAAAAGCTGAATTTATCCTAAATACAGACTCATTGGATCCTGCATGTCATTGAGACATCATGGTCAGAAGTAGAGCCTCTGAAACATACCATTTGGCTACCACTTCTTTAAAGCTGTTATATGTAAGCGTGGGGCTCTCCTGGTGGCTCAGTGGTAAAGAAGCCACCTGCCAATGCAGGAGAGTTGGGTTTGATCTCTGGATAGAGAAGATCACCTGGAGAAGGAAATGGCAACCCACTCCAGTGTTCTTGCCTGGAGATTTCCATGGACAGAGGAGACCATGAGGTTGCAAAGAGTGGAACACAACTTAGAGACTAAACAACCGCAACAATATATAAGAGTTAAATGAAAGTTATAAATGAGAAGCAGGATCTTTATTTTCTACTGGTAGCAGAACAGGTATCTGGTGCTTTGTCTCCTGCATTCTGGGGTCTAGAGTTTCTTAGGTCTTGACGGCTGGGGGTGTTATGGGCAGATTTTACAGGTTAGTAACATGAGACCATTCAGGGATTCAGTGCTGCTGCTGGATTTGAAGTTGGAATCATACAAAGAAAAAGAGGCAAATTAAATCATTTAACACAATCCTGCCTTTTGATTGCTCACATGCAGATAGCTAAAGAGAACTGTGCAACATCTCCCTGGGGATAAACTCTCACAGCAAATTTTCCAAGCTCTAGGATTCTGAAGCAACGCGATCTCCCACAGGGGACCCAGGGCCTCACACAAACACAAGTGAATAGGAGAAAGGACATAAAGAGAAGTAAGCTTGGGCAACACTGAACAAGACTGGAAACTGGTATCACTCTTTGAGCTGGAGGTGAGGGGCAGCAGAATTTTTCTTAATGGGAATCGTCTAAAAGGGGAAGAGTGGAAGAGAATCAGAATGTGTTAGGAAGAGGGGTTGAGAGTTGAAGGCTGTATCGGATTGATTCTTGCCTGCGTGTCCTTCCTCTGGTTTCCTTACGCATCTGCTTACAGCTCTCTGGGCACACGTGTCATCTTCTCAATGGAACGAACCTTCGGTGGGCGTGGCCTTCCCGCCTGTCAGGGCTGCGCAGTCTCAGTTGTGCTCTTCGGAAATACACCTTCGCTTCCGGGAAAAGAAAAGAAAGTGAAAGTGAGAGTCGCTCAGTCGTGTCTGACTCTTTGTGACTCTATGGACTGTAGCCCACTAGGCTCCTCTGTCCATGGAATTTTCCAGGCAAGAATACTGGAGTGGGTTGCCATTTCCTTCTCCAGGCGATCTTCCCCTCCCAGGGATTGAACCTGGGTCTCTGGCATTGCTCGCAGACTCTTTATGGACTGAGCCAGCAGGGAAAATTAAACCTTTGGATTCGAATTTCTGAAGATGACTCCTAGAAATAAGTAGGTTTTTAAAGAAAATTTTCAGCATCACTTCCTCGGGGAAGCCTTCCCCTACTTTATTATACTATCGGCTGCAGTGCTGACTATACATTTATTTGAAGGATTATGTGTTATTTTCTGTCTTCACTCAATCCAAGCTCTACAAGAGCAGAGACTCACTCACCATTGAAAGCTGTGTCTTAGCACAGCACCAGGCACATCATGGCTACTCAATCTGTTGAAGGAACAAATAAATGATTAGGTAAATAAGTGAAAGAGCGAATGGAGAGTTTGGGGAACAAATAGATGAGCAGCTGGGTTTCTGAAATGCTATTGGGGGTCAAAGTCCTTTCACAGGTGAGATTTTCTCATCTCTGCTAACATTATACTCCTTATTACAGGATGTATGTTGTTATGATTATTAGGGGGAGGAAGAAAGAGAATTAGAAGCGGAATTTGCAAAGTGGACAGAAATATAAACTACATAAACTTTTATTAAAGTTTGCTCCTCTGAGTTGTTGTTCAGTCACTAAGTCATATCCGACTCTTTGTGACCCCATGGACTGCAGCACACCAGGCGTCCCTGCCCTTCACTAGCTCCTGGAGTTTGCTCAAATTCATGTCCATTGAGTCAATGATGCTAACTAACCATCTCATCCTGTGTCTCCCCCTTCTCCTCCAGCCTTAGATCTTTCCCAGCATCAGGGTCTTTTCCAATGAGTTGGCTTTTTGTATCAGGTGGCCAAAGTAGAAGTGGCAACCCATTCCAGTATTCTTGCCTGGAAAATCCCATGGACAGAGGGGCCTGACAGACTACAGTCCATGCCGCCTCAAAGAGTTGGACACAACTGAGCAAATGAGCACAGTAAACAGTAACTCCTCTAAGTAGGAACCATTTTGTCATGTTTGCAGCTCGATGCGGGCAACAGATGTCCTGAGGAGACTGATCTTGCCCAAGCTTTGAGCCAAACTCACCGTCTTTCTTATATTATCCTTTGTCTGAAGGAAACCTGCTTTTGATTATTTATTACATACTGAATTCCGTCATGAACAATGTTTGCACACTAAAGCAGTCAGAGACTAAAAATACCATGTGATTTTACATGGCTGAATGGAACTGGTTACTTTTCCACTGGCCTTCTCTACTGTGGTACACACAGAACCAGGATGAACGTGTAAGGTCTTGCGGCATTTATACAGTTTTCAAATAACCTAATCATCAGTTCAGTTCAGTTCAGTTGCTCAGTCATGTCTGATTCTTTGCGACCCCATGAATCTCAGCACGCCAGGCCTCCCTGTCCATCACCAACTCCCAGAGTTCACTCAGACTCACGTCCATCGAGTCAGTGATGGCATCCAGCCATCTCATTCTCTGTCGTCCCCTTCTCCTCCTGCCCCCAATCCCTCCCAGCATCAGAGTCTTTTCCAATGAGTCAACTCTTCGCTTGAGGTGGCCAAAGTACTGGAGTTTCAGCTTTAGCATCATTCCTTCCAAAGAAATCCCAGGGCCGATCTCCTTTAGAATGGACTGGTTGGATCTCCTTGCAGCCCAAGGGACTCTCAAGAGTCTTCTCCAACACCACAGTTCAAAAGCATCAGTTCTTCATAGGGGCCCCCAAATGATAAAGCCAGTCACTCCAGGACATGGGATAACTCAACATGTGTGACTGAGATGAGAAAAAACAGGTCTTGGTTCAAGTTAACAACAGGTGAGGGGCCCATCCTTTCCAGAAGTCAGGGTAGGTGAGTGGTGTGGAGGTTGAGAGCCAGGCCTTGCTTCAGAAATCAGAAGCAAGCTCGAGGAACTAACATCTTAACACCTAAAACAGGGTCCAGAAGGCAGGATCACCAGGGCCCTGGGACAAACCTAGGGGCAGAAAGCCAGAGTTTCAGCCAAAGTTTCAAAGATCATGACCCAGCTCAGAGGTCATCTGAAGTTCAGAGTCAGCAAATACTGCACAGCAGAGGTGCTGGGCACCTACACCTCACAGTGAATCCTTCCCCTTAAGTTAGGAACTGGGTATCACCATCGCTACCTGTAGCTGAGATCAGGCAGTAGTCCCAGATAATGGATGAGTAAATAATAACATGCACTGAATGTTAATACTTTGTTAACATTCTTTAATTCACTGGAGGCTCAAAATTCAAAAAATACTTACTAAATGTGCTTTTTACAAGAGGGACTATGCTAGGTGCTGGGGATCGAAAGGTAAACAAAGCATTGTCATCACCCTCTGATCTCGGAGGCCAGAACAGTGGTTCTCAGCTGGGGTGGTGTTGCCTCCTAAGGGACGTTTGTCTGAGAGTGGTCTTGGTTGTCTCTACTGGGGAGGTGGGGGTGGGGGAGATGCTGGTGGCATCATCTAGTGGCTAGAGGCCAGGGATGATGCTAAATCTCCCACACGACACAGGACAGCCCCACAGCAAAGCGTTGTCTGGCCCACACTGGCGATAACACAGAGATAGGGAATCCCTGATCGAGAAACGGACACCCACGTGGAAAGCTGTTAAGTGCGATGAAGTGCTCGGCAGTGTGCGATGGTATCAGGATTGTACAGGATGAAGTGGGGGTTCGGTGGACAGTATGATTAATTCTACTGTGATGGGGGTGGGAAGGGGTGGAACAGGCTCAGCCTGAAGACTTCTTGGAAAGAAGTAGGTCTTGAAAGATGAGCAGGTGGTACTGTGACAGACAGGTGGGAGGTGGGTACAAGTCTAGATCGAGGGCAAGGAGTGCTATGACCTCCCAAGGCC
The DNA here is from genome assembly GCF_001704415.2 of Capra hircus. Taxonomy (NCBI): domain Eukaryota; kingdom Metazoa; phylum Chordata; class Mammalia; order Artiodactyla; family Bovidae; genus Capra; species Capra hircus. Next base: position 82,920,069 of record NC_030816.1, read on the forward strand.
CCCAAGACTGTCCAGCCTACTCCAGGTTCCATTCAGTGACAAGAACTTTTTGAGATGACCAGAAAAACAGAAGTACACATCAGTTTTGCCCTCCGAGAGCTCCTACTGTATAAGACCAATCATACCTCTACATCAAAATAATTCCTCTTGCCAAGTTTTTGTTCTGACACAGAAATGAGGACGCATAAGTTAAGGACACTTACAACAACAGCTCTGAAATGTATTCTAGCCATTCACTATTTGATTCACTTTGAAGTGTCACGGCAAGTCCATGAACTTGATTTTCCCACTTGAGAGCTCAGAGCTTTGTCTAAGAAGTACAGAAAAGTTAAATAACTGCAGAGTAAGCTTCCTTTACTGATGAGGGCAGGATGAGATCAAGAGCCTATAAAATATTTTTGGAATTTGCTAGAATTTGGGTAGGGCTGTCACTTTGTTCATGACACTGTCTTACTTTAGTCCTATCCCATAGAACTAAAGTCTGCCTGGGTGAGCCCGCCCTCTCTGCTGGAGATTTGCTTATGGTCAGAGGCTAGACAGATGTTTTATGGAAAGGTTGTTTTGTATAGTCAGAACTCAAGTGTTCCCTCATATACTAAAAAAGAAAAAAAAAATGATAATGAGACCTTAAGATAGAAGGAAAAGGTCAGTATCTGAGAATCCATGAGGAAACATATTAATACCAAGCAAATCCCTGAGCAGGAAGTGGGTTGCATAAAATTCTGGCTGACGTGGCACAGACATTCCTGAAACCCTGGCGATGGAACTCGCCATGATGGCCTAGGATAGGGTTACAGGAACGTCATGTGTCGGGTAATTGATCAAACCATTAAAAATAGCAGCATAAAAGTTTAGAGCTTTGATGTGCTTGATTCTTTTCAAGCTGGACTTGCAAGAGTGCTGATGTGCATCTTTGCAAAGTTCTATAAAATTGTGGTGAGAAAAGGGAAATTTATATTGGAGCTCCGCCACCCATCAGCTGAATTTCCATTGCCCTGTTCCCTAGACTGTCTTGCTGGCTGCTGGCTGACTGGGACCTGGGGAAGCAAAGCCTGGAGCTCAAGTCCAAATGGACGAGGCTCACCTTGGCCACTGCTGGGAAATTCACCAGAGGAGGACATCTTCACCGGGAAAGGTGAAGACACGTGTGCGACGCGGGTACGAGGAGAGAAAGCCCCAAACCACTGATGAACTGTCCTGTGGCAGAGATGATGGATGGTTTTGCGAGCAGAGGCAAGCTCCTCCCTGTCAGAGAGCAGAGAAGAGAATGAATCTACCTAATGGCTTTCCCGTGTGTAAGAATGGCTACCCCAGGACTTCAGGGAACCTCAAAATATTTATAAAGCAGCGCTTCTAGGGTCCTCTAAAACACACTGCCCCTGTTGCCTTGCCCACAAATGTAGTGACCGAGCAGTGCTGATTCATAGAGCCTTGTCTCAACTTGCAGATCAGGGATCACTTGTGTAAAAGAGGTGGGAACCCTGTCCCATGTTTGGGAAAAACCAGGTTGTTATCTTTTAAATCATTGCCTTGGTATTCCTCTTGCTTTAATGGGTTTTTCTTTCACTGATTTGTTTGGCTTTTCTTCTCTTACCCCATGTTCCAGGGGAAAACGAAGGGGAGGGAGACTGTGTCCCTGGAGGAGTCTGCCTGTTCTTGGGCAGACTCCACTGCACAAGAGGGTGCCCTGGTGAGGGGCACCTGTGGGCTGAAGCCCTCCCCCCAACCCCAGGTCTCCCGCAAGCTCTACCAAGCCCTGGGCCCTGGCAGCCTTTTCCTCATTTATCCTCATAGATGTGTAATCGACACCTGTTAGGGGAACCTTCCACTCCTTCCCCAAGGATGCCATATGTACCGAGGGTGCCCTGTCTGTAGCCCCTCTTCTCATTGAGCCCTGGTTCAGACCAGCCTACCTCCAGGCCCTCCCCCCACCCTGTCCTGTCCCTAATGCTGGAGGCACCCCAGCTACAGGGCTTAGAACACAGAGATGGGCAGGGACAGGCCATCTGTGATGTGCTGGGTGAATCGTATCTGTTGGAATGGCCGGGTGGGTCCTGGCTCATGGATAGATCCTGTGCTGGTAGCTGTGTGCTCCTGTGTGTGTGTGAGAGAGAGAGAGTGTGTGTGTGTGTGTGTGTGTGTGTGTGTGTGTGTGCACGCTGACGGGTCCATGTGGACTCCATGTAGGGGTGTTTGCCCTTGTGTCATGAACTCAGACAGTCCAGGCTTTTGTTCCCCTGAACCATCCCAGGATTGGGAGGAACAGAAGAGGGACAGCTAGAAATGGAGCAGGTTGCTGGAAAGGCAGGCAGGGAGGTAGAACTGTGGGAATGCGATGCTGGCTCAGCCTGGGCGAGGGTACTGTGTGTTCGGGCTCCGCCTCTATGCCCTGCAGAGGGTGGGGTGGGAGGCTGTGCCCTAGAGACCTGACCTAGTTTGGAAAAACAGTGACTCAGAGAGCAGAATAGGTGGGAAAGAGTTCTGCAGTAGACACGAGGCATCTTGTCTAGACAACCCCATCTTTGCCCCTAAAGAGCTGCATGACTCCTGGAATTGCTGGAGAGCCACCTCTGCGGAGAACCTTCGGCAGTGCCATTACTGGTGCCTTGATATGCTTCAACCTCTGGGTTGAACCACTTTTGCACACACAGACATTTAGGAACAAACGCAGGACAGAGGAGACAAATGAGTCCTGACATGGAGAATCTGGAATATTTCAGAAGGTTCCCATATACAGCAACCAACATAAGCAGCTGCAAATGTCAAGGGAATGGAAAACCACCCTGCTGGAGCCAGTAGACCTTCCAGGTGCTCTGCAGATAAAGAGACTTTTCTAGGAGGTATGTAATCTAAAAATATCTACTCCAAATAGCCTTTTTAAAAATATTAGTTTTTATTGGCATGAGGTTGCCTTTTTGGAATATAGAGCTTCCCTGGTGCCTCAGACGGTGAAGAATCTGCCTGCAATGTGGGAGACCTGGGTTTGATCCCTGGGTTGGGAAGATCCCCCTGGAAGAGGGAATGGCTACCCGCTTCTTGCCTGGAGAATTCCATGGAGAGAGGAGCCTGGCGGGCTACAGACTATGGGATTGCAAACAGCGACTAACACTTTCAGTTTCATAGGTGCTTTAAAATGTTGTGTTAGTTTCTGCCGTACAGCAAAATGCATCAGCGACCCTTATACATATCCCCTCTGTTTTGGATTTCCTTCCCATTCAGGTCACAGAGCCCTGAGCAGAGCTTCCTGTGCTGTGCAGTAGCTTCTCATTAGTTAATCTATTTTATACACAGTGTCAAGATCGTATACACCTCAATCCCAACCTCCCAATCCATCCCACTCCCCTTCCCCACTGGTATCCATAGGTCCAAACAATCTTTTTTATTCCTTGTGAGTATTTTAATGTTCCCATCGCGTAACGCTTTTATTTATTTATTTATTTATTTATTTATTTTTTAGAATGTAAAGGTAAAGCCTCTTTCCAGAACCCTGCTCCATGGCTATCTAGAACTGGCCTCTACAAACATCCAGTCCAAGATGCCTCCTGCAGGGCAGGGAAGGAAGGTTGTCTTGGATATTGTTAAACAACAGGGTAACAAGAAGCGTTTTCCCACTGGAATAAGGTCCCTGCCCTCAGCTGAGGGCTTCCCTGTGGTCCCAACCACTGTTTGATCTTTTCTTTTCCATCTGGAGTTGAAATGAATGATCCAGATCAGTGGTATGAAAATCATGGTCTGCAAAAGACTGAATTGGAAGCTGGCTGGGTCCCTGTGCCTCGTTAAAGCAAACAAATGTTATGAGCAGTTGAAACACCCTTAGAGACACTGTGTTTACATGTCTAACTTCTAACAACAAAGGAAACTAGAATGGGTTAGACTGGAGGTCTGGATCTCGTTGCCAGCAACACGACCAGTGCTCTCAGAGAACTGAGAGTCATTGCTTCTCTGTGTCTCCTGTCACTGCTCTCAACACTGATCCTCTTAATTTCCAGTTTCCTGGCCCCTTCCTTCCTTGGTCTTCCTAATGGCAAATGGCTTATTCCCACTGAAAGGTTCCTGGTCTCTGTAGTGAGGTTTGCTGAGTGGCTGTAACCTGACCACTCTCTGGTTTGTTTCAGAGAGGGAACTTGCCACTGTCTGCAGTAGCAAGGCTGGTGTCTGGGGTCCTTATGAAATTAGGAAACATTTTCATTCTTCTTTAGCATGCTCTAGTTTTTACCATTCCTTCAGGGGTAAGATTTAACTTTCTGTTGTTTTTTTTTTTTCCATTTGGAGACAATCCTTGTATATAAAGAAAATTACTGACAGTTATGTCCCCTAATTTCAGAATTATATGACCCAATTTCTTCTGTTATGAGATGTGACATCAGTTCTGCACAGAGTGGGTTTGATTTACAGTTATAAGTGAGAAAGACGCATCCAGAATTGGTCCAAAGGCTCGTCAACTATCTTTGAGGTTTTGTTTATTAGTTAGTTTGCTTTTTAGAGGTTGTATAAAAAATAGTTTTCCCATGAATTTTGATCTTCATTAGAAGTTCCACAGAAAAGAGATATCACAATAAAACTGATGAAGCTATTGGGGCCTGATAAGAAAATAATGTATATATATATATATAGAGAGAGAGAGAGACAGAGAGAGAGAGAGACAGAGACAGACAGACAGACAGACAGAGAGAATGAGAGAAAGAGGTGACACAAATTACTGTATCAGGAATTAGAGAGGTGGTTTCTGGAAATATTAGAATATATTATAAATAACTTTGTGCTAATATATTTGACAACTTAGATGAAGTAAAAAAAATCCTTTAAAGATACAAACTGCCAAAGAAATAACCTGAAACACCCTATGCTTTTTAAATAAATCAAAATTTTAGTTCAAAACTTCCTCACAAGAAAAACTCCAGACCCTGGTTGCTTCACTGGTAAATCATACCAAAATTTAAGGAGGAAATAATATTAACTCTTTACAAACTCTTCCAGAAAATTTTAAGGAAAAGAATACCTTTAAACTAGTTCTATGAGGCTAACAGTATGCTGGTAATAAAACCAGATAAAGATATCACAAAAAAAGAAATTTATAAATCAATAACCTTCATGAACATAACTGTAAAAACATTTAACAAAACTTTAGCAAATCAAGTCTGGTAATATATAAACAAAACATAAAAAGGATCATGGCCCTTATGACCAAGTGTGTTTTATCCCAAGAATGCAAGATTGGTTTGACATTCAAAAATCTTTCCATTCGTTTCACCATATTACACACTTATAAAGAAAAATCATATGATACTCTGATTAAATGCAGAAAAATACATTAGAAAAAAATCACATCTATTCATGATAAAAACTATCAACAAACTAGGGGTAAAAAAGAACTTTCTCAGACTTGACAGGGTATCTAGAAAATATGTACAGATAATATCAAACTTCATGGTGAAAAACTGAACGCTTTCTCCCTAAGGATCAGGAACAAGACAATTATGTCCACTGACATCACTTCCATTCATCATTATTCTAGCCAGGGTAATAAGGCAAGAAAAACAAACAGAAGCATCCAGATTGGAAAGAATTATGTATATGGAAAAATGGAATCTATAAAAAAGCTACCAGATGTAATAAGTGAATTTAGCAAGTCTGCGAAGATACAAATGAATATATACAAGATTCAACTGTATTTCTACATAATAGAAATGAATAATTGGAAGCTGAAATTAATTTTAAAAATCATCTACAATTTCACTCAGATATAATATGCTGCTACTGTTGCTGTTTAGTTGCTAAACAACAACTGAAGTCAGTCGTGTCTTTAGTCAGTTGCTAAACAGCAACTTCAGTCAGTCGTGTCTGACTTTTCTGCGACCCTATGGACTGTGGCCTGCCAGGCTCCTCTGTCCATGGGATGTCTCGGGCAAGAATACTGGAGTGGGTTGCGATTTCCTCCTCCAGAGGCTCTTCCTGAGCCAGGGGTCAAGCTTGTATCTCCTGCTTGGCAGGCAGATTCTTTGCCACTGAGTCAGCCGGGAAGCCCCCAAATATAACATAGTTAAGGATAAATCTGACAAAAGACGTCAAAGATTGGTGCACTAAAGACTGCAAAGCATTGCTTCATTTAAAAACATTTTAAAGACAGAATGAAAGGGGAGAATAGACTGTGTTCACAGGTCAGAAGACTCAACATAGCTAAAGGCATCAGTTCTCCCCAGTTTGATCAATGCAATTTCAACGAAATCTCATCAGGATGTTTTTCATAGAAATTCACAAGCTGACTCTAGAATTCATATGGAAATTCACCTGAAATACCTAAAATTCTTTGGAGAAGAAAGAGCAGAGTTGAATAATACACCCTCTAACTTCAAGACATTATAAAGAAATGATAAGAAACAATAATCAAGACTGTGGTATTGGAAGATACGTAGAACAGAGGAATAGAGAATAGATCATCTAGAAACTGACTCTCATATATTGGGACAACTGATTTTGAAAAGTGTGCAATGGCACTTCAGTGGAGGAAAGGTAGTCTTTTCTACAGATTTTGGTGGAATCATTGGATATTCTTATTGGGGAAGAAATCTTTGGTTTACGTTTCACACACTGTATATGATGTAACTCAGACTGTAAACTTAAATGTAAAAATCTAAAAAGTCTTTTTTATAAAAGTTTTTTTGAATTTTTATAAAAAACTATAAAACTTCTAGAGGGAACACAGAAGACAAATATTTGTAACCTTGGGTTAGGCTATGATTTCTTATTCACAATACCTAAAAGCACTAATTGGTAGATTAGACTTTATCAGAACTTTTGCATTTCAACAAAAACTATTAAAAAATTTATAGATAATCTGCCATGTACATAGAGAAAGTCTTTGCAAGCATACATTTGACATTGGACTTGTTTCCAAAATATATAAAGAGCCCTTAAAAGTCAAAATAAGAACAGCCCGATAAAAATGGGCAAAAGCCTTGAAAGACGCCTCACCAAAGAAGAGATGTGAATGGCAAAGAAGCACAAGAAAAGATATTCAACATCATTAATCTTTAAGAAAATGAAAGATAAAACTATAGTGAGATACAGCTTACACATCTATTAGTGTTAGTTGCTCAATCGTGTCCAACTCTTTACAACCCCATGGACTATAGCCCACTAGGCTCCTCTGTCCATGGAATTCTCCAGGCAAGAATACTGGAGTGGGTTGCCATTTCCTCCTCCAGGGGATCTTCCTGACCCAGGGATTGAACCCAGGTCTCTTGCATTGCAGACAGATTCTTTACTGTCTGAGCCACCAGGGAAGCACACATCTATTAGACTGACAAAAATTAAAAAGACTAACCCTCCTAAGTATCGGCAAATATACGGAGGATCTGGAATGTTTATCCGCTGCAGGGAGGAGTGTAAACTGTTACAACCTTTTCAGAAGCTGTAGTTAAATGTATACCTACAACTTGACCCAGCAATTCCACTCCTAGACAATTACTCAGGAGAAATAAAAGCGTTATGTCCATACAAAACCTTGCACATAAAATGTTCATAGCAGCTTTGTTTCTAACAGCTCGATATAATAGCTCAAAACTGCAAACAAATTAAATGATCAAGAGCAGATCAGCAGTTGCCTGGGGAAGGAGAGTGGGTGGTAAGGAAGATTTCAACAGGCCATGGGGATCTTTTTAGGGTGATGGCTATTTTCATGACCTTAATTGCAGCGATGGTTTCATGAATTTATACAAACATTGAAGCATCACATTATTTTTAATATAATTAATGCAATATATTAATATAATTGCATTTTAAATAATCGACTTAATACAGTTAAGTTGATGGCCTGTCAGTTACACCACAATATAACTTAAAAAAATTGTATACTGTACTGAAGCTTAAAGACTGGTGCCAAGTATGATGCTCCAAATTTCCTAACTCTTTGCAAACATTTCAGAAAGAAAATAGCCCAAAACGTGAGTGATGATATTAGCCACTGGACTCTTCTATTATTTTATAAACATCTGTCTGAATGTTAGTCCAAGTCACTTCTGGTATTTCTATCACTCAGGAGTCTCAGAGCAGGGCAGCAAATGTGCCCTTTGTTCTATTCATGGGGGGAATGATTGGATTGAGAGGTGAGTTAAGGAAGGCTGGTGTCAGGGGTCAGAAGCCAAAGGTGAAAAGTGCTCTCTTCAAAAGTGAAGTGAAGTCGTTCAGTCGTGTCCGACTCTTTGCGACCCCATGGACTGTAGGCTACCAGGATTCTCCGCCCATGGGATTTTCCAGGCAAGGGTACTGGAGTGGGGTGCCTCCTTTTCCAGGGGATGTTCCCAACCCAGAGATTGAACCCAGGTCTCCAGCACTGCAGACAGACGCTTTACCATCTGAGCCAGCAGGGAAGCATCATCTACTCAGTGCCTCACATTCAGCTACAGAGGGGGGCATGCTATGATATAAGGATGCTGTGGACTAGAGCATTCTCAGCAGGAGACCCCCGCCCGCCCGCCTTCAACACAGAACGTTCAAAGTCACCACAAGCTGGCTGGATCTGGCCTGACTCCAGGGTTGGCCCGGGGTTCCCTCCAATGGCTCTTTCCTCTGTGTGAACCAGGCAACTCACAAACATCAAGTGCTTGTCGCAAGTAGGCTAAGTTTATGTAGGTTAATGGCTTAAATCCTGTTCTGTTGGCAAAGAGGTGGGTATGAGCACAGTCTGGAGCCCACCCAGTTTGCTCAGAACTTTTCTGGATTCATCACTGAAGGTGCCTTGTTCCCAGAAGGCCCTGGTCCCTGGCAAGCCTGCAGGTAGCTCTATCAGCACTCTCTGTTCCATCAGGACACCTCTGCTTCAGAAAAGCCCAGGAAGCATCATCATCTGTGAGGCAGGGAGTGTGCACCAGATGAGAAAGACGTGATGAGAGCTTAACTGAGGCCCCCAGTGCAGACTCTGTTCCCCTTTCAAGGAGGAATGATGTTAAATGACAAAGAAATAACGGCCAACGTGACAGTGAAAACATCTATGAAAACCTTCTCCGCTGAGGATTCAGAAGGTAACGCAACCAGCCCTCCCTGGCCCTCCATGGCCAATTATTCTCCCTTCTTTTACTCCAAAAATAGATGGACTCCTGGGGTTTCTCTCCCCAAGAGACTCCCTCTCTCGGCCACTGGTCTCACTGGTCACTGACACCTCTCTTCAGGCGGCAGCCCCCAGGAGGCCGACTAGGAATCATAGCTAATGGTCCATAACTTAGAAACCCGGCAGGGCTTATCTGTGCTCAGCATTGACTGTCATTCTCTCAGTAGTCTTTCCCGTAAGCTGGTTTTTCGAGGGGCCAAGCAGGCCTGTTTGCGGCCGGCCTCCTAGTGCAGGCGGAGGGCCTGCCTCCGGGCCCACTGCTGGCTGGACGCCTCAGGCGCTCTGAGGTCTTGGGCATGGGTTCCAGCTTCTGTGTGTCTGGGTTTCCTCTTCTAGAATGGAGATAATAGTAGTGCCTGCCTGGTGGGTGATTCAAGAACCGAGTTAGCATTTGTAAAGTGCTCAGATGAATGCTGGGCACACAGGGAGCCCACAGACATGTTTGTTGAACACAACACATAATTACTAAAGCACAGTTGATTTACAATGTTGTGCTAATCACTGCTGTTCAGCAAAGTGACTCAGTTCTGCATGTGTGAGCTCTGTCGCCTCAGCCGAGTCCAACTCTTTGTGACCCCTTGGACTGCAACCCTCCAGGCTCCTCTGTCCATGGGATTCTCCAGGCAAGAATAATGGAGTAGGGGTACCATTCCCTCCTCCAGGGGATCTTCCTGACCTGGGGATTGAACCCAAGTCTCTTATGTCTCCTGCATTGGCAGGCGGGTTCTTTACCACTAGAACCAACTGAGAAGCATTTGCTCAAATATGTGTCCATTGAGTCAGTGATGCTGACATATATAACCTCATATATGATATATGGGTGATCTAACCTGACATATATACAACCTCAGTTATGTATATATATCTATGTATATATACATATATATGTTTTTTTCTAATACTCTTTTCAATCACGGTTTATCTCAGGATACTGAATACACTTCCTTGTGCTGTACAGGAGGACCTCGTTGTTTATCCACCCTGTATGTAAGAGTTTGCATCCCCGACTCCCAAGCCTTGCCTCCCCCTTGGCAGCCGCCTGTCTGTCCTCCGTGTCTGCACAACATGTAATTTTTAGCAACTGCCTAGAAGCAAACGCAAAGCACAAGCGTCCTCTTCATCTAACGGCTCGGTACCTCTCGGCTGTTGGTTCTCGTCCAGAGACTCACTAAGCTGATGTGTCTTATGGAAACTCATGATGTCTTGTGGAAACTGCCCCCATGGCAACAAAGCCAGCAGTCTGCCAGCTTCAAGCAGGAACGGTATCTGGCTGTGTGAACAGCATCTGTTTCATTTTCAGAGAAGAGCCTCTAAACTCATCAACTGTCCAACTTAAGGCCAAGCTCAAAACTTTTAACTAAGGGCACGGTTCAGTCTGTGCCAATGTCTACAAAATTCTTAAATTTGAAGATGTGAGGAAATGGGCAAAAACACTGGAATTTAAGGGAAACGTTGCCATTCTTTTCAATGAATGTTGACCTCACCCTGTGTTTCTCCATTTCCTGCCACACCAGGGACATTTTTCCCACGAGAGCAGCTCACTTGGAGCGGTGATCAGGGGTGGAGAGGCAGCCACGTGAACCGAGGAGGGAATATTCTGAACGTTCCATAGCTAGACATCACCTTAAGAAATAGTGAAGCATTTCAGAGCACAAACTAGAAAAAAGAGAGCTTTTAGGTGCAGTAAATCATTGTTGCTATTCAGCCTCTAAGTCATGTCAGACTCTGGGACCCCACAGACTGTAGCCCACCAGGCTCCTCTGTCCATGGGATTTTCCAGCAAGAACACTGGAGTGGGTTGCCATTTCCTCCTCCAGAGGATCTTCCTGACCCAGGGATTGAACCCATGTCTCTTGTGTCTCCTGCATTGGCAGGTGGATTCTTTACCACTCGTGCCGCCTGGGAAGTGCTTGCTCAAATTCATGTCCATTGAGTTGGTGATGCTCTCTAACCATCTCATCCTCTGCTGGCCCCCCACCCCCAAGTAAAACAGGAAGATGTAAACTTTCTGGAAGTACTATGGGCCCAGCAAGTGAAAAGGACAGACCTCTGTTTTGGAGGAAGCCCCGTGGCTTCAGGGCTCCACGGACACCTGTTACCCAGCAGCTACCTCTCCTGAAATTTGCTCTGGATCCAGGCAGAAGGTCAGACCTCTTCTGCCACTGGTCCCTGAAGACAGCTGCAGCGGGAGCAGATAAACAGCTTCCTGCCAACTCCAGGACACACGACGTCTCTGTTCACACTAGGAAAGGTTGTTTCAGTAGGAGATGAACATCAAAGGAACTGGCTTAGCATCCAGCTTTCGCTGCTCAGACAGGGTCTTGGTTCACGTAACCACCCTTCTGTGGCCGCTGCTGTAAGCCAAGGAACACAAGTGTCCCAATTTCAGCTTCCAACACAAACTTCCTTAGCTTTGTCTTCTCCCAGATGAGCATTCTGTCTCTGCAGATGTAAGCCTCCAGGTCCTGGTCTTCCCCTCCAGTAGGATCGCTCAGGATGCAAAGGCCATGGGTTTGCTGGCTTGCTGGTTAAATCGGGGTTCAGCACCCCTCCCACGGGGCTGGTGCCCACACTTTTCCCCATTAAACTCAGTTCCTTTCATAGCAGCCCGTCTCTTGGCCCCTTTGTTGGGTTGGGGGCTTTCTCCCAGAGCCATTCAGATGCTCTGGACACCTTCTCACCCTGATGTGCTGGCAGTGGGAGGGCTCCCGAGACCTGGCAATTTACTGAAAAAGAAAATCAACACAGACTGAACTTTTGTTTCAAGATTATGATGTCAAATATATTGCTTCTCTTCTGTGCTGCCAAGCAGTTTAGAACTTGCCTTTAATTAGTAGTGTCCTAGCTTCCCTGGTGGCTCAATGTAAAAATCCACCTGCCAGTACGGGAGATGCAAGAGATGAGAGTTCAACCCCCGGATCAGGAAGATTCCCCTGGAGGAGAAAATGGCAAGCCTCTCCAGTATTCTTGCCTGAAAAGTCCCATGGACAGGGGAGCCTGGCAGGCTATACAGTCTATAGGGTCACAAAAGAATCAGACATGACTTAGCACTAAACAACAATAATGACAGGAAAAAACCTAAGCCAGGATAAGATTCATGCTTTTAAACCTACCCTGCTTCATCTCTTATCAAAAATATAACACTAAGAGAAGGTAAAAAAAGGCCCCACCTTCAGAAAAGAGATGAATTCTTGCTGTAACATGTCTTCATCATTTAAAATGACAATGATGTTGTACGTAATATATACAATGTATACCTTTGCCTTTTCTCACTTAATCTTGATAATTATTGTAAGAAGTTGACAGAGCAGGTAGATTTCCCTTTACTTTGTAAACAGGACTTGCCTGAAGCCACATGATGGTGTAATCTCAGCACAAAGGAAGAATTTGGTTCACCTCACTGTGGTTCAGGATTGGATCTATCTGGGGTGGGGGTGAGGGATGGGGGAACAGGCATCCCTCAGCCTCTCCCAGCCAGCAGGACAGGGCCCTTGACCTTCTTGCCCCTCACCCCTTGCCCCCAGGGAAGGCAGCCTTTCAGCAAATGGTACATCAGAGTTAAGTCCAGAGAAGTGGGCGGTGCCAGCACCAGTCAAGAAGTTTGCTTTTTTTTCTGGTTCTGTTCACAGATGGTCATTAAGATCCAAGGCAGACACTCTTAGCAGAATGGTGATCAGGACTGACATCACGCTATAGCGGAACTCAGTAGAGGATGGAGCAGAAAAGCAAGGAGGTAGCGACTATAGGGAGAAGGACAGGTTTCCAGGTCTTTGTTGGAGGAGGCATGAAACTGACCCTGGACAGTAGTGAGGCCCGTTTCCACACCCCTAGATGCTGCAGTTCAGTTCAGTCACTCAGTTGTGTCTGACTCTTTGCCGCCCTGTGAACCTCAGCACGCTAGGCCTCCCTGTCCATCACCAACTCCCAGAGTTCACTCAGACTCATGTCCATTGAGCCAGTGATGCCATCCAGCCATATCATCCTCTGTTGTCCCCTTCTCCTCCTGCCCTCAATCTTTCTAAGCATCAGGGTCTTTTCCAATGAGTCAGCTCTTTGCATCAAGTGGCCAAAGTATTGGAGTTTCAGCTTCAACATTAGTCCTTCCAATGAACACCCAGGACTGATCTCCTTTACGATGGACTGGTTGGATCTCCTTACAGTCCAAGGGACTCTCAAGAGTCTTCTCCAACACCACAGTTCAAAAGCATCGATTCTTCGGTGCTCAGCTTTCTTTATAGTCCAACTTTCACATCTATACATGACCACTGGAAAAACCATAGCCTTGACTAGATGGAACTTCGTTGGCAAAGTAATGTCTCTGCTTTTGAATATGCTGTCTAGGTTGGTCATAACTTTCCTTCCAAGGAGTAAGCATCTTTCAGTTTCATGGCTGCAGTCACCATCTGCAGTGATTTTGGAGAAAAATAAAGTCTGACACTGTTCCCACTGTTTCCCCATCTATCTGCCATGAAGTGATGGGACTGGATGCCATGATCTTAGTTTTCTGAATGTTGAGCTTTAGGGCAACTTTTTCACTCTCCTCTTTCACTTTCATCAAGAGGCTCTTTTGTTCCTCTTCACTTTCTGCCATAAGGGTGGTGTCATCAGCATATCTGAGGTTATTGATATTTCTCCCGGCAATCTTGATTCCAGCTTGTGCCTCCTCCAGCCCAGCATTTCTCATGATGTACTCCACATATAAGTTAAATAAGCAGGGTGACAATATACAGCCTTGACGTACTCCCTTTCCTGTTTGGAACCAGTATGTTGTTCCATGCCCAATTCTACTGTTGCTTCCTGACCTGCATACAGGTTTCTCAAGAGGCAGGTCAGGTGGTCTGGTATTCCCATCTCTTTCAGAATTTTCCACAGTTCTTTGTGATCCACACAGTCAAAGGCTTTGGCATAGTCAAGAAAGCAGAAATAGATGTTTTTCTGGAACTCTCTTGCTTTTTCGATGATCCAGTGGATGTTGGCTATTTGATCTCTGGTTCCTCTGCCTTTGCTAAAACCAGCTTGAACAGCTGGAAGTTCATGGTTCACGTATTGCTGAAGCCTGGCTTGGAGACTTTTAAGCATTACTTTACTAGCGTGTGAGATGAGTGCAATTGTGTGGTAGTTTGAACATTCTTTGGTAGTTTGAGCTTTCTTTGTGGCCAAGCTCTCTCATCCATACATGACTACTGGAAAGACCATAGCCTTGACTTATATGGACTTTTGTCAGCAAAGTGATGTCTTTGCTTTTTAACACACTGTCTAGGTTTGTCATAGCTAGGACCCCATAAACTTTATAAAGTCAGAGTCTGTAGTGGGTATGAAAGGTAGATAACACACATGTGGGTGGGCAGGCCTCATGCCATGGAGTCAGTATAATCCTCAGGTGTGAATTTTCTCAAATCTTAATAAGAGCTACTATTAATTGGGTCCCCAAATAACAAAAATTAACTTTAAGCATGTAATACAACTTTAAAATGACATTTTATATGAAAGTATCTTTTCCTAGAAAAATCTCAGTAATACTTCAAAATACTAAATTATGGACTACATTCTAGGCAGGGTTATTTTCTGGTTAGGTGCATTAAGGAAAAAAAAATCGCATCTCCTCTTAACCCCTGCCCTGCACAAGGGTCACAGACAAACCCAGGCTCTGACCATCTCACTGGTCCCTGCAGCTTTAGGAGAGAGCCTGACTGAGGTAGGATGGGACCACAGGGCAGAGAAGGGAGGCTGTGCCTGCCACGGGACCCAGTATCCTGAAGTCAGTGAGGTGAGGAGGGAGCAGGGAGGTGTCTCAGTGGTCGTCTGGATCCGTGGTTCACAAAGAATTCTTCATCAAGAGAATCCTCACCTCAATGGAACTCTGATAGCTAAGTGACCAAGCCTGGGATCCTTCCCAAAATCTAGCCTTAGGCAGAAAGAGACACGGCAGCTAAAAGCCTAGGCTGGTGCTGGCGAGCCTGGCACTGACTCCTTGGTACATCACTTGCTAGCTGTGTGACTTTGGGCTAGTCCCTTGACCTCTCTGAGCCTGCTTTCCCACTAGTAGCGTGGAGGTGATGTAACAGTAACCCTGCCTCAGGAGTGTGCTGCGAGGCCTGAATGAGTCGATGGGCAGATAGCGCTGAAAACGGCTCCAGGCATGGGACGAGCACCACCGTGGTACTCACTGTCACTTTATAGCAATCGATTTCCTGAGTTGGTGGCTCAGAGGGTAAAGCGTCTGCCTGCAATGCAGGAGACCCGGGTTCAATATCTGGGTCGGGAAGATCCCCTGGAGAAGGAAATGGCAACCCACTCCAGTATTCTTGCCTGGAGAATCCCATGGACAGAGGAGCCTCGTGGGCAATAGTCCATGGGTCACAAAGAGTCAGACATGACTGAGCGACTTCACTTTCACTTTCTTTCACTTTCCTGAGTTGGAAGCTTGGTAGTAGTAACTTTTGGTAAGGTGTTCTTTGTTGCCATGTACGTTTTGGCTTCTGGCGCATTCCCAGACAAAGTGGGTAGACTTTTGTGTTTTCCTTCCACATTTGTCTAGGTTACCATCAGCGTTGCTCTGTAACAGACCACCCAAAACTTAGGTCAAAATCACAGTCGTCCCACTGTCTGTGATCTTGTGCTTCAGTAATTGGGCAGGACTTAGAAGAGAGGCTCCTCTTTAATCCCCTGGGGTCAGTTGGGTGGCTCAGTTCTCATCCACGGGGTCTCTCTCCTTCCCCAGAATCTCTCACCACCCAGGGGTCCAGCCTGAGCTTCCAACATGGCCAGTGGCTTCCAAGAGGATGAAAGCTGGGTGCCTTCTTGAGGTCCAAGCTCAGAGACCACAGGTCATGATTTCTGGTTCATTTAACAAGTCTTCGGGTAGGCTGGATTCAGGAAGGGGAATTCTCAGGTAGCTCAGATGGCAAAGAATCTGCCTGTGATGAAGGAGACCCCAGTTCGACCCCTGGATTGGAAAGATCCCCTGAAGAAGGGAATGGTAACCCACTCCAGTATTCTTACCTGGGAAATCCCATGGACAGAGGAGCCTGGTGGGCTACAGTCCATGGGGTTGCAAAGAGTCAGACACAACTGAGTGACTAACACTTGGTGGGAGGGGGGTGCACACAGACTCAGGATGGGGTGCTGTTGGCACCCGTCAGCGGTGGTGCCCATCCTGCCGACAGCTTTCCACGGTACTCTTTTTTCAGTTTTGTGACACTTTTTACAATTTGTTTTCATGCCCTTCACCTCTAAGTGCATGTATGTCCCCTTCCCAGGGCCAGCACCGTGGCGTGTTTATCCACTTTGCCTCGGAGCCCAGCACACAGACTGGCATGATTAATATATTGATTGAACTAGCGGGTGAGGACATGGATAAATCTAGATTTTTACCTTAACTTGACAGTAACAACAAGAATATTCTTTAAAAAAAAATATCTCAAAGCCATTTTTGAGACTTTCAAAAAGTCGTGTTTTCTTCCCTTTGTAAACTTTAATACATGTACTTCTCTCTCAACCAGTAGGTGTTCAGTTTTTGGGCACCACAAATAAAAAATAACAGGTTAAAAGGATTCTGTGAGAAAAAAATGTATTTCACCCAAAAGCAGATAAAGAGGTTTCACTGGACTGTGTACGGGAATGACTTTGGATATTTAAGCCCTGAGAAAAGGTGAAGCGAGATGCCTATATGTGTGTCAGAGGGTGCATCTGAAATGTCGAAAATGTGGACTATTTTTAAAGCAAAGTGAAGTTGAACAATAAAAGCAAGTCCCTATAACACCTCTAGGGAATCTGCATTTTAGCCTCAAGGCACATTCTTGCATCAAATCTTAGTAAATAGATTTTTCTCTTCATCAGTTCAGTTTAGTTCAGCCGCTCAGTCATGTCTGACTTTGTGACCTCATGAATCTCAGCACCCAGACCTCTCTGTCCATCACTAACTCCAGGAGTTCACTCAGACTCACGTCCGTCGAGTCAGTGATGCCATCCAGCCATCTCATCCTCTGTCGTCCCCTTCTCCTCCTGCCCCCAATCCATCCTAGCATCAGAGTCTTTTCCAGTGAGTCAACTCTTCTCATGAGGTGGCCAAAGTACTGGAGTTTCAGCTTCAACATCATTCCCGCCAAATAAATCCCAGGACTGATCTCCTTCAGAATGGACTGGTTGGCTCTCCTTGCAGTCCAAGGGACTCCCAAGAGTCTTCCCCAACACCACAGTTCAAAAGCATCAATTCTTCGGCACTCAGCCTTCTTCACACTCCAACTCTCACATCCATACATGACCACTGGAAAAACCATAGCCTTGACTAGATGGACTTTTGTTGGCAAAGTAATGTCTCTGCTTTTGAATATGCTGTCTAGGTTGGTCATAACTTTTCTTCCAAGGAGTAAGCGTCTTTTAATTTCATGGCTGCAGTCACCATCTGCAGTGATTTTGGAGCCCCCCAAAATAAAGTCTGACACTGTTTCCACTGTTTCCCCATCTATTTCCCATGAAGTGATGGGACCAGATGCCATGATCTTAGCTTTCTGAATGTTGAGCTTTAAGCCAACTTTTTCACTCTCCACTTTCACTTTCATCAAGAGGCTTTTTAGTTCCTCTTCACTTTCTGCCATAAGGGTGGTGCCATCTGCATATCTGAGGTTATTGATATTTCTCCCGGCAATCTTGGTTCCAGCTTGTGCTTCTTCCAGCCCAGCGTTTCTCATGATGTACTCTGCATAGAAGTTAAATAAGCAGGGTGACAATATACAGCCTTGACGGACTCCTTTTCCTGTTTGGAACCAGCTTGTTGTTCCATATCCAGTTCTAACTGTTGCTTCCTGACCTGCATATAGGTTTCTCAAGAGGCAGGTCAGGTGGTCTGGTATTCCCATCTCTTTCAGAATTTTCCACAGTTCATTGTGATCCACACAGTCAAAGGCTTTGGCAAAGCAGAAATAGATGTTTTTCTGGAGCTCTCTTGCTTTTTCGATGATCCAGAGGATGTTGGCAATTTGATCTCTGGTTCCTCTGCCTTTTCTAAAACCTAACTCCAGAAAGAATGAAGGGATGGGGCCAAAGCAAAAACAATACCCAGTTGTGGATGTGACTGGTGATAGAAGCAAAGTCTGATGCTGTAAAGAGCAATATTACATAGGAACCTGGAATGTCAGGTCCATGAATCAAGGCGAATTGGAAGTGGTCAAACAAGAGATAGCAAGAGTGAACATTGACATTCTAGGAATCAGCGAACTAAAATGGACTGGAATGGGTGAATTTAACTCAGATGACCATTATATCTACTACTGAGGGCAGGAATCCCTCAGAAGAAATGAAGTAGCCATCATGGTCAACAAAAGAGTCTGAAATGCAGTACTTGGATGCAATCTCAAAAATGATAGAATGATCTCTGTTTGCTTCCAAGGCAAACCATTCAATATCACAATAATCCAAGTCTATGCCTCAACCAGTAACACTGAAGAAGCTGACATTGAATGGTTCTATGAAGATCTACAAGACCTTTTAGAATTAACACCCCCAAAAGATGTCCTTTTCATTCTAGGGGACTAGAATGCAAAAGTAGGAAGTCAAGAAACACCTGGAGTAACAGGCAAATTTGGCCTTGGAATGTGGAATGAAGCAGGGCAAAGACTAATAGAGTTTTGCCAAGAAAATGCACTGGTCATAGCAAACACCCTCTTCCAACAACACAAGAGAAGACTCTGCACATGGACATCACCAGATGGTCAACAGCAAAATCAGATTGATTATATTTCTCTTCATAGAGCCCTATAAAGCAGACCCTAGGCTGGCATAAAGAAGCTTTGTTTTCGACGTTGCATTCAAGCTAAACAACATGCCATTTTTTGTGTAAACTGAACTCTCCAGGAAAGAAAGTCTCAACTGTGTTGAGAAAGCCAGCCAAGCCATGGACTCACCAAGGTGAGTTCGCACATCCCCACTCTACTCCCACACAAGCCCTGGCCTCCCCACCTAAAGTGTCCACATATATGGAAGCCATATTTATGTATTCACATTTACTGACAGACCTTGTCTAGGGAATAGGCTTTGGATCATTCACCAAAAGCCAGACATCCTGAAATGTGAAGTCAGCTGGGCCTTAGAAAGCATCACTATGAACGAAGCTAGTGGAGGTGATGGAATTCCAGTGGAGCTATTTCAAATCCTGAAAGATCGTGCTGTGAAAGTGCTGCACTCAATATGCCAGCAAATTTGGAAAACTCAGCAGTGGTCACAGGACTGGAAAAGGTCAGTTTTCATTCTATTTCAAAGAAAGACAATGTCAAAGAATGCTCAAACTACTGCACAATTGCACTCATCTCACATGCTAGTAAAGTAATGCTCAAAATTCTCCAAGCCAAACAAACACACGAAAAGATGCTCAAAATCACTCATTATCAGAGAAATGCAAATCAAAACCACAATGAGGTACCATTTCACACCAGTCAGAATGGCAGCAATCCAAAAGTCTACAAGCAATAAATGCTGGAGAGGGTGTGGAGAAAAGGGAACCCTCCTACACTGTTGGTGGGAATGCAAACTAGTACAGCCACTATGGAGAACAGTGTGGAGATTCCTTAAAAAATTGCAAATAGAACTGCCTTATGACCCAGCAATCCCACTGCTGGGCATACACACCAAGGAAACCAGAAATGAAAGAGACGCGTGTACCCCAGTGTTCATTGCAGCACTGTTTATAACAGCCAGGACATGGAAGCAACCTAGATGTCCATCAGCAGACGAATGGATAAGAAAGCTGTGGTACATATACACAATGGAGTATTACTCAGCCATTAAAAAGAATACATTTGCATCAGTTCTAATGAGGTGGATGAAACTGGAGCCTATTATACAAAGTGAAGTAAGCCAGAAAGAAAAACACCAATACAGTACACTAACACATATATATGGAATTTAGAAAGATGGTAATGATAATCCTCTATGTGAGACAGGAAAAGAGACACAGACACATAGAACGGACTTTTAGACTCTGTGGGAAAGGGAGAGGGTGGGATGATTTGGGAGAACGGCATTGAAACATGTATACTATCAGGTAAGAAACAAATCGCCAGTCTATGTTCAGTCAGGATACAGGATACTTGGGGCTGGTGCACGGGGATGATCCAGAGAGACGATATGGAGTGGGAGGTGGAAGGCGGGTTCAGGATTGGGAACTCATGTACACCCATGGCTGATTCATGTCAATGTATGGCAAAACCAATACAGTATTATAAAGCAAAATAAAGTAAAAATAAAAATTAAAAAATGCTTAACAGACTACTTGTGAATGTAGAGACTATAAAATGATTAAAAATGCCAAAAAAAAAAAAATTCTCCAAGCCAGGCTTCGGCAATACATCAACAGTGAACTTCCAGATGTTCAAGCTGGTTTCAGAAAAGGCAGAGGAACCAGAGATCAAATTGTCAACATCCACTGGATCATCGAAAAAAGCAAGAGAGTTCCAGAAAAACATCTATTCTGCTTTATTGACTATGCCAAAGCCTTTGACTGTGTGGATCACAATGAACTGTGGAAAATTCTGAAAGAGATGGGAATACCAGACCACCTGACCTGCCTCTTGAGAAACCTATATGCAGGTCAGGAAGCAACAGTTAGAACTGGATATGGAACAACAAGCTGGTTCCAAACAGGAAAAGGAGTCCGTCAAGGCTGTATATTGTCACCCTGCTTATTTAACTTCTATGCAGAGTACATCATGAGAAACGCTGGGCTGGAAGAAGCACAAGCTGGAACCAAGATTGCCGGGAGAAATATCAATAACCTCAGATATGCAGATGGCACCACCCTTATGGCAGAAAGTGAAGAGGAACTAAAAAGCCTCTTGATGAAAGTGAAAGTGGAGAGTGAAAAAGTTGGCTTAAAGCTCAACATTCAGAAAGCTAAGATCATGGCATCTGGTCCCATCACTTCATGGGAAATAGATGGGGAAACAGTGGAAACAGTGTCAGACTTTATTTTGGGGGGCTCCAAAATCACTGCAGATGGTGACTGCAGCCATGAAATTAAAAGACGCTTACTCCTTGGAAGAAAAGTTATGACCAACCTAGACAGCATATTCAAAAGCAGAGACATTACTTTGCCAACAAAAGTCCATCTAGTCAAGGCTATGGTTTTTCCAGTGGTCATGTATGGATGTGAGAGTTGGAGTGTGAAGAAGGCTGAGTGCCGAAGAATTGATGCTTTTGAACTGTGGTGTTGGGGAAGACTCTTGGGAGTCCCTTGGACTGCAAGGAGAGCCAACCAGTCCATTCTGAAGGAGATCAGTCCTGGGATTTATTTGGCGGGAATGATGTTGAAGCTGAAACTCCAGTACTTTGGCCACCTCATGAGAAGAGTTAACTCATTGGAAAAGACTCTGATGCTAGGAGGGATTGGGGGCAGGAGGAGAAGGGGACGACAGAAGATGAGATGGCTGGATGGCATCACCAACTCAATGGATATGGGTTTGGGTGGACTCCTGGAGTTGGTGATGGACAAGGAGGCCTGGCGTGCTGCAGATCATGAGGTCACAGAGAGTTGGACACGACTGAGCGACTGAACTGAACTTTGGGTCTGACAGATAAAGCCTGAAATAATTCTTATTAACTCCAAAATCTCTGTTTTGAGGTTTTTATTAGCAAACAGGATAGTTACAGAAGCAACCTATCAAGGCCATCAATGATAATAAGCTGCAAAATTTATTAGGCTCCAATCCAATTTATGTGAGCCAGGGCTTTCAATCTTATTTAACGATAAAAGTCCTTTGTGTGCACGCGTGCTTAATTGCTTCAGTCATCTCTGGCTCTTCGCGACCCTGTGGACTGTATCCTGCCAGGCTCTTCTCTCTCCATAGGAGATCCACATCTCATTTAAAAGTGTGCAAAGGTCTCACAATGATTCATGGTGGTAAGAAGAGAAAGAGAAGCTTACACAAAGGATGGGGACACATGGTATGGATTAGAAGGATCTTTTTTTTTTTTCCCCCGAGGATTCTTACTAGGTCCATGTGAATTCGTTATAGTCTAAGAGAGCTCACAATCAATAACCCTTCACAGTTTGGGAAAGCAGAGAAATTTTTTTTTTTTAATTCTTTAAACCTAGTTGGCAAAGCCCAGACCCCAGCTAGCTACACACAGTGATCCATGGAACTCTTCCTTCTGCCTGCGGAAATACGATAAGAGCAAGAGAAACAGAGAAGGGTGTTCACGCACGTGTCTACTGTGGCTCAGAGCATAGCTCCTGATGGAGCCTGTGGCCTGGTTCATCCTGAGCATCACGACAGAACCGCTCAGATACCATGGCTCTCCAGGCCAGGCCACCCTGTTACCCTGCACGGGCCAACAGACCGTAGAACGTGGGCGTGAGGAGGGGCAGGGATCTGGAAGGGCTGAAGAACCCTGCGATGCCTGTCCTAGGACCGGGTGGGGAAAAGTGGTCCTTCCGACGTTCTCTCTCCGGGTCTCCATGTTGTTTCCTGCCTGTTTTCCCTCCACATCCCCGGCTCTCCTTCTCACACAGAGGTTGAACCCATAGGACAGATCCAAGCCTTACGAGGCAACCTCAGCCAGTCCCTCACTCTGACCTCCGATTCATAGGCTTAGCCGTTGTGGCTGTTCCTTGCCTCCTCCTGATGAAAGCATCTGCACACCACTCCTCTCTCCCACCCCCTGATTGAGCAGGGCTCTTCCCCATACAGACTGCCGCCCCCAGAGCTCAGAGACAAACCCAGAACCCAAATCTAGGTCCTCCCTCCAACCTTCCTGAGACATCCTTCAACCTCCCGCCATCAGGAGCTTGACCTGAAGCCCGGTAGGACTCTCTCCTCAGGAGCTCACTAGCAGCTGAGTGCACACCAAATCACATCAGTGCTTTTATCCCAATGGCTGGCAAAGTTTCTTATCTTCTATTATGTGGGAAAGCCATCTGACATCACCATGTAGTCCATCCCACTCTACTTACGTACATCGTGGGCCCTCAGTTCCATACATGTTTTCCCTCCTCATACTCAAAGTCAAGCTTATGAACCCTGAGGGAAAAGTCTCCCCCAAACCCTCTACCCTTGTAGTTCAAAGCCCTGGCTCTCAATGCTCCTGTCTCTGCTGCTGAAACTCGGTCAAGGATCTGATGCTTCTCTTGGCTTCCATGATGCTTCTTGGGGGTTTCGTGGTAGCTCAGATAGTAAAGCGTCTGCCTGAAATGCGGGAGACCCGGGTTCAATCCCTGGGTTAGGAAGATCCCCTGGAGAAGGAAATGGCAACCCACTCCAGTACTCTTGCCTGAAAAATTCCATGGACAGAGGAGGCTGATGGGCTACAGTTCATGGGGTAGCAAAGAGTCAGATACGACTGAGGGACTTCACTTTCTTTCTTTCTTGGCTATTGACACTGGTAAGCAGCCTCTGCTACATAGGCATTCTCTTTAAAGGGTAGGCATAAAAGCTGTTCTTTACTTTTAATTTTAAATTGATTGAATCTAGGACTTGCACAAGGCCGGGGTACAGGGTTTTGCTGTTTGGGCTTGAGGTGTAACGTGCATCTAATAAGCAACCAAAGCTAGATGTCTTTTGTTGATACAATAATGGATTGGGAACAAGGCAAGTCCTTACTTTTAAGAAATCATCCCTGAGATTTCTGTGTGAGAGACGCCATCAGCGCCATCAGAGGTGGTGCAAAGACTCTCAGGTAACACCTCAAATACGCTCATTTCCAAATTGCTTTTGCCCTTTGCAGCACGAGCCCAGACCCTGACCCCGGGCTGGATGTTCTGTGTCAGGGAAGGAGGCTGACCGAGTCGACCAAGGCTGTGGCTGCTTATCTGCCTTGTCACTTGACTCCGTGTCAGAGGCTCTAACAAAGGACCACAGGCTGGGGGCTTAAACAACACGGTCCTGGGGGCTAGAAGTCCAAGGTCAAGGTGTCAGAGGGGGTGGTTTCTTCTGAGGACTGTGAGGAAAATTTCTGTCCGCGCCTCCCTCCTAGCCTCTGGTGCTGGCTGGCAGTCCTTGGGGCTCCTCAGTTTGAAAGTGGGGTTCCCTCTGTGTCTTCACATTGTCTTTCCTAGCCTGTACACACCTCATTCTCTTCAGATGGCATTTCTTTTATAAAGACACCAGCCATTGGATTAGGAGCCCACTGCACTCCAGCGTGACCTCAGTTTACCTTCATCACATCTGCGATAACCCTATTTCCAGATAAGGTCCTTCTGAAGTACCGAGGGTTGGGACTTCACCATATGAGGTTTTCATGGTGGGGCGAGGGGGAATGAGGAGCAAGACACAACTCAGCCCTTAAGAAGCCCCTTTCTCCTCCATGTGCTGCTCTGAACAGAATCGAAAGACTTACGGAACTTCCCTGGGGGTCGAATGGTTAAGCCACTGCCCTCCCAATGCAGGGGCCATGGGTTCAACCACAGGTTGGGAACTACGATCCCACATGCTGCAAGGAGTGACTTAAAAAAATCTTTTAAAAAAGTCAAAAGGCTTCTGATCCCAGGCTGTCTTTTGCCACATCCCTCATTTCAGAGATGCATCCACCGTCTGAGGTTCTCAAGGCAGAGGAGCTATGCTTTTTACCCAGTGGACACTGGGAGCAGGAATCCTTACCTGAGCTCTCAGCCTGACTTATGATTGATGACAAGAAGGTCAAGAAGAGTGCGTGAAGCAGGTCTGAACTGGTGTTGAATTCAAATTGGATATGATTTCATTCCAGGGCCCGTGGAGACTCTTAACTCACGTTGTCTTCTTTTATAAATAATCTTCAGCTTTTGTTAGTAGCCTTGATGTCAAGCACTCAATTTAGCTCAAAATCAAATTACTCATTATATTCAGCTAAAATTCCAATGGCTCATTAAGCCAAGCCTGGGGCGTGATGAAGTCAGCGGCCTTGCATGAGTGAGCAGGTGACTAAGGAGTCTCGGAGCCAGCTAATTAGGTAACACTTTAATTTCTCCTCTTGAAATGTTAGACAAGCCATACGTGTTGAGAGGTCTTAGAGCTCAGACATGAACCAGTTCGTGCACTGGCATCTCTAAGACATCTGTATTCTCACTGTTCACTCACCTGTGACACCGAGGACCCACTGGGGCTGGAGCTGTCATCAGGGCTGTCTCCTTCTCAGACGGTAAGAACTTCCAGTGGCAGAAAAGAGGCACGGGTATCTCTCCATCCCCTGCCCCCAAAGACACCAGAAGCTCCATTCTTCCTCCAGAATCATACAAGAGGCAGGGAATCGAGTTTGACCGAGAGCATAAAACTTTAGAAGACAAAGAATTGGAGTAGTTTTTTTTTTTTCATTGAACTGTAGTTGATTTACAACCATTGTGTTAGTTTCAAGTGTACAGCAAAGTGAATCCGTTTTACATATATATAACATATATATTACACACATATATTTTATTATGTGTATTACACATACATTACAATAATATATATTGCATTTATATATTGCATATATACATTCTTTTCCAGATTCTTTTCCAGTAAACATCATACATTATTACAACATATTTAATATAGTTCCCTGTGCTACATGTAGGCCCTTGTTGTTTATCTACTTTATTTATTTCAGTCGTGTATGGAGTAGTTACTTTGAAGTACCACAGTTTTTAAGCCCCTCCCATCTCAGCCCCTGAAAATACGTCTGGTCTCAGCACTCCTGATCACTGAGGAGTCAGGACCCAAGTCCAGGGGCCCTTGCCCTTGTGCCTGTGGATCCTCCTTTCCGCCTTCCCTCCCCGTTCCCTCCTCCTTCCTGCTGAATAAGCACCCCGTTGTTTAGGGAGTTCATGTTTGCCTGAGGCTGGAATTACCTTCTCTGCCCAGACTCACTCTTTCTGCCAGCTGACAGTGTGAAGATATCACTAATATTTTATTGCCAGGTTTGAGTTAAATATTAATGTCAAAAGTATAGACAGCCTGGGAACAATTATGGACATCTCCAGATACATCATATTATCTTCAGCATCAAGTTTACTTGGTTGAAAACGAAACTCTAAATGGATACTAAGCATTCAGTTTGTTATTCATATGGCTATTCCCACACAACTCAAATGAAATATTGACCCATAACTGGGTTTATACTTGCTTAGAACAATTTCAAAGACTGAGGTTGAGTGGAGTATGGATGATCCCTCACTAGTTAGTGCACACAGCTAGTTACAGAGCATCCTAAAACCCAGAAGCAGTGGTGCAAAGTCAAAGGCAGAATTAACTATGGCAGCAGAGTCAAGGGGACAAGCCAGGGTTACTGACTGACAGGGTGGTAAAAGCCAGTAGCCAAGAAAATATGGAGATCCACTTTGGGAATCTGTGCTAAGCTAGAAACTGGAAGGAACCAGAAACCCATGCAGCCCGGCTGAACACCAGCAGAGAGCCTATCTTAAGTAAAAGACTCTTCTTGATGTTTTCAAATACTGCCATTTATACCTATGTACCTGCCAGCGTTGGGTCTGAAATGTCAGATCCGAGCCAGCTCTGTTTACATAATGTTTGCAGTTTTGTAGGGTCAATCTGTTGTTCAGTTATGTTTAAAACTGTGCAAAATATTATCTGTTATCAACAGATTGAGATTAATCCTCCTCTTCAAACTGGAATACTCTATTTTTCCATATTTATAGTATTTACCACAGAAATGAATGGATAGATAATCCTCGGGTAACCTGTTGACACCAATACTGGCTGGGAGAAGTAGTTTCTAGCCTGGGAAAGAATGTTTGGCTAACAAATGGTAAATGATGAACCTTGCTCTCCTAGTTCAAACTTCCAACTAGATTTTTAATAATTTCCCAACCCTAACCCTCTAGAAGGACCCCAGGAGTCTTTTATGCTTTATCCGAACTTGTAATCACTGCCACTTACTCTGTAAAGTCCTCCATATATACTGCAAGGCCTTGGAAATATGTATCCTGGGACTTTATTCATCTGTTGGTTTCTTTTGTTCGATGAGGTGGAGAGGCAAAGATGGCCTGAGGTCTGATGGGCCGAGAGGAGAAAAGAACGGAAGCCGTCACCTCCCTTCATGCAAAGGCTTCACGTTGTCCTGCTCGCTTGCTGGTGGATCTGAAGGCATGAGGCAGGTAACAGCACATCTCCAATAGAGTAACTTTGTAAAACCCAAACTGGGTTTTTAGGGACTTCCCTTGTGGCCCAAGGGTTAAGAATCTGCCTTGCAATGCAGGGACGCAGGTTCAATCCCTGGTCAGGAAACTAAGATCCCACATGCCATGGGGCAACCAAGCCTGAGCCAAAACTATAGAGTCTGCATGTTGCAAGAAAAATCCTGCATGTCACTATGAAAGATCCCGTGTGCTGCGACTAAGACCCAACGCAGCCAAACCAATAAAAATTAAAAAAAAATTTTTTTAACTGGGTCTTTATTGTAAGCTCAATTTAAGTGGGAGAGTTTATGGAATTCACTATATTAATTCATTCAGTAAATACTTACTGAGAGTTGATATCATGCTTGGTATATTCTAGATGCTGGAGATTCAGCAATAAAGGTAAGTCCATCCCTCAATTGGGAGTGTTAATAAATACATTCTACCATATATAAAATGGACAAGCAACATGGATTTAATGTATAGCACAAGGAAATATATTCAATATTTTGCAATAAACTGTACAAACTATAAGGGAAAAGAATCTGAAAAAAAGAATATAGACATTTACCTTTCTGTGCATAACTGAATCACTTTGCTGTATACCTGAAACAAATACACTATTGTATTAAGGCACAAA
This sequence comes from Capra hircus, assembly GCF_001704415.2. NCBI lineage: Eukaryota > Metazoa > Chordata > Mammalia > Artiodactyla > Bovidae > Capra > Capra hircus. The sequence continues at coordinate 82,947,894 of NC_030816.1, forward strand.
AAAAGAAATAAAGTCCATCCTTCAGGGAGACTGTATTTCATTATGTCTGTGGGAAAGAGGGTCATGGTAGATGAATAATGGACAAGTAAATAAATGTACATGCGAGCAGGTGATACCTACCGTGAGAAATACAACAGTGTGTAGGGTGAAAGAGTGATGGCTGACAATGACTTTTTTCTTTGGACGGAGTCATCAGGGCCTTCTTCTGATCAGTGGTCCTGTAAGCAAAGATTTAAGGCCTGCAGCCACCACGCTCCCCAGCCTACCCCTTGCCCTACCCCCACCACAGGAGTTCCTAACACTGTCTCATTCCCCTTCAGTCCACAGCCCACACAACTCAGCTTAAGAGACCCCACTGCACGACCCAATCAAAAAATGGGCCAAAGAACTAAATAGACATTTCTCCAAAGAAGACATACGGATGGCTAACAAACACATGAAAAGATGCTCAACATCACTCATTATCAGAGAAATGCAAATCAAGACCACAATGAGGTACCACTTCACACCAGTCAGAATGTCTGCGATCCAAAAGTCTACAAGCAATAAATGCTGGAGAGGGTGTGGAGTAAAGGGAACCCTCCTACACTGTTGGTGGGAATGCAAACTAGTACAGCCACTATGGAGAACAGTGTGGAGATTCCTTAAAAAATTGCAAATAGAGCTACCTTATGACCCAGCAATCTCACTGCTGGGCATAGTCACCGAGGAAACCAGAATTGAAAGAGACACATGTACCCCAATGTTCATCACAGCACTGTTTATAATAGCCAGGACATGGAAACAACCTAGATGTCCATCAGCAGATGAATGGATAAGAAAGCTGTGGTACGTATACACAATGGAGTATTACTCAGCCGTTAAAAAGAATACATTTGAATCAGTTCTGATGAGATGGATGAAACTGGAGCCGATTATACAGAGTGAAGTACTCCAGAAAGAAAAACACCAGTACAGTATACTAACACATACATATGGAATTTAGAAAGATGGCAATGACGACCCTGTATGCAAGACAGCAAAAAAGACACAGATGTGTATAACAGACTTTTGGACTCAGAGGGAGAGGGAGAGGGTGGGATGATTTGGGAGAATGGCATTGTAACATGTATACTATCATGTAAGAATCGAATCGCCAGTCTATGTCCGACGCAGGATACAGCATGCTTGGGGCTGGTGCACGGTGATGACCCAGAGAGATGTTATGGGGAGGGAGGTGGGAGGGGGGTTCATGTTTGGGAACGCATGTACACCTGTGGTGGATTCATGTCAATGTATGGCAAAACCAATACAGTATTGTAAAGTAAAATAAAAATAAAAATTAAAAAAAAAAAAGAGACCCCACTGCTTTGGGGCCAGAAAGCAAAGGAGATCATTATTTACCAGTAACTTTATTATTTTTTTCTATTATGATAAAATTTAATGATTAAATTTATTTTCACATTTAAACATGTAGTTACATGCAGATAACATTCCAAGAATATATCTGTCTTTCCAGACTTAATATTAATTTGAAATTGTCAGGATGGAAATTTTGTCAAGTGTTTACAACATAAGGTGACAGGAGCAATAATTCTTTTGAAAAAGACTGAATTTGATCATTGAAATGTATCTTTCTGATCTTCTGAAATTTTTCTTTTTTTTTCAACTGAGCCAGGCGTAAGACACAAAGGATTTGAAGGGTGGTGTGACCTGGTATCATTGTGTCCCCTACCCTCCCTTCTGGTTTCCAGGTTTGTTAAAATCCCTTGAGCTGGGAAGAAGGCAGAGAGTCAAGGATGAAGCAGGGCAGGAAGACGTGAGCAGGGGGTTCTGAGGCTAAGGACCACCTGGGAGGGAGCTGGGGCCACCTGATGGAATCCCTCTTTGAAACCTGAGGGATCCAAATAGGGGGCGTTGAGTAGCAGCGCTTGCTTCCAGGATGCAGTCTGGGGAGTCCAGCCCAGACACGTCGCAGCAGCTCCAGAGGGCTCTGGAGGCCAGAGGCGGATCCAGGGACTGTCTGTGCCTCTAGAGGGGTGTGGGAAGATAGCGTCTTGAAGTTTCCATGGGCCCAAATGCAGCATGGGAATTGGGGAGTGGGGGGGATTAGGGGGGCAGCAGGAGGAAGAGAGCGGGAAGCAAATGGCAAGCACACTGGTCGCTGACCTGAACAAAGGGCAGCAATTCAGGAGCACGAGGGATGCCCTCACAGCTGGGAGGCTGCCCACTTGGCTCAGGAAAGCCACACGCCTGGCATAGCCCATCCTGATGACGAGGACCACACGGGGTGAGCTTCACCTGCGCTGGGTTCCAGAAGCAGATGGAGACTGAGATGGGGACATCCCCATCCCCCACCTGCTGGGCTCACCTGGGCACAACCCAGGGAGGGGAGGCACAGGGACTGTGATGCTAAGACCAGCCCTTGAACCCACAGCTGCCAAGAAATCTCTACATTTGACGGAGTTTCCCAGACACGACTAGAAGAAAGTCATGTCTGGATGTGTTTAGTTTTTAACTGAACGGGATTCAGAGCCAGAAATGTATCTAATTGTTCTAATTATGAAAAATTAACTTTTACTCACTCCAGCTTGCCATTGTGAAAATTAGTTCCTGCTACACAAAACCAAACTGGCCGATCTGTGGGAATTAGTGAGACCGAGTTACTTGTGCATAAATAATAAGGATGCCACTGAGCTCTGCCAAGGAACTGCCCCAGAGTTCTGCTTTGAGGCAAACCCAGGCCTGGTTCAAATCCTGGATTCTCCACGAATGACCTGATACCCTGAAGGTGGCTGCTCTTTCATATTTGAAACTGCCATGATGATACTGGGTTTTCATGTTCGCTGTGAGAATTAAGGTATTTGGAAGTGTGTCAAGCACTAGAACGGAAGCTTCCTTTGAATGCCTGTGGCTGCCAGGCCACGCTTCCCTGCTGGGGAATGCCCGCCAAACAGGGCATTTGCTCCTGTTGGTCCTTGTCACACAGCAGGTGCACAAGCCAAGGATAATGAGGATCCAGGTGGAACACGAGGTGGCTTTGGATGAGCCGAGAATATCCTTCAGAGCATCTTCCTTGGTGTGATTGAGGCCAGATGCACCTACAAGATGCTTGACCTGTTTCTCAACCATCCTGAGCTGCAGTTCTGGTTTTCCGTGAAGCTTCCTTCACTCCCTGGATTGGACATCCCACATGGGCCCTTGTCCCCTTTGGGTCCTTGGAATGAACCATCATTCATGCCTGTACATCTTTTATGTAACCTCAAAGAGCATATGAACATACATCAGGCAAATAAATGAATTTACATCAAGCAAATAAATAGAAGCCAACAAATAAAATATGAGTAAACCAACAAATGTGGGTTTCCCTGGTGGCTCGGTGGTAAAGAATCTGCCTGCAATGCAGGAGACATGGGCTCGATCCCTGGGTTGGGAAGATCCCCTGGAGGAGGAAATGGTGACCCACTCCAGCATCCTTGCCTGGAAAATCCCGTGGACAGAGGAGACTGGCAGGCTACAGTCCATGGGATCATATGAGAGTCGGATATGACTCAGTGACTAAATGACAACAACCAACTGACAAATAAAACACAAACCTCTTATTGGCAGTTTGCATCAAAGCAATATGCCAATTTGGATGGGTAAGGGGGTGCTTTGTAGCTGTGTGAGTCACACTGTTTGTTAGACACTTTTGTTGTGTAGCATGCCATGGGACATCTGTTGTAGTATCCTTTGTCCACCTTGTAGACCCATCAGCAAGCCACTTCCCAGGAAGCCCCCTCTCCTTGGATGGAAGTGGACATCTGATTGCATGTCTGGAGACTCAAGTAGGCTGGGTGAGGCCTGGGAACAGCAGGGCCCCCAGCAGCTGTATTTTGTCCCAGAGCTGGAGCCCCAGGGTAGAGGGAGGCCAGTGCTGCCCTCTGCAAAGCACCTCCAGCTGCTGCAAAGAAATGGCAACATCCAACACATCCGCACATCGTTTGAAGCAGATTTGGTCACCTGCAAAGAATCGTAAACTGTCCTGAGTAAGGGTGATGGGGATGGGCAGTAGGATGTCTCAGGGACTGCTCTTCTAGATAGGACTGCACTCCAGAATCCGCTCAGAGGGGAAGCAATTTTGGGGCTGGTGGAGCAATTTTGGAGATGGACTAGAGAGAGGCCAGATCTCAGCCATGCCCTGCCCAGGAAGGATGGTTCATTTAACTGGGCGCAGTGTGTCTTTTAGAAACTCTATTTCTGTTCCTGGGCTAAAGCAGTTTCCCATAAATTTTCTTTTGTTGACTGGGTCCCATGAATTCACTTTTCATCAGAGCCAACTTTCTTATCAGCAAAGTAGTTTGCTACTCTGTGTAGAGGCAGACCAGACAGCTGTAGAGAGCTGCTGCTTTGACAGTATTTACAAAGAGCTTTAGAGAGAAGATATGATCTTTTTTATGGTCTGTTTCCTTTTTCAATGAGAATATGTTTCTTGCAATATATGTGCTCATCACTTAGTAATTCCACAAGCCTGGGATTGTTTAGCTAAATTTGTTTTTTGTGTGCCAATCATTTACAAATTTTTTCAAGTTTGATGGTACAAGAGTGAGAGAAAGGAATGGAACAAAGGATCATGGTTACTCAGATGCATATCTTTGGGGGGATTCCTCTTTAAACAGGAATGGCTAGTTCTGGAAGCTGTGAGCACGCAGGATGCAAGATTGGTTAACTCCGCAGGCAGGACATGGAGTAAAACCCACAGAGGATGCGTGATCACTCCAGGCTTGTTGCTGTCGTTTAGTTGCTAAGTTGTCTCCAACTCTTTGTGACCCCATGGACTGTAGCCCACCAGGCTCTTCTGTCCATGCGATTCTCCAGGCAAGGACACTGGAGTGGGCTGCCATTCCCGTCTCCAGCTCCAGGCATAGGGAACAGCATATGCCAAGGTCCTGGGAGAAGATAGAGCTTGGAGAATTCCAGGATCAGAAAGATGACTGGATCATCTTGTCTTGAGAGCAGGGAGCAAGAGGAAGAGAGAGACGAGCTAGAGCTGCAGAGGCCAGAAAGAACCAGACTACAGGGGCACCAGGTGCCACAGCAAGAGTTTCATGGTTTATCCCATGAGAAGGAAAATGCCCAAAATGGTTCAGTTCTGTTCAGTCTCTCAGTCATGTCCGACTCTTTGCGACCCTATGAACCACAGCACGCCAGGCCTCCCTGTCCATCACCAACTCCCGGAGTTCACCCAAACTCATGTCCACTGAGTCAGAGATGCCAACCAACCATTTCATCCTCTGTCGTCCCCTTCTCCTGCCCTCAATCTTTCCCAGTATCAGGGTCTTTTCCAATGAGTCAGCTCTTTGCATCAGGTGGCCAAAGTATTGGAGTTTCAGCTTCAATATTAGTCCTTCCAATGAACACTCAGGACTGATCTCCTTTAGGATGGACTGGTTGGATCTCCTTGCAGTCCAAGGGACTCTCAAGAGTCTTCTCCAACACCACAGTGCAAAATGGTTAAAACTATATAAAAGAGAGGGGGGAGGTTGGGAGAGTGAGGGTGGGGTGTAACTGGGCTTACATGCGAGGATCGCCTTGGCTGCAGCAGAAAGGATTGGAAGCAGGGGGTTGGGGAGGCTTGGACAGAGAACCCTGTGGTGCTGGTGCCAGAGCCTGGGTCCCCACTGGGGTGAATGGAGAGGAGAAATGGACCAGTCAAGAGACCAAGAGGGTGAACCTGAAAGGACTCAGCCCTGGGTTGTTGATGCAGAGTGCCAGAGAGGGGACAGAAACGTTAGTTTGTTCAAAACTTTGTTTACAGTTGCAGAGGCGGGTAGAGCATTTGACTGCAAACTTTTGTTTACATTTGTATCAGTTTCCTAGAGCTGACTTTACACAGTTACCAGAGACCAGGTGGCTTGAAAGAACAGAAATTTAGTCTCTCATTGTCCTGGAGACCAGAAGTCTGCCATGATGATGTCAGTGGGCCAGGCTCCCCAAAGGCTCAAGAGGAGAATGCTTCTTTGTTTCTCTTGCCTCTGGTGTTGCCAGCAATCCTCCATGTTACTTGTCGCTGCCTCACTCCAGTCTCTGCCTCTGTCTTCACGCACACTTCTTCCTTCTGCGTTGTGTGTCTCTGTATCTAAATCTCTCTCTCCTTTTCTTGAGACAGCACTCATTGGATCTAGGATCCACCTTAACCCACACTGACCTCAACCTAACATGATTTTATCTGCAAGTGAAGTCACATTCACAGGCACTGGGGATTGTGACCTCAGTATATCTTTTGTGGGGTGGATCAACAGTTCAACAGACTGTATCCTATATCTTAAGATAATACCCTGTGATGGCTGCTGATGTTGTAAATAAACATAAAAGATCAACAGTTTCCCTGAGTGTCGTAGCTGTCTTCATTATTGTATTACAACTTGTTGATTTTATATATTGTAGCATGGCCAATTTCCGCAGCCTCACAAATGAATTCAGAATTGGTGGAATCCATATTACGAAGTCATATTACAGCTTACTGGTTTCTCTATTGTTATAGACATTTCTCACTTTCCTAAAAAATGTTTTGGCTAAAGTGATTTACGGTGAATTTCATTGATGACTTTCTCCTTTTCCCAAAGGAAAACATGGCTAAAGATCATAACTATGTAAATTCAATCTCTGAAGATGATAGCCACAGAATTCTATTGAGAATATCATCTGTGTGAAGGCTCTTATTGCCCTGGAAGAGAGGCTCATGGGTCCAAGTCCTGGATTCTGGAAGAACTGACATACCCAAGCCATGCTGAATTTGTGGTAGTTCTCCTAGTGAAGAATACACACACCCAAACACATTTCAGTAAAGACATCACCCCATAGTAAATATGATGCCCTTGAGGCAGAAACACTGTAAGTTTTACAGAGTTAACTTATTATGGAAAACCTCAGATTGTTGCAAGTATTTGTATATTTATCTGTGTGCATATATGTTACCTTACCAGAAACAATGGACCTGAAAAATTACCCACTTTATTTTCGTTAAGTCCCCAGGAAAAAATGGATAAACTATTGCAATTTTTCCATTCCTATAAACATATGCATTTTGTATGTTTATATACCCAGAATATGCTTTTCAAGTTCAGACACAACATTACTTGCCTTTGTTGCTTGGCCTGCCCCATTTGTTATAGTCTACATGGCCATCAAGGTTATATCAACAAAACTTCAACTTGCCCTCAGCCAAGACGCACAGATTACAGTTCAGCCAACAGAGAGACCCAGTCATGCTCCTACTGTCTGTGGTAAGTCAACCCTCCAAGCCATGGTGAGATCCCTCCCTGCTAGCATTTTGCTCCTCAGACTTCTAAATATCCCTCTGGGTCTCATGAAGTCTCAAGGCCTTGAGTACAGTTGATCTTTGAGCAATGAAGGGGTTGGTGGAATCATTCCCCTAAACAATCAAAAACCCAAGCATAGCTTTACAGTTGGCCCTCTATATGTGAGGTTCCACATCCTCCGATTCAACCATCATATGGTACTGCTCATGCCTGCATGCTCAGCAGTGTCTGACTCCTGTGACCCCATGGACTATAGCCCACTGTGCCCCTCCATCCATGGGATTTTTCAGGCAAGAATGCTGGAGTGGGTTGCAACTTCCTTCTCCAGGCGATCTTCCTGATCAAGAGATCGAACCCATATCTCCTGCGTCTCCTGCATTGGCAGGTGGATTCTTTACTACTGAGCCACCTGGGAAGCTGTAGTACCTGGTATGCATTTATTATTTACTGAAAAAATCCACTATAAGTGGACCAGCTCAGTTCAAACCTGTGTTGTTCAAGGGTCAACTGCATTGCATCTATTTCAACTATAGCAATAAGCTTCTTAAACCCAAGTTCCTTAAATGTCCCTAAACCTGGAAACTAAACGTACAGGTCAACTCCACATCATTCTTTTTTCTCCAGCTTTATTGAGATATGATTGACATATAACATCATATGAGTTTAAGATATGCCATGTGATAACTTGATGCATATATATTATGAAATGATTACCGCAATAAGGCTAGTTAGCATATCCTTCACCTCATGTAATTATCATCTTTTAATTGTGGTGGTGGTAGTACTAACACTTGAGATTTACTCTCTTAGCGACTTTCAGGGATAAAATTCAATATTGTTAACTATAGTCGCCATGTTGTATATTAATCCCAAGAGCTTATTCATATTATAACTGAAAGTGTACCCTTTGACCATCACACTCATTTCCCTTCACCCCCAGCACCTGGCAATCACCATTCTACCATTTCTATGAGTCTGACTTTTTCATATTCTCCATGTAAGTGACATGATACAGTATTTTGCCTTTTCTGTCTGACTTACTTCACTTAGCACAATGCCTTATGTCCACCACGTTGTTGCAAATGGCAGGATTTCCTTCTTTCTTGTAGGTGAATACTATTCCATTAGGTATATATTTGTTTGTTCTATATTTTGGCTATTATGAATAATGCTGCAATGAATATGTCGGTATATATATATATCTCTTCAAGATAGTGATTTTATTTCCTTCAGAGTAATACCCCAAAGTGGAATTACTGGCTCATGCAGTCGTGCTATTAAATTAGCTTATTCATTTTTTTGAAGAATCTCCATACTAGTTTCCACAATGACTGTATCATTTGTATTCCCACCAACAGTGTACTAGGGTTCCCTTTCCTCCACATCCTCACCAATACTTGTTATTTTGCTCCTCAGCTACTTTTCTGAAAGTAGCTGTTCTAACAGGTGTGAAGTGATAGGGTGCTGTGGTTTTCATATGCATTTCCCAGATGATTAGTGGTGTTTAGCATGTTTTCATGTATTTTTGGGCCATTTTGTATATCTACTTTGGAAAGGTATCTATTTAGGCTCTTTCTCCATTTTTAAATCAGATTATTTGCTTTTTTGCTACAACTCAAAGTTGTATGAGTTCCCAATATATTTTGAATATGAACCCTTTATCAGATGTATAGTTGCAAATATTTTCTCCTATTCCATAGGTTGTCTTTTTACCTTGTTGATCATTTCTCCTGTTGTGCAGAAACTTGTTCATTTGATATAGTTCAACTTGTTGATTTTTATTTTCATTGCTTATACTTCTGGTGTCATGTTCAAAAAACTCATTGTCAATACCAATGTCAGGAAGTCTTCCACTGTGTTGTTGACTAGGGAGTTTTACCCTTTGGGGTCTTACACTTAAATTCCTAATCAGTTTAGAGTTCATTTTTGTGAGTGGTATAAGATAGAGGTTCAGTTTCATTCTTTTGCATGTGAATATTCAATTTTCCTAACATCATTTATTGAAGAGGCTGTCTTTCCCAACTGAGGATTCTTGGATCCATTCTCAAATGTTAGCAGACCTTATATGCATGAATTTATGTCTGTGCTCTTGATATTGTTCCATTGGTAAATGTGTCTGTTCTAATGGCAGTACTAATACATTTTGATTACTATAGCTTTGTAATGTAGTTGGAAAGTGTGATACCTCCAGCTTTTTTCTTTCTCAAGCTTGCTTTGGCTTTGGGGGGTCTTTTGTGGTTCCCTACACCAATTTTAGAATAACTTTTGTCATTCCTATGGAAAATACATTTGGAATTTTGATAGGGATTGCATTGAGTCTATAAATGGCTTTGGGTAGCATGGATATTTTAACAATATTAATTCTTTTGATTCATAAACATGGGATATATTTCCATTTACTGTGTCTTCTGCCATTTCTTTCATCTATGTCATAGTTTTCAATATATAGATCTTTTGCTTCCTTGATTATATCTATTGCTAAGAATTTTATTATTTTGATGCCATTTTAAATGAAATTTTTCCTTATCTTTTTGCAAATAGTTCATTGTTCCTGTATGAAAAAAATCAACTGATTTTTATGACAATTTTGTATCCTGAAGCTGTTGCATTTTAAAATCAGTTCTAACAGTTTTTTTTGGTGTGAAATCTCTAGGATTTTCTTAATATAAGATCATGTCTTCTGCAAATAAAGGCAATTTTGCAAGAGTACCACTCTTCTTTGCATTCTTCTACATATTCCTGTGGGTTTCCCAGTTAGCGCTAGTGGTAAAAGAACTTGTTTGCCAATGCAGGAGACATAAGAGGTGTAGGTTCGATCCCTGGGTTGGGAAGATCTCCTGGAGAGGGAAATGGCAACCCTCTACAGTATCCTTATGTGAATAAGCCCATGGGCAGAGGAACCTGGCAGGCTGCAGTCCATAAGGTTGCAAAGAATTGGACATGACTGAAGTGATTTAGCATGTGCGTACGCACATATTCTTGTGCAAGAGCGAAGGGGCGGAATCAGTGCGATCTAGCTGGGACTTGCTCGTGGATGGGCCGTGCCTGGGAGCACCATCTTCTGTTCTCCCCATTGTTCTCCCTAGAGTCGATGCTCCAGCCTTGATTCCACTTTCTGGACGATGTCTTGTGTGCCTGTCCCAAGATTAATGAGCCCCTTAATGCATTTAGAAGAATGAAGGGCTGAATGTCTAAAAACCTGTGCTGGGGCACAGCCACTGTCCTCTCCTCACCCCCAGAGTCTGCCGTCATGCTTTCCCCACCCCAGCCCTTGTTCCACTAACCATTGTAACTTACAGTCACATGTGGCTTCCCTCAGCCCTTTTCAGGAGACAGTGAGGGATATTGAGGACATTTAGAGAAATCTTTCAACTGAACACATAGAGGATTCCTTTGCTGAAGTTCTGGGTTTGAGTAGATTTCTGTCACAGGCTTTACCTGGACACATCAGAGTCATCAGATGGAGGGAATTCCCTAAAACACAGCCTCGTGTCGTGGAGGAGTATTTGGAACCATCATTAAATGTTTCAGTTGACTGGCAGGTAAGGAATGATTAATTATTAATGAAAATACAGAGAAAGCCTGTGAGGAGAAGGGAAAGAAGGTCAGAGAAGTCAGGAATGGAGGCAGATAAACGCTCCCAAGCAATGCAGACAAGCCCTCCCGTGTGCACTCACCTTCTCACCACAGAGAAAGGACTGGAGATCACAGGAAAATCAGAGGTGGCCAGAGTCTAGAGGCAGAGACTTTGTTCTTTACTCCCTATAAGTCACAAAGACAGAAAGCCCTTTTTCTTTCTTTTGCCGAGAGATCAACTTACAGATGGGTTTGGGGAAGGGCGTGGGTGAGCTTGGTCAATTCGGTTGGAAGGTTTAGAAGCCAATTCTTTCTTCACACTCCACTTCCTCTTGTAGTCTGTTTCTGATCATCTGTTACTGATTCATTTAATAAAAATGAAGTTTAAAGGTTATTTTAAAAATCTTATAATTAATTATGCAATCAGATCCATAATTACTCATTAACATGAGTTTTTGAAGATACATGGTAACAAAATAACCCCTTTAGGACTTAAAGGCATTAAACATGACTACATTTTTTTAAAGACCTCTTTTGGTGTAATATGAGTAGTTCTGGTACCCAGTTTATATTAGGCTAACCCGGATAAAGGGATTTAATGTGAATAAAGTTTCCATAAAAGATATATGAAGAGAATGGGAAACACACCAAGTACTTAACCAGCTAACATGAAAGAGACTATTTTATAGTTCTGGAAAATTATATTGTAAAGGAGTGTTTTTCAAACAGTGAAGAAACAAAAGCCAGTAGAGCTCTTTCTATAAATAAAATCTTGCACATACTCGAAACATGTAAAACTGACTTGACAGAGCTCCTCCCGTTGGCTCCTGGAAGGTGCTCCAGGTCCCGCTGTCCCATCCCCCTCCCTCTGAGGTCCAGACTTGGAACTCCCAGCACTCTACAAGAAAAAGTTTGGAAACATCTAGAAGCTCTTTCTCGGCTGTTCTCCACACACATTCAGGTGGTTCAAGAGTAAGTGGATTTAGGATTGACTGGTTGGATCTCCTTGCAGTCCAAGGGACTCTCAAGAGTCTTTTCTAGCACCACAGTTCAAAGGCATCTATTCTTCAGTGCTCAGCTTTCTTTATAGTCCAACTCTCACATCCATATATGACCACTGGAAAAATCATAGCCTTGACTAGACGAACCTTTGTTGGCAAAGTAATGTCTCTGCTTTTTAATATACTGTCTAGGTTGGTCATAACTTTCCTTCCAAGGAGTAAGCATCTTTTAATTTCATTGCTGCAATCACCATCTGCAGTGATTTCGGAGCCCAAAAATATGAAGTCAGCCACTGTTTCCACTATTTCCCCATCTATTTCCCATAAAGTGATGGGACCAGATGCCATGATCTTCATTTTCTGAATGTTGAGCTTTGAGCCAACTTTTTCACTCTCCTCTTTCACTTTCATCAAGAGGCTTTTTAGTTCCTCTTCACTTTCTGCCATAAGGGTGGTATCATCTGCATATCTGAGGTTATTGATATTTCTCCCAGCAATCTTGATTCCAGCTTGTACTTCTTCCAGCCCCAGTCAATCCTAAATGAGATCAGTCCTGGATATTCATTGGAAGGACTGATTTTGAATCTGAAATTCCAATACTTTAGCCACCTGATACGAAGAGCTGACTCATTGGATAAGACCCTGATGCTGGGAAAGATTGAGGGCAGGAGGAGAAGGGGATGCCAGAGGATGAGATGGTTGGATGGCATCAGTGACTCAATGGACATGAGTTTGGGTAAACTCCGGGAGTCGGTGATGGACAGGGAGGCCTGGCATGCTGAGGTCCATGGGGTTGCAGAGTCGGACACGACTGAGTGACTGAACTGAACTGAACTGAATAACAAAAACCTTAATTACACAGAGTTGGGAGACCAAAAGAGGGAGCTCTCATGAACTGTAGCAATAGCAGAGCCCAACACAAAGAAGAAAGATTCCTTTCCTGGCAAAGATTTAGCCCATGAAAAGCCACATACTCTTCATTTACTACAGCCATTCCAACCTCCTTTTCTTCTCTGTAAAAGCTTCTTCTTCTTCTTTTGCCCTGGGGAACTTAGACTTGGCTCCCCTTAGTTGCAGACCAAAAAACTGCAATTTTCTGCTGATTCCAAATAAATGTATCTTTTCTGGGAAATATCTGAAAAAAAAAAAGAGTAAGTGGATTTACAGAGAGATGATATGGGGTGGGAGGTGGGAGGGGGGTTCAGGATTGGGAACTCATGTACACCCGTGGCGGATTCATGTCAATGTATGTCAAAACCAATACAGTATTGTAAAGTAAAATAAAGTAAAAATAAAAATTAAAAAAAAAAGGAAAAAAAAGAATTTATAACAACAACAAAAAGAGTAAGTGGATTTAAAATGTGAGAGGAGGAACTTTAGATACAATACAGGGTTTTTCAAAACATCAAACTGAAGCCCCCAAATAGAATTTCAGTGATTTCTCAATGCAGTTCAGTCACTCAGTCATGCTTGACTGTGAGCCCATGGACTGCAGCACGCCAGGCCTCCCTGTCCAGCACCAACTCCAGAGTTTGCTCAAACTCATGTCCATTGAGTCGGTGATGCCATCCAACCATCTCATCCTCTGTCACCCCCTTCTCCTGCCCTCAATCTTTCCCAGCATCAGGGTCTTTCCCAATGAGTCAGCTCAATTAGAAGTACAGAAAGCACCCCCTTAAGGACACTCATGATCTGATGTCAACCTCTCTCTCCAGTCTGGCCCTCCACCACCCAGCCCCACACCGGGTACCACGCTGTAACCCTCCACTGTCCTGTCTGCCCCTACCTGTGACACTGAAACAGGGAGAGGCTGAATTGGGATGTGCTGTAAGAATAACACTGAATTACGAAGATTCAGTATGGGCTTCTCTGGTGCCTCTGATGGTAAAGAATCTGCCTGCAATGCTGGAGACCCAGGTTCGATCCCTGGATCAGAAAGATGCCCTGGAGAAGGGAATGGCAGCCCACTTCAGTATTCTTGCCTGAAAAATCCCATGGACAGAGGAGCCTGGTGGGCTACAGTCCATGGGGTCGCAAAGAGTGGGACAAGACTGAGCGACTAACACTTTTGCTTTAGTATGAATAAAGAATCTAAGTATTTCAATAATTTTTATATTGGTGGAATCGCATTTCCACATACTGGGTTAAACAAAATACATTGCTAAATTACTTTTATCTATTTCTCCTGTTTAAAAAAATGCAGGTGTTAGAAAATGTATGTTGCGTATATGGCTTGCATCTGTGGCTGATGATACACTCCCATTAGTGAAGCTCCAGTTGGTAGTCTGACTGGTAACACAGGTGGCCCTTCCGGGACGTCCATGGGCAGTTGCAAGGGAACATGGGGAACCAAATTATGTACTCCTAGCAAGGCAGAAATGTGGGCCTGGGTGTCTCTAGGTCTCCCGAGCTTATAAAAAGATGTCGAACATCTGGAGGTAAATGTGTGTGGGGAGTGCGTGTTCATGAGTGTGCATGAATTTTCCAAATTTTTTCATGTTGGCAGCTATTTCATAATTTTAAAAGCTAATCTAGCATAACACTGTTGAAGCCAAACAAAACATGCTGGGAGCCAGACCTGGCCCACAAGCTGCCAAGGGTGTGACGGTCTCCCCTCTCTCCGGCTTCCCCAGGACGGCGCATCTGGCCACTCCCCAACCAGCTGGGAGGGCCTCTCAGGCTAGCTCCCACATCTTCCCGTCCCCAGCACCTCATCTGAGACACCAAGGATGCTAAATAGACAGTTGTCAAATGGCCAAATGAACAGGTTCTAGAATATTCTTATTTGGAGGTTCTTGAACGGGAAATATATTTTTTCCAGAGTCTGACTTGTGCTCCTGCCCTGAAGGAGAACCAGCTACCTTACCTGCCAAGACCCTTCATGTCTGAACAACCACTGCGGAATATCCACTTCTCGGAGCAAAAGGAGTTCTTGAAAGTTCTTTTGTGTTAGCATTGAAAAAAAATTTAATTAATTAGTTTATTTTAATTGAAGGATAATTACAATACTGTGGCAGTTTTTGCCATACATTCACATGAATCACCCACGGGTGCACAAGTGTCCCCCCCCATCCTGGACCCCCCTCCCACCTCCCTTCCCAACCCATCCCTCTGGGTTGTCCTGGAGCACCAGCCCTGGGTGCCCTGCTTCCTGAATTGAACTTTCCCTGGTCATCTATTTTACATATGGTAATACACATGTTTCAATGCTATTCTCGCAAACCATCCCACCCTCGCCTTCTTCCACTGAGTCCAAAATTCTGTTCTTTATATCTATGCCTTTTTTGCTGCCCTGCTTGTAGGATCTTTGGTACCATCTTTCTAAATTCCATATATATGCATTTCTGATTTACTTCACTCTATAATAGATTCCAGTTTCATCCACCTCATTAGAACTGATTCAAATGTGTTCTTTTTTAATAGCTGAGTAATATTCCATTCTGTATATGTACCACTTCCTTATCCATTCATCTGCTGATGGACATTTAGGTTGCTTTCATGTCCTAGCTATCATAAATTGCGCTGCAATGAACATCGGGGTGCATGTGTCTCTTTCAAATCTGGTTTCCTTGGAGGCCCAGCAGTGGTATTGCTGGGTCATACGGCAGTTCTATTCCCAGTTTTTAAAGGAAACTCCACACTATTCTGCATAGTTGCTGTGCTAGTTTGCATTCCCACCAACAGTGTAGAGGAAGAACATCGGGAATCATGATTCTTCCAACGCCATTCTTTCTCGAGGTTGTTTTGGCTATTCGTGGTCTTTTGTGTTTCCATACAAACTTAAAAATTTTTTGTTCTAGTTCTGTGAAAACTTCCGTTGGTAATTTGATAGGAATTTCGCTGAATCTGTAGATTGCCTTGAGTAATATGGTCATTGTAACAATATTGACTCCTCCAATCCAAGAATATGGTATATCTTTCCATCTGTTTGTGTTGCCTTCAATTTCTTTCATCAGTGTCTTATAGTTTTCGGAGTACAGATATTTTGTCTCCTTAGGTATAGAATCATATAGGTAGGTATAGTATAGGTAGCCCTTCCCTAAAAGGTAATAACATTAATATGCATTCATGTTTACTAAATAACTAACCTCTATTTTGTAAATCATAAGAAACACAATTCTTAGATTGTTTATATCAGAATATCGAGAATGTTTCTGAATTTTTGTAATCTATATTTTGGGCTAGAATTGTATAGTGCATTGTGAAAAGATTTATTTAGACTACATGTGAACTTATTATATGTTAATTAATAAACGTGAATGGTTTTTCTCTTTATATATATATATATAATTGAGATATAGTTGATGTACAAAGTTTCTGGAGCACAGAAAGGTGATTCAGTTATATAATACACATTATTTTTCAGAGTATTTTCCATTATAGGTTATTGCAAGATGATAACTATAGGTCCCTGTGCTATACTGTAAACTTTTCTTGCTTGTTGTATATCTTTTTTTAATTAGAAATCTAGCATTCTATTCATATTAAGTCAAAAAGGATTTTCTACTATGCTTGATAAAGGCTTGAGAAAGAATATATTAAAAAACAGATGCAGAAATTGCAAAACATAAACTAAATGAAATGGGGACACTGAATATGACATATTAATAGAAAAAGTGAAACAAACTAGATAAAAGCAAAAGATCCTCATATAGTCCAGTTGTTTCTAAACACGGCTTCTCATTAGAAGCATATCTGGAGCTCTGGAGCAAAAAAGGAATATATAAGCATTTGTATTTTTCAAAAACTTTCAAGATATGCATCTGGATTTTAAAAAGCAATTACAGGGTTTTCTATTAAATGGTAGGTTTGGTGGTATGGGATTCTATTATTTTCTGTTGTCCAATTATGTTACAAGGATATTAAGTGAATAATAGTTAGTTACATGATGACTATAGTAAAAGATGTTTATCAATTTTCACAATCAATAGCCCGACAAAAAATAAAAGATAATTAAAATTGCAAGCCACAGTGGAAACACGATTAACCTAGCAATGTAAAATAAATACATACAATTTGCGGGCTTAGCTAGAGTGACGCGTTAGTGACAGTGCGTACACACGCATGTTTTTGTTCACCCAGCCAGTCGCTGTCTTTTAGTTGGTGCATTTAATCCATTTACATTTAAGGTAATTATCAATATGTATGATCCCATGACCATTTTCTTCATTGTTTTGGGTTTATTTTGTGTAAATCTTTTCTTTCTCTTCTGTTTCCTCCCTAGAGAAGTTCCTTTAGCATTTGTTGTACAGCTGGCTTGGTGGTGCTGAATTTTCTTAACTTTTTCTTGTCTGGAAAACTTTTGATTTCTCCATCAGATATGAGCAAGAGTCTTGCTGGATAGAGTATTCTTGGTTGTAGTTTCTTCCCTTTTATCACTTTAAATATATGATGCCATTCCCTTCTGGCTTATAGAGTTTCTGCTGAGAAGTCAGCAGATAACTTTATGGGAATTCCCTTATATGCTATTTGTCATTTTTCCCTTGTTGCTTTAATATTTTATCTTTGTCTTTAATTTGTGTCAGTTTGATTACTCTGTGTTCCTCCTTGGATTTATCCTGTCTGGGACACTCTCGGTTTCCTGGGCTTTGTTGACTATTTTCTTCCCCATGTTAGGGAAATTTTCTAATAAAGCTGAATGATTTTTAACATGGTTTAAAAAAAGTTGTCATGTATGGATGTGAGAGTTGGACTATAAAGAAATCTGAGTGCCGAAGAATTGATGCTTTTGAACTGTGGTTGTTGGAGAATACTCTTGAGAATCCCTTGGAATGCAAGGAGATCCAACCAGCCAATCCTATAGGAAATCAGCCCTGAATATTCCACGGAAGGACTGATGCTGTAGCTGAAGCTCCAGTACTTTGGCCACCTGATTCAAAGAACTGACTCACTGGAAAAGACTCTGATGCTGGGAAAGATTGAGGGCAGGAGGAGAAGGAGACGACAGAGGATGAGATGGTTTGATGGCATCACCGACTCAATGGACATGAGCTTGAGTAAACTCCGGGAGTTGGTGATGGACAGGGAGACCTGGGGTGCTGCGGTCCATGAAAAAAAGTTGAAACTGAGATATTGGAGTGTAATTTTATTTTGTCACTCTTTTAAGTGACTGTTCATTTTTCTTGTAAACAAATTGTAGGGCAAGATATTAGTATTAAATTTTTATTTCATAATAGAATAAAATATTACCTCAAATGGTTTTTCCTCTTTTAGAAGGGCTAGTAGTAAAAAATCAACTTAAAAATATTTTTTTAATGAGGACTGAAGTTTACCTGAAGACCAGAACCTTAGGGAGCGCCCATGCTTTTCATGGCCCGGTTGTGGTTGCCTCTGCACCAAGGCCTGCACAGGGCCAGGTGCCCGAGGCCGCACAGAGGGCCACACAGAGAGAGCGTCCTGCCCACCCTGCACGCTGAGTTATCACACACCAGCGAGAACAGGTGGGTCTACAAAACCATACCCTTGCCAACATCTTATTTTTTTAAAAAAACATACAGTATAACATTTTAGAAATCCGGGAGATTTAAATTCTTCAGATCTTTTTTTTCAGTCTAGTGATTTACAATGTAACAGCATAAGTCTTAACTCTGGGACTTCACCTTTTCTGAGCCCCACAGCATTGCTTTACTCTGCCCTAAATCCGCAACAGGAGAAGATGATGCCCAAGTAGAGATTCTGAATGCGAGTAGCTGGCTCCCTGCGTTTCTCGACTGTACCAACCCAATCAACTTCAGTATCTGAAAACTTTGCACTTTCCAAATAGCAACAGTTAACAGAAATCAATTACATCACCATGTGGGAAGCCAGCAAAGTGCCTGCCTGGAAAACCCAGAGAATATGAAAATGGGCAAAAAAAGAGTAGGAATTAAAGCACCTCTCTCTAGAAATGAAAAGGCAATCTAGGAACTTGTAAACAGGACTTCCGAGTATTTGGGGAAAGATTTGAGTTTCCAGTTCCCAGCACATCAGCTGGGGTGGACCCTAGTGATTTGGTCACAGGATCTCAAGTTTTTGGTGGTGTTCACACAAGTAGGATGTGTTGGCTGCTCATGGTCGAGGCCATTATCTCTCTGCCCTTCAGTGTCCCTATTGTCACCTCTCTCCCCATATCAGGTGACACTGGAGAATCAATGGTCATTTGGGGGCTCTGTCTAAAGAGAAGCTTAGTTTAGTGGGATAACTACATGTATTAGATACATATTACTATTATATTATATATAAAATACACACATATGTATCCCACTATACTCATCTGTATCCATATCCCTGTCTATGTTTATGTCTCTATCTATCTATACGTTACAGTTTCTATGCATGTTTAAGTCATTGCCAGCTGGTACAGGAGAAGCTTCCAGGAATTCTCCAAGTCTCCTCCCTCCCACCTGCTGCCTCCCCCAGGTCAGACACAGATGGGCAAAGACTCAGGAAGTCTTTGTCTTCCCATGTGACACACATGGGAGCTCCAGGGCCTGACCTTGGATTCACGTGGGCAATGGAGAAAAAACAAGGTTCAGATGAACAGCATCAAAAGCGACACCACTGCCATTTCCTCCTCCAGGGGATCTTGCCGACCCTAGGACTGAACCCCTGTCCCCCTCAGTGCAGACGGATTCTTTATGACTGAGCCACCAGAGGAAATCAAGTGAGGCCATTAGGGTGGGCCTTAATCCAATGTAACTGATGTTCTTACAGGGACAGGAAATTTGGACATCGATAGTTACAGAGTGAAGAAAATGTGAAAACAGGAGAAGAAGGCCATGCGCAAACCAAGGAGACAGGCCTCCAAAGAAACCAGCCTTGAAGACACTTTGATCTTGGTCTTCTAGCTTTCAGGACTGTGAGAAAATAGATTTCCGTTGTTTACACACACACACACACACACACACAAAGTTATCCCATAGAAGTTCCTCCACATCAAGCACAAAAATTGTAAGCAGAGGATTTAGTTCAGATGCCTATTCAACACTAAAGTTCTTTCTTACTGGGATTATATGCCAAAGTGCAGTGTGTGAAATTATAAACACGTTGTGCAACTTTGTTCTTCTTTCTTGGGAGCAATGCAGAATAGATGGTACCAGAATCCCTGTGTTTGGAAGGCACACACTTGCAGCAGTAAACCCAAAAAGTTGAGTGTGTCCATCACAGCCCCTGGGGGAAAGAAGATTGATAGAGATTTCCCCAAGTTTAATACTGATCCAAAAACTTTACACATCATCAAAATTGAGTCAAGAAGCCAAGGAAACTTTGCAAAACTATCTAATAGTAAAATAGCCAAGTTCAGGGGAAGACTGGACCACCTGATGTAAAGAGTCAACTCACTGGAAAAGACTCCCATGTTGGGAAAGACTGAGGGTAAGAGAAGAAGGGGCCGACAGAGGGTGAGAAGATTGGACAGCATCACTAACTCAATGGACATGAGTTTGAACAAATTTCTGGAGACAGTGAAGGACAGGGAAGGCTGGTGTGCTGCAGTCCATGGGGTCACAGAGTTGGATACATCAGCAATTGAACAACAACAACAAAAATAGTATGAAATTTTTACTAAATGAAAAAGTGGTCAGAATATGCAGCCAAAAATGTAGGAAGACATATTATAGCCAGGCACCTCATTAATAAAAATAGTACGATATTTTTCTAGATCTAGTGATGCTTTTTGACAACTTAAAAAAATTTGTAATGTGATTGATGTGGCTTATTTTCCCACACCAAATTCATATTTTCACTATGGCACCTAATTTCATCTTATGTGTATGCTCACCCACTCAGTTCAACCCTTTGCGACCCATGGACTGTAGCCCACCATGCTCATCTGTTCATGGAATTCCCCAGGTAAGAAAACTGGAGTGGGTTGCCATTTCCTCCTCCAGGGGACCTTGCCAACCCAGGGATCAAACCAGCATCTCTTACGTCTCCGGCATTGGCCAGGTGGACTCTCTACCACTGTGTTGCCTGGGTCATCTGGTCACTAGTTCATTTGTAGATGGCCGGACTGCTTAGTGACTCTGGATGTTAAAATTCTTATATTCTTTTTCTTAAAGAGAACCACTCCCAAACTGTGTAAGCTTCAGGCCCCACAAAACCAGATCCGCCCCTGCCCCTGGGTGAAGGAGAAGACGACATTCAAGAGAAATTGTGAAACACATTTTCCTACTGGCAAAGGAGGGAAAAAAATAAGGTATATTTTAAAAAAGCCCTGATGACAAAATAAATGAAGCAGGAAAATCTGAAAATGGCAAAAATTCAGCAAATAAAAATAAATCCTCTAGCTTATAGATCTGCATCCATCTTCATCAGCAGTTTTCCTTCCAGCAGCCAGAGCATCCCCAGGGTCCAGCCTGAATGACAAGCCCTGAACAAGCTTTCAGAAAATGTCCGCTCAATGTTCTCATTCAGAACCTGCCTTCTCCCCTTGCAAGACCTCAGCCTGGCCCCTGAAGCTCCAGACCAGATTATGAAATCCAGCCTCTGCCTTGTAGATGGCTTACTCCCACGGGCAGACACTGTTCCCTGTGAACGAGAAGGAAGCAACAGATCCAGGGTCTCATGACCTTGTGGGTTTGTGTTTCTTTTTCCCACCACTGGGATGAAATTGTCCTAAGCCACTGAGTTCTTTTCTATTGCTGGTTGTGTAAGGAGCATCCATGTTGAGCATAAAGTGTCCCTTCCAGCCCAGGCCCTATCAACACACGCGTGATCCACCCAGACGTCATGGATTGTTTGATTTGTTCACACAAGCAGACCTTGAAATGGGCATCCTGTCAAGGCCAAAGCTTTCCCTCTACCCCACCCATCTCACCTTCTACTGGTCCTTATTTGAACTTGATTGTGTCTTGTAAACCCTAGACCATGGCTCTGATGTTAGCTTCTGGCCTCCCTTCCATCTTGGCAACTCTCTCAACTCCATTCCTGGCATGGGAATCCCAGTTTTGCTGTGCTCAGCCTGCCTTTCTGCACCTTCTCCATGCAGAAACAAGATATCCCAGGGCCCTCCAGTGGTCCCAGCACTCACAGACTCTCCTGTTCTCTGCCGTCTCCACCTTCCCAGTGTGCTTGGCCATGCTCACGTTGGAGTCCCTTGGTTGCAGTCTTGTTGCTCCAGCCATTCTGCGCAGGTCCTTCCCATTCTTCCATCTCTGCCGGTTTGATTCTGAACATTGATTTTGGGTCGGCAGCCACATCCCTCCTCTGTGCTTGGCTAGCTCCCAGGACCCAGGCCAAGGCCAGATCCCGGGAGACCCACTGCCAAGGAAAGAACATTGAGCACACACAGTCCAGTTTTGCTGTTTCTCTTGGTCTGAACTTTCATGTTGCCCCAGATGATTACACCCGCAATCTAGCCCCTATTGCACAGAATTTCACAGACTCATCCATTCCGATGAAAAGAATTTGGCAACTAAGTTTATTGGGATAGTAAAGTTGGGAGTTATCTGGTCCAACACTAAGTCTGCAGCTCCTGACATCACCAGCCCCCTGTGGTACCCAGATTTGTTAACCCCTGGGTCCACCCAGCTAACTTCCCTCCTGGTCCAGAAACCAACCAGCTTTCCAAGACCAAAGATGCTACGTGCAAAAGCTTGCAGGAGACTAAGCACCCTGCAGGCTCTGTTGTCTGATTTATTTATTTATTTATTTTTAGCCTGCATTTTATTTATTTTTTTATTATTATTTTTTAAATTTTAAAATCTTTAATTCTTACATCTGTTGTCTGATTTAATCTTTGTCTAGGAACCTCTGTGTAAAGGTCAAGCCTGAGAACGTGGTCACACAGGTGGATGCTTCCATCTTTATTTCCAGGTGGTGATATATTTTTCTGGGCTTTCAAAATGAGGAGGTACAAATGACTGATACAGAAAAGAAAGTCTTCCAAAAGTTTAAAAGTTTAAAATAAACTTAATCCAAACACTTTGATATAAAGCAAATTAAGCAGAAAAAATATTTTTGATAACAAAGAAATGTGGGTAAATTCCTAAACACAGCATTTGGTTCACTGCAGAAAGGCATTTCAGTGTTTTATCAAACCCTGAAGGTATGGCAGAACTTGCAATATCAAGAAGGTCTCTTAAAAGGTAAGGCTCATCAGCTTCCATATCTGAGAAGTTAAGAGGCTCATAAAAATTTAAGACCATATCATTCCAACTTCAGACTTCGAGATATCCAACTTCTCCCCTTGAACTGGATTCCAACCAAGGGGAACAGATCAAGAAATTAGGTCTTTGTCTTCATCAGACAGAGTACACCCAAGAAGTATGAAGAGACAGGAGTTAGCAACTTCCTGGATGACAAAGTTCCCCTGAACTGGCTCCAGACTCTCACGGTGATAGGTCTCATCTGGAACTGCCACGAGTCATGAACAGACACCAACGGTCGCATCTGGTAAACACAGATCATACATTTGAAAGTTGTTGTCTGATATTCCCTTAAATCTTGCTCTTTGCTCCTGTTGCTAACTCGTTTTGGAATGATCGTACATTAATTGCTCTGAGCCTTTCTCCTTTCTTTTATATTTATTTATTATGTATTTGGCTGCATCAGGATCTTTCACCGTGGCATGCAGGCTCTTCCTTGTACTGTCTGGGCCTCTCTCTAGATGGGGCCCAGGCTCAGTAGTTGTGGCACACAGGCTTAGTTGCCTTGTGCCACGTGGGATCCTGGTTCCCTGACTAAGGATCGAACCCAAACCCCCTGCATTGGAAGGCAGATTCTCAACCACTGAACCACCAGCCCCAACCTGAAGCCTTTCTTGAACAGCTATAAGCTATGTCTAACCTTCCTTCTAAACATGTGCGGGCTCTGAGGTTCCACTTGGGATATGAGGTCCCTAGACTCAGGACTGAGCACTGGGGGACTGTGGGCATTGAGGAATAGCACTGGATCACCAGATGCAACGAAAGAGCCAGTGGACGTCAAGTCCATTTGGAGAAACTAAAATCAAAGACAGGCACATGGTCCAGCTGAGCTGTTGACTCAGCGAGGAAGGTGAGAAGGCAGGGTCCAGGTGGAAGGTAGGGGGATGAGAGTGACGGGAGAGCAGGGTTCTGAGAAAAGGGTAAGTGATGTTAGAAAGTAAATCATTCACCAGCAGCTTCTCAAATAACCTGTCTCTTCTAACCTCATAAATCTGAGACTGTCAATTTGCCTTTCTTTCATTATCAAATTTTTATTGTAAAATGTCCCCAGTGCCCTAATTGCCAGTAGTAGCATCTCCCTATTACATCTTCCCAGATATTTTTTTTAATCACATTTAAAGGTACTACTTATATTGATTATCTGTTTTTGCAGAACAAATCATCACAAACGAGCAGTTTAAAAAACCGCTCATTTAATATTTCACAGTTTCTGTGTCAAGAATCTAAGAATGGTCTAAATGGTCCCTTCCTCTACCTTAGGGTCTCCCATAGGCTGTGGTTACATTGCCAGTCAGGGCTGGGGCCTCATCTGAAGGCTCCACGGGGGGAAAGATCCACACTCAAGGTTGAGTGGTTGCTGGTGGGGTTCAGTCCCATTGCTGGCTGTTGGCCAGAAGACACCTCAGCTCCTTACCATGTGGGCCTCTCCAACATGGCTTCTTAAGGGCAAGTCAGGAGTGCAATAGGGACTTCCCTGCCAGTCCAGTGGTTAAGAATCTTCCTTGCAATGCAGAGGACACGGGTTGGATCCCTGGTCAGGGAACTAAGATCCCACACGCCGCAGAGCAACTAAGCCTGAGCCCTGCCACTGCTGAGTCCGCACTCCAGAGCCCATGTGCCACAACTAGAGAATCCATGCACTTCAACAAAAGATCCCGCATAGAGCAACGCGGCCAAATAAATTAATAAATGGAGCGCAATAGAGTCTGCTGCAAGACTCAGGTCACAACCTTAGGTAAAACGAGGAGGACAGGGTATGCTACGAATCCTGATTGGAGACGAGAAGCTGTCACCTTTGCTATATTCTCTTGGTTAGAAGCAACTCTCTCAAGGGGCTGGAGTGCGTAAGAGTGTAAACGCTAGGGTCATCGTGCGCCGTTTTAGAAGCTGCCTTCTGCACCATCTTCACGGCCAGAATGAGTCACTAAGGCCCCCTGGCTTATTCCCAGGCTCCCACTGCTGCCGCAACTGCTGCCTTGGCCCTCGGGAGAGCCCCACCCTGACGCTCCTGCTGCCCGCACAAGAGTGAGGCGGGGCTCTGTCCTCAGTGACACTGGACCCAGAGCCCTTGAGGTGAAGAAAGCTCAGCTCGCAGAGCAGCCCACAGCTGCTCCTGGAGGGCCTGCTCTCCTAGTCCAGATCCGAGCCTGTCCCCACGGGTGCACCTACCAGAGAGCCCCCCACCTGGGTCCCACCCACCAGCAGCAGCCCTCCAGCTCTGCTTCACTCACAGTCTTCTGTTCCCAGATGTCCCACCCCAGGGTTCACCTTTCCAGGGACTGAGTTGGGAACACTCATTCCCTTGCAGTGCAAAGCCCCTTCCCACGCAGAGTATGTGGTCTGGCTCTGTGGTCTAAACAGGACATTCTAGTCCATCAAACATTCCAAGGCAGGAAAGTCCAAAATCACCCGCCACCCACTCCTGCCCTGCTCCTCACTGAGTCTTAGGGACCTCCACCCAGAGGACATGAGCTTCCAGCCCAGGGTGTGAGCCATGCCATTCCTGTCCTTTTTGCATTCTTCCCTCCAGGATCAGAAAAAGGGGAGATCAGCCAGGTGTCCCCACTGCCTTTTTCTTTAGCTCCCCAACTCCTGGGAACAAGTGCTTGGACCCACACCCCCTAAGAACAATAATGCTCAGTCATAAGACAGCCCAGTTCCGGGGAGACTATATCAGTAACGTGCTTGCTCAGATGATGTTGCTGAACACAGCATCTTGGCCTGGAGCATCGCTGTTTGGGTTTGTTGTTGTTCACTCAGTCGTGTCTGACTCTTTGCAGCCCCATGAACTGCAGCACACCAGGCTTCCCTGTCCTTCTCTGTCTCTCGGAGTTTGCTCAAACCCACCCGTTGGGTCAGTGATGCCATCCAACCGTCTTGTCCTCTGTCGTCCGCTTCTTCTCCTGCCCTCAGCTTCTGTTTGGGTTTCTTTGCTGCATCCAGGATTCCCTCCAGACTGTGAATAGATGGTCCTTCTGCAACCAAATATCTCTGGTGGATATATCCTAATCTCTATCCCAAAGACAATAGTCCTTTTTGGCCCCTGAAGGATCTGTCTTTTCAGAAGTAAAATAATGCCAAATTCTAGTCCCCACCAGGCATTCTCAAACTGTCCCCAGAGTAGTGGGTGGCGAGGATGCTCTGGAGACCTGGCCGTGTTTGTTTTCTTGGGATAGCAGGTGCTGACAGTTTGTTTTCTTTAGGATAGAGCCGCCCTTTAACAAGCTCAGTGGACGCTTTCCTCTCCCAGACTCCACGCGGTACTTTCTCCTGCTGTTCTGGGATGTAGTGCAGGAGTCTAGCGGTGCTTGCACACTCAATTCAATTGGGAAACAGTGGCATATCAACTGAGCCTTCTCATTGCCACCCTGGCATCAAGGCAGAGTCCATGGAAGGACCGAGGCACACGTGTCTCCCTTTTGGGTGGCACGTCCCCTCCCCTGGAATGTCACACACCTCCAGCCCTGCTCTGTGCTGCCCAGGACTGAGGAGACTTAACTGAAGGGTACTGCTACCATCATCCATCCTCCCCTGCTTCAGATGAGTTGTGTTCTGTGGTGTGTGCCATTTGGGGTGGGGAGAGGACCATCAGGAAGATGAAAGGGGTGGCCATGGTGGGGTTAAGGGTGGTTCTTCTTTATGGTTGGCATGATGCAAGGGAACCCACACTCCCTTTTAGGGAGGACTCTTGTCCTGGTTTTATCTGGAAGGTCTAGAGGGCAGAGAATCTTGGTGGGGAAGGGTTGAGGAATATTTCCCGCTCTAGCATGGTCTGTGAGAATGAAACAGTGCCAACTGACAACACGGCCAAGCACAGATTCACACACTTCAAAGAATTTTTTATTTTTTCAATCAGAAGGGACACAAAATTCCAGACTCTCGACTCTCTATTTCAGTTCCAAATTGATGAATTGCTGAGGTTGCAGTCTTTCCGAGAGTCTGTTTGGAGAAAGCAGCAAACGTATGAGAAGGGAAAACTGTATTTTACCCAAATGAGCTCCCTGAGTTTGTGGAGTATGTTATTAAGCAAAGCCATGTTGGGACAATAATCATTTCACATTCCTAAAGGGTGACGCTCTATGATGCTTCGGTTTCAGGACCGACAAAGCTCTGGAGAAACGATGGAGAAGGAGAACTCTCAAGTTACAGAGAATCCAGAGTTTAATGTGGAAAGGAAGAAAGGCGGGCACTTCTCAAACGCCTGGCTTCCTTTGTTAGCCTCCACGAGGTTGGCATGAAGCTGACCATCTCAGATCCCCCTGGGCACCTCCTTGGCAGGCTGGGTCCTGGAGGAGCTGGCATGGGTTAGAAGCCCTTCTTACCCCACTAGTCCGGTGACCCAGTCCAGGAATCAAACAGCAGAACTCTGCGAGAGGCCCCATGCTCGTCCATCCCTAATGCCTCCCTTGATACTGATTGGACAGTTCCGGCACATGGACCACCTAAGTGTAAAATTCATTCCTGCCATGGGCATTAAATGAGCACCTGTGGTACACTCTGGTGGCTTCCTTTGACTTCCCTGGTGGCTCAGACAGTAAAGTGTCTGCCTACAATGCGGGAGACCTGGGTTCGATCCCCGGGTCAGGAAGATACCCTGGAGAAGGAGATGGCAACCCACTCCAGTGTTCTTGCCTGGAGAATCTCATGGTCAGAGGAGCCTGGTAGGCTGCAATCCATGGGGTGGCAAAGAGTCAGACACGACCAAGTGACCTCACTTCACTTCACTATGGTACACCTGACAGAGAGTCCCCAGGGAACTTTCTGGGGGAAACAGATGTGAAAACAACACTCTCTGAGGGTCCCAGCTCTCTGGGCTGTTGGGAAAACAGAGAACGCGCTCCGGGAGAAGAACAAACCCAGCACAGCAGGAGTCAGCAACAGCACAAGAAAGTCGCTTGTGTTTAGGGTGCCCCTATGTATATACGACTCTTGGTGGTTTTATTCCCCAGTGGCCTTTATCGGGGGAAAATAAGAAAGACTCCAGTGATCTATATTTGCTATGCAGGCAACTTGAAACCCAGGCAGACATTCAGTGAGTAATTTCATGGGTTATTTTCTGTGTGTTTGACACTGTGCTGGGCACAAAAAAACTCCATGAAGATGAAAAGAGAGAAAAAAACTGTGTGAGGTGTAAAGATGGACTTTCCCTGTGGCTCAGCCATAAAGAATCCACCTGCCAATGCAGGAGACACAGGTTCGATCCCTGGGTCGGGAAGATCCGCTGGAGAAGGAAATGGCAACCCACTCAAATATTCTTGCCTGGAGGATCCTATGGACAGAGGAGTCTAGTGGGCTACAGTCCGTGGTGTCCCAAAAAGTTGGACATGACTTGGGGACTCAGCAAGAACACAAGCAAGGAGTAAAGACGCTGAGCCTGCCATCAGGGTGCTTCCAGTCTAGTGAAGAAACAGCCCTGGAAGCCTGCGGGACACAGTGCCTGTTGCTTCAGAAAAAGGCTGGGCGTTTTTCTTTGCTGTGCAAAAGCTTTTAAACTTAATTAGGTCCCATTTGTTTGTTTTTGCTTTTATTTCCATTACTCTAGGAGATGGATCAAAAAAATATTTGTGTGATGTATGTCAAACAGCAGTGTGCCTATGTTTTCCTCTAGGAGCTTTATAGTATTCAGTCTTACATTTAGGTCTTTAATTCATTTTGAGGGTTTTTTGTTTTTGCATATGGTATTAGAGAATGTTCTAATTTCATTCTTTCATGAAATTAACTGCAGAATGGAAGAAATATTTGCAAATGATGCAACCAACAAGGGATTAATTTCCAAAATATACAAATAGCTCATACAGCTCAATACCATAAAAACCAAACAACCCAATTAAAAATGGGCAGAAGACCTAAATAGACATTTTTCCAAAGAAGACATACAGATGGCCAACAGACACACATAAAGATGCTCAGCATTGCTAGTTATTACAGAAATGCAGGCCAAAACTACAAGGAGGTACCAATATAATATCATGTACTATCACTGATATGCTAAATTTAAAAAATGATTAAATAAACTTATTTGCAAAACAGAAACACACCCATAGACATATAAAACAAACTTACGGTAACCAAAAGAGAAAGAAAAGTGTTAGTCACTCAGTCGTGCCAATTCATTGCGACCCCATGGACTGTAGCCCACCAGGCTCCTCTGTCCATGGAATTCTCCAAGCAAGAATACTGGAGCGGGTTGCCATTTCCTTTTCCAAGAGATCTTCCTGACTCACGCATCGAACCCCCATCTCCCACATTGTAGGCAGATACTTAACCATCTGTGCCACTAGAGAAGCCCAAAAGAGAAAGGGGGGAGGATGAATTGGAGTTTGGAATTAACAGATACATATTGCTACATATGAAATAGATACACAAGCACCTATTGTATAGCATGGGCTTCCCAGGTGGTGCTAGTGGTAAAGAGCCCGCTTGCCAATGGAGGAGACATAAGAGAGGCAGGTTCGATCTCTGGGTCAGGAAGATCCTCTGGAGGAAGAAATGGCAACCTTGTCCAGTATTCTTGCCTGGAGAATCCCCATGGACACAGGATCCTGGTGGGCTACAGCCCATGGGGTCACAAAGACTAAAGCGACTTAGCACGCACACGCTGTATAGCACAAGGAACTATACTCAATAGCTTGTAATAACATATAATGGGAAAGAACCTGGAAAAGAATATATATACATGTGTGTATATATATACACACACACATATTTTCTCTCTCTCTCCAAGTATATATATATATACATAAAATAATCATTTTCCTGTACACCTGAAACTAACACGATGTTGTAAGTCAACTATACTTCAATTTAAAAAAAAAAAAGGAAAGAGGCTGAGTAAGAGAGGACGTCCAGAGGGAGACTCAGCAGAGGTGGGCAGCAAATGCCTCCCAAGTGGGTACAGAGTGTGCCAGGTGGGGTGCAGGCCTGGCGGGGAGGCAGGGAGAGTCTTCTGAATGCTGCAGTGTTGGCAGAGATGGGGGAGGTCCCAGGCACAGCTGGTCAGGGTGTGGTGTTGGGGCAGGCAGTGGGGTGTGGGTGGAAAGAGCTTGAAGAGGGGAGGGTGGGAGGTCAGGGAAGAAGAGTGAAGGTAGGTCAGGCCAGGGAGGGTGCAGGTCCTGCAGCGGGGAGGGACCAAGTCAGAGGGTTTGGATTTTCTGCTTCAGGCAATGGAGAGACAAGGAAGGGCTGATGAAGGATTTTAAGCTGAGGAGTAACAGCATTTGCTCTTCAAAAATTGTGAATTTTTTTTTTTCAGTACAAACTACTGCCTGCTCATTGACCAAAAAACTCAACGAGCACAGAAAACACTAAGAAACTTGAATATCATTTACAAAACTGAGAAATCATAATCCCATCACCTAGAAAGAAAGATAAGCAAACTGTGAGCATCTGGTGTTTGCCTTGCTCTTCCCTATAGATCCTGGGGTTGGGGGATTTGGTGGGAGATGAAGCCGTGAGACCCAGAGAGGCTACCACATCAGTCAAGGTGGAAAGAAGGCAAAAGGAGCCGCATGCGTGGACAGTCAGCAAGGTTCCCAAGGAAGCTTCTTTCTCGGTTGGGCTGAATTCAGGTCTGTTTACTTTTTTCCAGATGAAGAGAACATTTATACACAGTGTTATCTGAAAAATTAAAAAAATATGGTGAGAATATTTTCAAAAGCCAAAAGTTATTTCTCTTTCATCAGTTTCCTTGTCATAATATTTAGAATTCTGGGCTAAGGAAGGGAGGGGAGAGAATTAAGAGGTGGGAAACCGTGATAGGGTTCCCCTCATGGCTCAGATGGGAAAGAATACACCTGCAATGCAGGAGACCCAGGTTCAATCCCTGGGTCGAGAGGATCGACTGGGGTTGGGCATGGCAATCCACTCCAGTATCTTGCCTGGAGAATCCCGTGGACAGAGGAGCCCGGCGGGCTCCAGTCCATGGGGTTGCAAAGCGTCAGACATGACTGAGCACCCACACAACCCGTGAATTACATGAAGCTTCTTGAAGACCTGCGCTGGCTGTGTCCCCACCGGCATACTGGGCCAGTGTTACCAAATGCCCGTCCCTCGCAGCTATTTTCTCACTTGCTTGTTACTTTGCTTACTCTGTTATGTTTATTTTCCATCTCCTCCAGCTAGAATGTAAAATCCTCAGACAGAGAAGTGTCTTTCTTGTTTCCCATGGAATTTCCATGAAAGACCATCAACATTGCAACTGGCTTGTCTCTGGTGAATCAGATGCGGCAACACTTACAGAAATGCCAGGCACAGTCCAAAGCAGGGCGCTGTTTTTACAGTGTCATCACTCTGTATGGCTGTTGACTGGTTGAGCCCTGTGCTCTCCAGACATCGATCCAAAATCCTAGCTGGGAGAAGAGTCCAGCAATCGGCTGTTTCCAGTTGGCCATTTGGAGAGGGCAGTGGCAACCCACTCCAGCTTTCTTGCCTGGAGAATCCTGTGGACAAAGGAGTCTGGTGGGCTGTTGTCCATGGGGTCACACAGAATTGGACACGACTGAAGCTATTTAGCAGCAGCAGCAGCAGCAGCAGCAACAGTTGGCCGTTTCTTCCAGGGCTTTCACTGAATTGGGCTTTCTGATTGCTGTTGTCTTCCACAGGAGACCTGGAGTCCCTGCAGATCTCAGAGTTCCATTAGGATTTATTCAGGAAGTGGCTTTGTTATTTAATGTTGATGACGAGTCCACCACTTTCGCTGGGAAGCCAGTGTACATGGAGGTACCCACAGCAGACTGGATTTCTCAGAGGTGGCCAAACCAACACACATCCTACCCCATGCACTCTGACTGTGTAATTGAGGCATCTGCAAAGAGAGGGGGCATCTGTATTCCTTCCCCCCGAACCAGGGCAGAACTCTGTGACCACCTCAGCCAATAGAACACAGTGGGCAGGATGCCTCAGGCCTGCCAAGGCCAGGTCATAAAGGCATACAGATCTGCCTCTCTCTGTTTAGAGGTGGTCACACTTAGACGCTGCTCACCCAGGTCACATGGAGAGTCACATGGGAGTGCCATGGCCCACGGCCCCAGGTGGGCCCCCAGCTAATAGCTAGCATCAACGACCATGTATGAGAGTTGTGAGCCTTCAAATGATTTTAACCCCCAGCCTTCAAGTCTTCCATCTGAGGCCCCAGGAGTCACACAGCAGATACGGGCCATCCCAGCTGTGCCCTAACCAAATTGCTGATGCACAGAAACTGTCAGAGATTTAAAACAAAAATAGGGAGGGGATTCCCTGGTGGTTCAGTGGTAATGAATCTGCCTCCAGTGCAGGAGACGTGGATTCGATCCCTGATCCGGGAAGATCCCACGTGCCGTGGAGCGCCAAAGCCCGTGTGCCGCAGCTATTGAGCCTCTGCTCTGGAGCCCGGGAGCTGCAATTACTGAGCCCACACGCTGCAGCTGTTGCAGCCCACGTGCCCTAGAGCCTGTGCTCCACAACAAGAGAAGCCCCTACAAGGAGAAGCCTGCACACTGAAGCTAGAGAATAGCCTCTGCTCGCCATGACTAGAGAAAAGCCTGTGCAGCAACAAAATCCATCAATCAATACAATTATTCTTAAAAAAGAAATAATAAGGGATAATCATTCAAGCCGCTACATTCTGGGATCATTTGTTATGTAACCACAGCTAACTAATACACAGCCTTCTTGAGACCACTACGCTTTCCCAGCCTATGTGAACTTCAATAAAAGAAATGACAAGGATGAGGGCTTGGCCATTTGGCTAGAAGAGGGGTGTAGGGGACTTGCATCCAGCTATGCTTGCTTCCAGAGCACCCTGTTTTCATGTGGGGTGACTGGAGGTAGGACATGATGGAGACGCTGATAGTTAGCATCACGATACCTGTACAGGTGTCTCTGCAATCAACCAGCCTGGTATGTGCAGTCAGTAGCCCTTCCATAACCTGGTAAAGGCAATCCGAGGCTCTACTCGTTGATGCATGAGAATAGCTAAACAAGCTGCTACTTTGAGAACTAGATGTATTCTTGGGTCGATAGTGTTATTGGGGCTCCCAGTGAATGGAAGTAGACCTACCCCATTCCACTTCCCACCTCCCACACCCACCAAACCGCCGATTGTGTCAATGCTGGAAATGACGCCAGCTCCATTTTTAGAAGTGCAAGCCATTTTGAGGACTATGAAGAGACAAGCAATGACCGCCAACATTTGTGTTAATGTTATACATCTGGAATAAAACAAGAGGAGTGTATGTGACATCATCCTAGCTGTCAAGAAGGCCAGAGAATAAATGGCTTCCAAGAAGTGTGTTCCTTAGACGCCAGCAAGTCTCCTGCTAATGAAGGCGCTATGGGGATTCAGGTCTTGATGAAGAGCAATTGGAGAGTTGATTCCATTTCTGTAAACAAATAGCCTCTCACGTGTTGGCCTCGCACACAGTGAGCCGTGGGCTTGGAAAGCTTGCTCCACTGGAGACTTTTCTGGGAAAATAGCAACACTTTTCTGAAGGAGGCAAATGTATGAAAAAAAAAAAAAAGGATTAGAAAGAAAACAGCTTTGGAGAAGGGATGGAAATCATGGCGCTGTGTCTTACTTGTCAACTTGCTTCCTGGAGGATGCCTCGCTTGTTCAGCATTCCCCTCTGAGGAGCAGCAAGTTATCTCTGGTTCACCCTTGAATGAACTGCAGTAAAAATGCCTGGGGTAGCAAGTGTCAGGCTGATGTAAAGGGAGGAGATAAATGAGAAATGCAGGGTTACACCCTTTCTAGGGAACGTTTGAAAATGAGCCAGTGTTCCTGAAAATCTATGACTGCCTTCAGCGTTTGAGAACAAAGAGGGGATGTTTAGAGCTCTAGGACATTTAGACCCCTCCGTTTAGGGCTGGAGGAGCCTTGTTTGTATATTTAAATGGCTGCCATGATTATGGAGAGTAGACCTTTTTCTCTAAGAGAAAGTTGTCAGGTTTGTAATAAAAAGAAAAAGGGGAAGATCACGTATCTCTATTTTTGTTAGAGGAATAATCTTTATTGTAAGAATCCTTGTGATTTACTTTAAATGGGTATCATGGACTACAAAGTAGAAAATGAATCTTGCTGATATCCTGTTGTGGTGTTTCACCTGAGTTTAATCCTGCACCTGGAGCCAAAAGCCTTTCTCTACTTGGAAAACACAACTCCACAAAACCATTGCCTGGGGAGAGAAGTGAGGCCTCTTCAGTGGACCCATGAAAGACAAAGTCAAATTGAAAAAGCAGAAGACGGATAGCTAGGGTCTTTTCGAAACTTTATAGAGAACAGTGTATCTGATTCATCAATATATAGATTTGAATCCAAAAAACATTTTGAAACCTCTTTTGTGCCAGAAACATATTTTATATGTGATTTATATATATGATATGCATATATAAATTCTAAATGAAGTCAACCCTGAATATTCATTGGAAAGACTGATGCTGAAACTGAAGCTCAAATAATTTGGCCACCTGATGCAAAGAACTGATTAATTGGAAAAGACCCTGATGCTGGGAAAGATTGAAGGCAGGAGAAGGGGACAACAGAGGATGAGATGGTTGGATGGCATCACTGACTCAAAGGACATGAGTTTGAGCAAACTCTAGGAGACCATGAAGGACAGGGAACCCTGGCATGCTGCAGTCCATGGGGTCACAGTCTGACATGACTTGGCAACTGAACAACAACAACAAAATGTGTATCTCTCTCTCTCACACACACACAGATACAACACAAACAGACAAGAAAACAGGACTGAGATGAAAGAAGCTTAGTTATTAGGTCAGTCAGTCAGTTCAGTCGCTCAGTGTGTCTGACTCTTTGCCACCCCATGAACCACAGTACACGAGGCCTCCCTGTCCAGCACCAACTCCCAGAGTTCACCTAGACCCATGTTCATCGAGTCAGTGATGCCATCCCACCATCTCATCCTCTATCATCCCCGTCTCCTCCTGCCATCAATCTTTCCCAGCATCAGGGTCTTTTCCAATGAGTCAGCTCTTTGCATCAAGTGGCCAAGGTATTGGAGTTTCAGCCTCAATATAAGTCCTTCCAATGAACACCCAGTACTGATCTCCTTTAGGATGGACTGGTTGGATCTCCTTGCAGTCCAAGGGACTCTCAGGAGTCTTCTCCAACACCACAGTTCAAAAGCATCAATTCTTCGGCACTCAGCTTTCTTCATAGTCCAACGCTCACATCCATACATGACCACTGGAAAAACCATAGCCTTGACTAGACGGACCTTTGTTGGCAAAGTAATGTCTCTGCTTTTGAATATGCTGTCTAGGTTGGTCATAACTTTCCTTCCAAGGAGTAAGTGTCTTTTAATTTCATGGTTGCAATCACCATCTCAACTGATTTTGGAGAAAAATAAAGTCAGCCACTGTTTCCACTGTTTCCCCATCTATCTGCCATGAAGTTATGGGACTGGATGCCATGATCTTCGTTTTCCGAATGTTGAGCTTTAGGCCAACTTTTTCACTCTCCTCTTTCACTTTCATCAAGAGGCTCTTTAGTTCTTCTTCACGTTCTGCCATAAGGGTGGTGTCATCTGCATATATGAGGTTATTGATATTTCTCCCGGCAATCTTGATTCCAGCTTCTGCTTCCTCCAGCCCAGCATTTCTCATGATGTACTCTGCATATAAGTTAAATAAGCAGGGTGACAATATACAGCCTTGACGTACTCCCTTTCCTATTTGGAACCAGTCTGTTGTTCCACATCCAGTTCTAACTGTTGCTTCCTGACCTGCATACAGATTCCTCAAGAGGCAGGTCAGGTGGTCTGGTATTCCCATCTCTTGAAGAATTTTCCACAGTTCATTGTGATCCACACAGTCAAAGGCTTTGTCATCATCAATAAAGCAGAAATAGATGTTTTTCTGGAACTCTCTTGCTTTTTCCATGATCCAGCAGATGTTGGCAATTTGATCTCTGATTCCTCTGCCTTTTCTAACACCAGCTTGAACATCTGGAAGTTCATGTATTGCTGAAGCCTGGCTTGGAGAATTTTGAGCATTACTTTACTAGCATGTGAGATGAGTGCAATTATGTGGTAGTTTGAGCATTCTTTGGCATTGCCTTTCTTTGGGATTGGACTGAAAACTGACCTTTTCCAGTCCTGTGGCCACTGCTGAGTTTTCCAAATTTGCTGGCATATTGAGTGCAGCACTTTCACAGCTTCATCTTTGAAGATTTGAAGCAGCTCAACTGGAGTTCTGTCACCTCCACTAGCTTTGTTCGTAGTGATGCTTTCTAAGGCCCACTTGACTTCACATTCCAGGATGTCTGGCTCTAGGTGAGTGATCATACCATTGTGATTATCTGGGTCGTGAAGATCTTTTTTGTACAGTTCTTCTGTGCGTTCTTGCCACCTCTTCTTAATATCTTCTGCTTCTGTTAGGTCCCTACCATTTCTGTCCTTTATCGAGCCCATCTTTGCAAGAAATGTTCCCTTGGCATCTCTAATTTTCTTGAAGAGATCTCTAGTCTTTCCCATTCTGTTCTTTTCCTCTATTTCTTTGCATTGATCACAGAGGAAGGCTTTCTTATCTCTCCTTGCTATTCTTTGGAACTCTGCATTCAAATGGGTATATCTTTACTTTTCTCCTTTGCTTTTCACTTCCCTTTTTTCCCCAGCTATTTGTAAGGCCTCCTCAGACAGCCATTTTGCTTTTTTGTATCTCTTTTTCTTGTGGATGGTCTTGATTCCTGTCTCCTATACAATGTCATGAACCTCCATCCATAGTTCATTAGGCAATTTTGTCTATCAGATCTGGTCCCTTAAATCTATTTTTCACTTCCACTGTACAGTCATAAGGGATTTGATTTAGATCATACCTGAATGGTCTAGTGGTTTTCCCTACTTTCTTCAATTTCAGTCTGAATTTGGCAATGAGGAGTTCATGATCCGAGCCACAGTCAGCTCCCAGTTTTGTTTCTGCTGACTGTGTAGAGCTTCTCCATCTTTGGCTGCAAAGAATATGATCAATCTTATTTCAGTGTCTACCATCTGGTGATGTCTATGTGTAGAGTCTTCTCTTGTGTTGTTGGAAGAGGGTGTTTGCTATGACCAGGTAGGATGGATTAAATCCCACAGCTAAGGGAGCCCTCAATCTCCTCTAGAGATCTGATAATTATCTTAAAAGAAGATCATTATGCCTTGAAGAATATCAGGCCCAGTTGTGGATTTCACCCAACCTTGCCCAAGTAAAGCTGTGATGTGCTTTGCTCTAGTTATTTAATGTTTTTTTTTTTTAAATTTTTACTTATTTATTTGGCTGCACTGGTTTCTTAGTTGCAGCATACAAGATCTTTGATCTTCACTGTGGCATGTGGGATCTAGTTCCCTGACCAAGGATTAAACCCAGGCCTCTTGCATTGGGAGCTCAGAGTCTTAGCCACTGGACCACGAGGGAAGTCCCTCCAGTCATTTATTGAAACCACAAATCTGCAATAAGGGTAAATGATAGGAGCATCTAAAACAAAATAATAAGAGGCAGCTCCACGGGCACTCCAGGGCAGCAAGGCTGTCCTGTCCACGGCGGACTGAGAATCCTGTGACCAGCACTTTTGCGCCGGGTCTCCTGACTGCTTCCAGCTTAGTCCGGCTTGTCTGCCTGGAGACCAGAGTTAGGAAGACTTGATTTCTCTTGCCGCCTTCATCCCTAACCTGGGCATCCTGTTTTCTTCCTGTCCTCTGCCAGCTGGAGAAATGAGGTAAAATATGTCCACAGTTAGGCAAACCACAGTGAAATTTGATGGTGGAAAGTTCTTGGCTGTGAGGTGCCATTCAAGTCCCAAAGCTTATAAAAATTGAGATTTACCACACAGAGGAGTGGTCAGGACAGAGTGCAGAGTCCCACATTCTTCAGTTACATCCTCTGATGTGCTGAGGAAGAAAAAGGGGTGAGATCTGGGGAGCACAAGGGTGGAGTGATTACATTTGAAACCGGCTACTGGCTCCAGTGCAGAATGAATCGGGACTGCCTTGTGCAGAAAATATGAAGGTGTTCAGGCTGCTGACCACAGAGCCCTGTTCTAAGCATGCGGCCCTGGTGTGCAGGGGCCTGGGTGACGACCCAGACCACATGCCATGAGGCCAGTCCTGCACAGAATCAAACCAAAAGAGGACGGAGTCTCTGATGCTTAGTGAAACTCAGTGAAGCTGAGTGAAACACAGCGGATGCGCCAGAGAATGGGCAGTGTGGGGAGAGTGAGCACCAGCCCCTTGAGGGCCGGGATATCAGGGTGCTGAGGATTAAGGGAAAACAAAATCAGAAGACAAACCCGGTTGCTTCAGGATGCATTCTTATTTCCACAATCATCTTCAAGGTGGCACAAACCTACATTACTAAAATTAGAATACTCTTCAACCCTTTGGGGATGAAACTTAATTCATTATATTTTATTATAGATAAACATATTTTTTATGTGTAAGTATATTTACATTTTTCCTTCCTAAATGGGAAGGAAATCCCCCAAAAGAGGGGATATATGTATACGTATGGCTGATTCACTTTGCTGCACAGTAGAAACCAATGCAACGTTGTAAAGCAATTATATGCCAATAAAAATTAATTTTAAAAATACTCTTGAGCTTTTACTTGTGTTCCTAGGATGATTTTATTTTTTCAAAGATTTTCCAAATTCAGTCTAAAAAGACTGAAAGCTTAGTTGTTAAAGAGAACTTCATCGAACCTAATGAGAATTTAGGTATTGAGCATCTTTTTCTTTCTCTATGTCTCTTTTTGTTACGTATTATCTCCCTTCCTTTTTCTTTCTTCCTTCCGTTTTCTCTCCTCCTTCTGCACCACATGAGCCCAGATGTCTTTTACTCTCTGCATAATACAGCTATGTTTGGATGGCTTCTCACTATAGCCGTCAGGGAACCCTGAATCATGACACTATATGAGCAAACTCAATTTTTCAGGATGCTGGCTCCATTTCTACAGAGATATCACAGTAGTCTGATATTACTATTACTTAGGTAACACACTGGCCTAATCCAGAGTAAGCATAAAAGATAAATACATAAAAGTATAAATTTTGTTGTTGTTCAGTCGCTAAGTCGTGTATGACTCCTTGTGACCCCATGGACTGCAGCACACCAGGCTTCCCTGTCCTTCACTATCTCCCAGAAATTGTTCGAACTCAAGTCCATCGAGTCGGTGATGCCATCCAACCATCTCATCTTCTGTTGCCTCCTTCTCCTCCTGCCCTCAATCTTTCCCAGCATTAGGGTCTTTTCCAATGAATCGGCCCTCCTCATCAGGTGGCCAAAGTATTGGAGCTTCAGCACTGGTCCTTCCAATGAATATTCAGGACCGATTTCCTCAAGGATGGACTGGTTGGATCTCCGTGCAGTCCAAAGGGCTCTCAAGGGTCTTCTCCAACACCACAGTTCAAAAGCATCAGTTCTTCGGTGCTCAGCCTTCATTATGGTCCAACTCTCACATCCATGCATGACTACAGGAAAAACCATAGCTTTAACTATACAGACCTTTGTGGGCAAAGTGATGTCTCTGCTTTTTAATACACTGTCTAGGTTGGTCATAGTTTTTCTCCAAGGAGCAAGTGTCTTAATTTCATGGCTGCAGTCACTGTCCGCAGTGATTTTGGAGCCCAAGAAAATAAAATCTGTCACTGCTTCCATTTTTCCCCCTTCTATTTGCCATGAAGTTACCAGATGCCATGATCTTAGGTTTTTGTTTTTGTTTTTTTAATGTTGGGTTTCAAGCTGAAATCAAGATTGCTGGGAGAAATATCAACAACCTCAGATACACAGATGATACAACTCTAGTGGCAGAAAGTGAAGAGAAATTAAAGAGCCTCTTGATGAGGGTGAAAGAGGAGAGTAAGACCGCTGGCCTGAAATTTAATACATCTTATCTAGAAAATTGGAGAAGGCGATGGCACCCCACTCTGATACTCTTGCCTGGAAAATCCCATGGATGGAGGAGCCTGATAGGCTGCAGTCCATGGGGTCACAAAGAGTCGGGCACAACTGAGCGACTTCTCTTTCACTTTTCACTTTCATGCCTTGGAGAAGGAAATGACAACCCACTCCAGTGTTCTTGCCTGGAAAATCCCAGGGATGGGGGAGCCTGGTAGAAAACTGCATTTGCAGGAAGATTTTCAGATGAAAGTTGATTACATTTTCTTGAAATACACGTACTTTTCTAGCTCAAGTTTGTCAGTTCTATCTTTTTGAAGAACCCATTTTTGCTTTTATTGATTTTCTCCATTGTTTTCTATTCTCCATTTTGCTAATTTGTGCTCTAATCTTTATTATTCCTTCCACTTGATTTAGGTTTAGACTGCTGTTGTTTTTCCAGTGCCTTAAGGCAGAGGGTGAGGTTATTAGTTTGAGATCTTTTTTTTCTGTGCTATTATTGGCATTTACAGCTATAGATTTTCCTCTAAGCACTGCTTTAGCTGCATTTCATAAGTTCTGGTGTGTTATGTCTTAAATATTTTTTTCATCTCAAAGTATTTCCTAATTTCTCTTATGATTTCCTCTTGGTTATTTAATTTCCACATACTTGCGTATTTCCTAAATTTCTTTCTGTTATTGATCCTTAATTTCTTTCCATTGTATTTATAAAACATACTTCATGTTATTTCAGTCATTTTAAATTCATTTAGACTTGTTTTATGGTGCAGCATTTTTTTAATTTTCAAGAAGTTTCCATGTATACTGAAAAAAATGTATATTCTGCTGTTGTTACATGGAGTTTTATAGAGATGTCCATTGACTCTCGTTAGAGTGCTGCTATCATCTATTTCCTTGTTGGTTTTCTGCGTAGCAGTTCTATAATCCATTATAGAGATATGAATGTCTCCAACTGTTACTGTTGAATGGTGTATTTCTTCCCTTAATTCTGTCAGTTTCTGCTTCATGTACTTTGGAGCTCTGTTAAGTACATAAATATTTATAATTATTTTATCTCCCAGATGGATTCATCTTTTTATCATTGGATTATTATCCACTCAAAATCCATTCATATATAATATTATTATTGATATCATTGTGTTTACATCTGACATTTAACTTTTTTGGGGTATGTTCATATATGACCTTTTTGTTCCTCTATTCCTTCTTCCTGCTTTACCTTGCATTGAGTAAATATTGTCCAGTGTGACATCTTCATTCTTTTAATGATTTTTCACTGTATTTTTGAATACTTTCTTAGTGGTTAGTTTAGGGTTTTTATATATCTTAATGAGTATCTAATTCAGATTTATACTACCTTAATTCCAGTGAGAGAGAGAAACATTATTCCTATAAAACTATTCTTTCCCCCTCCTTTTGGCATTAGTATTAAGCATATCACACATATATAATATTTTAGAATTCAATATCACACTGCAAAGTTATTACTTTATATAATCTTATATCTTTTAGAGAATGTGAGAGAAGGAAGAAGCCGTGGTTCAAATGCCACTGACTCTCTCAGCTCCTACAGATGCTGGGTAGATTTTCCTGAGTAAATTTTCTTGATTTGCTGTATCCCCTCAGAAGAACCTCCAGGGTTTAAACGATGTTCGGTGTTCTTTATCATTTTCACAGTTGTGCTTACTCTGCAGGGACAGGCCCACGCGGCAGCTCATTTCGCCATCCTGGACGCGGAACCCCGAGATCTGTGCTTAGCCTCTTGTTGCTCTTAGAGGGATGCTTCTACATGGCAAACAGCTTTCAGGATGGTTTAAATGGCCTGTGCAGGGCTTCCCTGGTGGCCCCGTGGTAAAGACCCCAACTGCCAATGCAGGAGACACGGGTTCAAGTCCTGTTCTGGGAAGAGCCCTCATGCTGAGGAGCAAGTAAATGCACGCGCCGCGAGTACTGACCTGTGCTCTAGAGCCCAGGAGCCACAGCTATTGAGCTCACACGTCACAACTGCCGAAGCCCAAGTGCCCTAGAGCGTGTGCTCTGCAACAAGAGAAGCCACCGCAGTAAGTCGGCGCACCGCAGCTACAGAGCAGCCCTGGTTCACCGCAACTGGGGAAAAGCAATGAAGCAGCACAGCAACGAAGACCCAGCAGTCAAAAATGAACGAATAATAACAAATTATAATCATAAATACATACAAAATTAAATAAAAATGACAAATAGCCTGTATGAGGGAAGGAATTTATAGTCACAATGTCATTTATAGTCACAATGTCACTGAACACGTGTGGGATGCATGCTTTGAGTCTGATTGATTGGATAAGTGTTTGTTTATACCCTACCATCTGCATCAGACAGGATGGGAGATGGTTTAACAGCTACATACACTACAGCAAGAAAGATGAAAATTAACAGAGAAAGTAAAGCAAAGGGAAAG
This sequence comes from Capra hircus, assembly GCF_001704415.2. Classification (NCBI taxonomy): domain Eukaryota; kingdom Metazoa; phylum Chordata; class Mammalia; order Artiodactyla; family Bovidae; genus Capra; species Capra hircus. The sequence continues at coordinate 82,990,179 of NC_030816.1, forward strand.
TAAGAACTGCTCAGAGGTATTGCTAATAATGTTGTTCCGTCTCTAAGTTGTGTCTGACTCTGTGAACCCACGGGCTACAGCATGCCAGGTTTCCCTGCCCTTCACTATCTCCTGGAATTTGCTCCACTCCTGTCCACTGAGTTGGTAATGATGAATTTATGCTAAGATAATAGATGTTTTCTCTTTCTTGACTGCTCAGTGGAACCAGAAAAACATGTGGCTTTTTTCAAGATGAACTATACTTGAGAGCTTATCCCATGATTGAAACTCACAGCCTGAGTGAGCACTTGAGTTAGGTTCTTTGGGGCTTATTTCTCAACAGCACTTAACCTATGAGATCAGCTAGCTACTCATTGACACAGTTTCCAAGCTTTAATACAAATGTTCCTTCTCTCTTGTGCCAGTATTTATAAGCTCCGCACAGAAATTCACTACCTATCTTCTTTCTCAGAAATATTCCACTAAAATTTACCATTGCCTTTTTTGTCTTATAAAAATAAATGACTGAAGTTGAAAAGTATATGAATAATCTATTTGGATTCATTGGGAAGATCTTGGCTCTGAATATATAGGGTTGATATACCAACGACTAAATTCCCCTTCAGTCTAATTACTGTTGTTTCATAACACCAGTCCAAAGTCTTTTTTTTTTCTTTCTTTCTTAGACTGTTTATTGTACGTGCTATATTTGTGGGAAATCACGACCTCTGAAGGAACTCGGAGGTGAACTGCATTCAGTCAGGTTGAGCGTGGCAGTTAAGCAGAAGCCTGCTTCTCTTTATAGGTTGCCATCATCTTCTTGATTTCAGCAATAGCTTTCCCAGGATTTAGCCCCTTGGGGTGGGTCCACGTGCAGTTCATGATGGTGTGGCAGCGGTACAGAGAGAAGGGGTCCTGCAGCTTAGCCAGGCGCTCTGCTGTGAAATCGTCTCTGGAGTCAGTCATCCAGCGATAGGCCTGCATGAGGACTGTGGGGCCCAGGTACTCATCTCCGTTCCACCAGTAGCTTGGGCAGCTGGTGCTGCAGCAGGCACAGAGAATACACTCATAGAGCCTGTCCAGTTTCTCATGGTCTTCTATGGATTTCAGATACGGCTCCTTGCCTCCCTGGGACTCATCCTTCTTCTTTAAGTAAGGCTCGATGGACTTGTACTGAGCATAGAAGTTGCTCAAATCAGGAACAAGATCCTTTATCACATACATATGTGGCAGAGGGTAGATTTTGGAAACTTTGCTGAGGCTGGTGTTGATCCTGTGGGTGCATGCAAGAGAGTTGCCTCTGTTGATGTTCATGGCACAGGAACCGCAGATGCCTTCTCTGCATGATCTCCGGAAGGTCAGGGTGGAATCAATTTCATTCTTAATCTTGATTAAAACATCCAGCACCATCAGACCACAGTTATTCAAATCAATCTCATAAGTTTGCATATGAGGTTTGTCTCCAGTCTTGTCTCGGTCCCATTGATAGATGGCAAATTTCTTGATTTGGGGTGCTGCGGCTGCAGCTGTCTGGGCCCCACGGCAGGCCTGCAGGCAGCCCCACCAAGGGCGGCGGCTGGGAACCTGTGCCTCAAGGAGAGAGTGACCACAGCCTCCATCTTGGCTCCTGACCCAAAGTCTTTTATTCTTGCTTCAAACTCTATTGTTAAGTCATAAATATTAAATTCCATCACAGCTGTCATTGGTCCTTTAAGACAGTTGACTTGTAGCCACATAAAGGTGATTACATCGCCCCTGAAATTTCAAAACTTGGAGCTGCTTTATTCAGTAGTGGTGAAATCTGCCTACCAATATTTATTCCCACCCTTCTCCTTTGCTAACAAAAACCCTGATTTTATTCAGAGTAGCAATTTGACCAGCCCCAGACAATGATTCATGATGGGTTTAGGCCAATTATGACAATCTTTCATCTTTGCCACATACTCTTTTTCCCAGACTGCTTTGCAAAAAAGGGTGGCTGTTTGACCCAAATCTGGTCATGAGATGATTTGAGAAAGCTGCTAGGGGGTTATCTGGGAAATATTTTCTTCTGTTGTAAAAGGAAATTCCTTTTTTTTTCATCCAGAATCTTTTTTCTTTGTAAATTAAATGTCTCTTGCAAGGATTTGATATTAGAACTGTGACAGCTATTTTGTGGGTACAAGCCTGGGGATAAAATCTTGATATCTTGAGGACTAGAAGGATGAATCTACATCCTGATGACATTTTCAGAATTTCTGCACCAAACCTGGACCCTTATCTTCAAACATACTATGTGAGGCAAACTACTTTAGGGTTTAAGTTGCTCTCAGTCAGGCCTTCTGTTGCTTGGAACTTACAGTGGCTCTACCAAGTGGTTAGTTAAAATTGGCGGTCTACAGAGAATTTTACCATGAAGGCAGAATTAGATCTTAACCCCATGGAGGGTAGTACTTAGAACAAGATTTGAATGATTTATTCAGATAGTTGTGTCACTAATAACTTTTCTGAAAACCTTCTATTTCAGTAAACAGTCATTGAAAACCCAAACAGAGCAGTGCCATTGGGGATTTTCCTTGTCTGCATCCGAATAAAGGTGTCTGGTCCCTGAAGGAGACCTGGTCAGATTTGCAAGACAAAAAAAGGACCCCCATCCTGAGTGGATCTCACCAAATATTTGTTGCTTTTGGATGTTCTGCAGGTTCCTGCTCAGAACTCCTAAAGAAAAATCTGCAAGCTCTTTCTTGGCTCTCAAGTCTCCTTGGAAATGGAGGCTTGCCTTGTAGCCCACAGCATCTCCTTATCCTCCAACCCTACTTTTACTGTGCCCCAGGGTTGATGTGCACTCCAGCGAGCAGGGGCCTGGCTGTGGATTCCTCGTGAGGGTCTTTGCACCATCGCAGTTGAATTCATACACTAATCTCACCTGTTTCTAACTACATGACCCACCAACCCACTGTGGGAGGTTGACTCAATACATATCTGTTACTATTTATAAAAGAGTGTGTCTGCTCCCCATTTCCTTTTTAAATGCATCTAAGAGCAGGGTCTCCAGAAGTCACTGGGGTCCTGCCTCCCTTCAGGTCAATACCAAATCCTTAGTAAGACATCTTTGTTCATTTCCAAGGCAAAACATTCAATATCACAATAATCCAAGTCTATGCCCCAACCAGTGATGCTGAAGAAGCTGAAGTTGAATGGTTCTATGAAGACCTCCAAGACCTTCTAGAAATAACACCCAAAAAAGATGTCCTTTTCATTATAGGGGACTGGAATGCAAAAATAGGAAGTCAAGAGATACCTGGAATAACAGACACATTTGGCCTTGGAGTAAAGAATGAAGCAGGGCAAAGGCTAATAGAGTATTTTGCCAAGAGAACACCCTGGTCATAGCAAACACCCTCTTCCAACAACACAAGAGAAGACTCTACACATGGATATCACCAGATGGTCAATACTGAATCAGATTGATGATATTCTTTGCAGCCAAAGGTGGAGAAGCTCTATACAGTCAGCAAAAACAAGACTGGGAGCTGACTCTGGCTCAGATCATGAACTCCTTATTGCCAAATTCAGACTTAAATTGAAGAAAGTAGGGAAAACCACTAGACCATTCAGGTATGATCTAAATCAAATCCCTTACGATTACACAGTGAAAGTGAGAAATAGATTCAAGGGATTAGATCTGATAGATAGAGTGCCTAAAGAACTGTGGACAGAAGTTCGTGACATTTTATGGGAGACAGGGATCAAGACCATCCCCAAGAAATAGAAATGCAAAAAGGCAAAATGGTTGTCTGGGGAGGCTTTACAAATAGCTGAGAAAAGAAGATAAGCTAAAGGTAAAGGAGCAAAGGAAAGATACACCTATCTGAATGCAGAGTTCCAAAGAATAGCAAGGAGAGATTTAAAAAAAATAAAAAAAGCCTTCCTCAGTGATCAATGCAAAGAAACAGAGGAAAACAATAGAATGGGAAAGACTAGAGATCTCTTCAAGAAATTAGAGAATCCAAGGGAATATTTCATGCAAAGATGGGCTCAATAAAGGACAGAAATGGTAGGGACCTAACAGAAGCAGAAGATATTAAGAAGACGTGGCAAGAATACACAGAAGAACTGTACAAAAAAGATCTTCATGATCCAGATAATCACGATGGTGTGATCACTCACCTGGCGCCAGAATGCAAAGTCGCATTCCTGGAATGTGAAGTCAAGTGGGCCTTAGGAAGCATCACTACAAACAAAGCTAGTGGAGGTGATGGAATTCCAGCTATTTCAAATCCTGAAAGATGATGCTGTGAAAGTGCTGCACTCAGTATGCCAGGAAATTTGGAAAGCTCAGCAGTGGCCACAGGACTGGAAAAGAACAGTTTTCATTCCAATCCCAAAGAAAAGCAATACCAAGGAATATTCAAACTACTGCACAATTGCACTCCTTTCACACGCTAGCAAAATAATGCTCAAAATTCTCCAAGCAAGGCTTCAACAGTACATGAACTGAGAACTTCCAGATGTTCAAGCTGGATTTAGAAAAGGCAGAGGAACCGGAGGTCGAATTGCCAACATCTGTTGGATCATCGAAAAAGCAGAAGAGTTCCAGAAAAACGTCTACTTCTGTTTTATTAACTATGCCAAAGCCTTTGACTGTGTGGATCGCAATAAACTGTGGAAAATTCTGACAGAGATAGGAATACCAGATCACCTTACCTGCCTCCTGAGAAATCTATACGCAGGTCAAGAAGCAATAGTTAGAACTGGACATAGAACAACAGACTGGTTCCAAATCAGGAAAGGAGTATGTCAAGGCTGAATATTGTCACCCTGCTTATTTAACTTCTATGAAGTGTACATCATATGAAATGCTGGGCTAGAAGAAGCACAAGCTGGAATCAAGATTGCCAGGAGAAATATCAATAACCTCAGATATGCAGATGACACCACCTTCATGACAGAAAGTGAAGAAGAACTAAAGAGCCTCTTGAAATTGAAAGTGGAGTGAAAAAGTTGACTTAAAACTCAACATTCAGAAAACAAAGATCATGGCATCTGGTCCCTTCACTTCATGGCAAATAGATGGGGAAATAATGGAAAGAGTGGGAGATTTTATTTTGGGGGGCTCCAAAATCATTGCAGATGGTGACTGTAGCCATGAAATTAAAAGATGCTTGCTCCTTGGAAGAAAAGTTATGACCAACCTAAACAGCATATTAAAATGCACAGACATTACTCTGTCAACAAAGGTCCATCTAGTCAAAGCTATGGCTTTTCCAGTAGTCATGTATGGATGTGAGAGTTAGACCATAAAGAAAGCTGAGTGCTGAAGAACTGATGCTTTTGATCTGTGGTATTGGAGAAGACTCTTGATAGTCCCTTGGACTGCAAGGAGATCAAATCAGTCAATCCTAAAGGAAATCAATCCTGAATATTCATTGGAAGGACTGATGATGAAGCATAAGCTCCAATACTTTGGCCACCTGATGTGAAGAACTGACTCATTGGCCAAAACCCTGATGCTGGGAAAGATTGAAGGCAGGAGAAGGGGACAACAAAGGATGAGATGGTTGGATGGCATCATCGACTCAATGGACATGAGTTTGAGCAAACTCCAGGAGTTGGTGATGGATAGGGAGGCCTGGCGTGCTGCAGTCCACGGGGTCACAAAGAGTCGGACATGACTGAGCGACTGAACTGAACTGATGTGATTCAGAGTTTTTGGAGTGCTTTTCTAATAAACATTTTGTCCCAATAATTTTAAGTGTTAGGCATTTTAATCATCTGTGTACGGTAAGTTGAGACCAGGAAGGTTAAGTGACTTGCTCAGGATCACAGGGAGTGACTCATACAGAGATGCTCTGTGTGTGTCGTCGCTCTCCAGGGAGGCTGGCTGAGACCTGGGATGGGTGGTCCTGAAGGACCAGAGGCAAGTGTCAGCCAAGGAGGAGCATCCTGATCCTGGTCTCTGAGTGAGTGCACGATGGCGGAGGGCCGGGCGGGGGCTGGGAACGGAAGCTGCAAATACAGCAAAGCATCTGGAGTGGCCCTGACTGCGTGCTGGTCTTCTGACAGCTGGAACCCCCACCCCTGAAGGCTAAAGAAAACGGCTGAGAGTTAGAGACAGGGTTCACAGCTGCTATAAAAGAACTCGATACAGTGTGAATCAGGTTCTACCAGAAATGCTCTAAAGAGAAGGTCAACTTGATCTTAAAATGCTGTCCATGAAACAGTACAAGAAATGTCTTTGAGCAGAGGCAATAGAGATGTAGAAATTCTTGGTATTCAAAACACATGAGGGAAGTCCAGGTGCGGGCTGGAAAAGAATTTCCAGACAGGAGGCAGAATGAAAGATGAATCTGGTTCGTTAGAGTGTGGAGGGGAGAGTCATGGCCAGCACTGTGGGCCAGGTTCCTGATAGTCAGGGAGAGCCAGCAGTGAACAGTGGTCCTTCATTAATTTTCATACCCAGGGTGTAAGGAGCAGGATAGGAGTCTTGCGGGTCATTTGCTGATTGGATAAGGTAGGTATATTGGGTGGGGGCAGGGGGTGGGGAGAGTAAGGCAAATACCTTCTCCCCCTATGGGGAAGGAGGGGAGACAGGAGAACCTGAAATTCATTAATAGTTACAACATTTGGGGATGGGAGGGAAGGATGATTAGGGTCTGGTTTTTCTGTTCCTGCATTCCAAGACCCTCCTTGGTTTTAACTGCTCTTTTGTCCTTGGGTCACCACAAGAAGTAAAAAGGAAGTGTGGTTAGAGTTGATGAAGGTTCTAATGGAAAAGCCAAACACAGCAGTGGGGTTGAGGGTGGGGCACAACTTAAAAACATTACTTTCTGACATTATTTTGGTTTAATAAGACCCTCAAAGATTTTTAAGACAAAAAATAGCAACTTCTGAAAATCCTCAGGCTCATAATTTCATCTAAGAAACAAAGCAATCATGTTTTGGATTCTTTCTAGATAAAAATATATGTCTCTCAGGTATGGGGGGGTGGCTGGTCCCATGGACAGATACTATGGTGAAGGGTGTAGGGTGACCAAATGTTTGCACAGGATTGAGGGGGTTTCCCTGGACACAGGACTTTCAATGCAACAACTAGGAAAGTTTCGGGCAAACCAGGGCGAGTTGGCAGTCTGGAGTTGCCCTTCTACCATGACGCAATCCTCCTTAGAAGAGCCTTAGTTTCCATAATTGCCAGGAGGCCCCTCTGAGACTCGCCTGTGACATCCTGGCAGGTCAGGGACAGGATGGACAGACAGATGGCAGTGGCATCAGGGTTTGGAGGGGGAGGGGGATGTTCTGATCATGGCGGTTGGGGATGGATTTAACCAGGGTGGAGGGCCAGGGTGGGCAGACATTTCCACAGCCTGCTTCAGCAACAGTTTCTACCCCATTTGATATTAATTTTAGTGGTCTATTTTCAGAAGACAAAAATAAACATTAAGTCCCTCAGATGTTCAGTAGAACTGAAAGAACTCTACCCTCAAAAACATGCTTTTTGTTATCGTTACAAAAAGAGAGACTCTAGTGCTCATATCCTGATGAATTCTAAAATGCCTCTCCCACCTCTTCGCTCTGCATCCCCTTCTCCATTCTCTGCTTGCATTGGTATCTCAGTTTATTCTGGACCAGTCAATTGGTAAACTGAGACTGACTTTTTCTACTATATCAATGCCAGTGTGATGAACTTTGCCAGCTCATGGGTACTGCCTCAGAAGTGGCATGGCATGGAGAAAAACTATTTTCTAATAAAAATATGAGGGAAAACCAAAATCATATACTAAAATCAAAAGTGAAAATAACAGACTGGAAGCGATCTCTGTATGATGTCATGGTGGTTGCAACAAGAAGTGAGAAGAAAACTGAAAAGTGGATGGACTGATTTTCCTGTGATTCTTCTCTCTTGGGGTTTTAGCCTCTGAAAGGCAGGGGCTGCTTGCTTGATGCAAAAAGTATCCATGACCTTGGGCAAATTATTTAAGCACTCTAAGTCACAATTAACCATTTTAATAATGTGCCTACGGGGAACTCTACTCAATGCACTGTGGTGATCTGAATGGGAAGGAAGTCCAAAAGGGAGGGGATGTGTGTATGTGCGGCTGATTCCCTTTGCTGTACGGTAGAAACTAACACAACATTGTAAAGTAACTCCAACAAAAATTAATTTTAAAAAATAAACTTGAAGAGGATTATAAGTGGTAGAATCTAGGGTTAATAAACTAAGACTGAATTTTTGATAGAACACCTAATATGTAGTAAGTGCTATAATAAATACAACTTGATAATTAAAGATAAGTAAATAAATAAATAATGCCCATATGAATTCCACTTTACAGGGCTGTTGCGAGATTTAACAAGACAGCACATGTAAAGAATGGTCTTTAGCACATAGTAATTGCTCAATAAATGAAATTTTAAGGTGGTAAACTACCTAAGATAACACTCTGAGGTAAACTTCTTTTCTGAAAAAACTGTCATTATATGTCAAATTACTATATGCGAGTTTGTGAGGCAGTATAAGTCATCAGCACCACTCATAAGTATTTATTATATCTCTGCTCTGGGAACAGTGTGTGTGTGTGTATACATGGTGGGTGTTTTTGTAGCAGGGAAGGGCTGTGTTTGCAGGGGAGGTGGGGAGCAGTACAGGGCAGGTTTTAAACACAGGTGACACCTGAGTTAAGCTTTTAGTTTCCAATCTTGTTGAAGAGACAAAATCTGGGCCTAAATATTAGCAACAGATCAAATGTTTTTCAAATGAATGATAGAAAGAATAAGCCTCCAGAAGAGGAGAGGAGGGGGAGATCAGTCGTGGCCAGAGGGGCCCTGGAGGGCTTAACTGACAACAAGGGTCTGCACTCACCCTGGAAGAGGCAGCTTCCACAGGCAAAAAAGAGAAAAGGAGACCAGGAAGCTTTTCTCTCTGAATTTGCAGATCAAGAACCTAAACGTCAAGAAGTCATGAATGTCCCTGCCAGAGATGGCAGCAAGGGCAAGAAGGATGGAGAAGGGCCTGCATCAAGGACAAGGGTGTGGTCCTGCAGGCAGGAACCCCAGCATGCCCGTGGCTCTGGGGCCAGAGATCCTATCTCTCAAGGACTGGCAGACACTTTGCAAAACAGAGTCCTATATCAACACACATGTGTGGAATCTAGAAAGATGGTATTGTTGTTCAGTCGCTAAGTCATGTCCAACTCCTTGTGACCCCAGGGACTGCAGCATGCCAGGCCTCTCTGTCTTTCACTATCTCCTGGAGTTTGCTCGAGTTCATGTCCATTGAGTCGGTGATGGTATAGATGAACTCATTTGCAAAGCAGAAATAGAGATGCAGACATAGGAGCGTATGAACACCAAGGGGGAAAGGGAGAGTGGGATGGATTGGGAGATGGGGGTTGGCGGATGGGGATTTACTCTACTGTGTATAAAATAGATAACTACTGAGAACCTACTGTGGAAAACTCTACTTAGTGTTTGTGGTGATCTAAATGGAAATTTTAAAAAGAGGGGATATATCTATACATATATATGGCTGATTGACTCTGCTGTACAGCAGAAACTATTAATAACAATGCTACAAAGCAACTATACTCCAATTAAAAAGCAACAGCACAGAGTCCTGGGCAGCCTGAAACAGTTCACCTTCTGAAAATAGATCCCCTCATGCTGCACAGGTGGTAGCCGGGCATCACGGTGCCCAGGGGCCTCCTCCTGCCCAGGGGCAGCAGGAGGTGTGCTGGGGGCCTTCTACAGTCTGGATCCTCACACCTCCCAGTGTGAACTGTGTGTCTGAGTGAGCAAAGGAGAGATTTTCACACTTTCACAACCTGGCTTCACAGCTGTAGCAACCTATGGCCTGATTTTAAATGGCAATATCCTTTTAGCCCTAAATAATCCTTATTGTCTTTAGAATTTGGAAATTTTATTAAAATTTGAAAATAAGAGAATGACATTCATTCCACCTCTGGGAAATAGTATTAACACTATCCCACCAACCCACGTTTTTCCACACCACCCCGACCTTCTGGAATGTTCTTGAAATGAATACAGGGTGTGATGTTAATTTTATGTATCATCCTGACTGGCCTATGGTACCCAGTTTCTTGGTAAGGCACTAGTCTAGGTGTTGCTGTGAGAGTATTTTGCAGATATGCTCAGCATAAGGTGACTTTAAGTAAAGATTATCCTCCATAATGTGGTTGGGCCTCATCCAATCAGTTGAAAGCCTTAAAAACAGTAATATGGTTTTCCCTAAAATGAAGGAATTTTCTGACTCAAGACTATAGCATGAGAATGCTGCCTGAATTTCTAGTTTGCTGGTCTACCCTGCAGACTTCGGACTTTCTAGCCCCAAATCTCTCCCTCTCTCTCTCCTTTCTGTATACCCTATTGGTTCTGTTTCTCCAGAGAATCCTGATTTGTGTCCTCTGAAATAATCTCACAGGATCCCGAAAAAGGATACCTCAGGAAGGTGAAAGTAGTCCACACAGGGAGGGGTGGCCGAGTCAGATAAGCAACTTCTTTCCTGCCCAGGACACGTGGGCCTGCTGACCTCTGAATGCACCAAGCAAGAGAGGCTGAGACACTTCTGCAAATGTTACACGTTTGTTCTCTTCCAAAAAAGACAATTGATTTCACATTTAACGAAAGATATGACTGCCATATTTATTTACTGCAACAAGATCGGGTAATGATAATGTTTTCAGTTTCCATCATACTAAACTGGGTCCTCAAAAGCAGCATTAAAATTGGTCCTTTTCAAAGTTTTTCCAGCTGATTCTTCCTCTTTGACAGGAATGAGGTTCTATCCCATCCCATGCTATTCAGGCTGCCTCTCATTTGAATATAATCTCAACCTCGCGCAGGAAAACCCCTTTCTCCAGTCTCCTACATGATTAATGAAAGGTCTTTATCTTCATAGTTTTAACTAATGGCTCGTTCCTCACTTTTGTAGTGTTAGCCAAAAGAAACTACTTTTCATTAAGGCCGCTTTGATGTGCGTAATCAGCCATTTCTCTTACATTTGAAATGTCTTCATTCCTGTAATAGTTTCGTGGCTGCAGCAGCTGTTGGACATTTCCTAGTTTTTGCAGAGCTTTGCAGCTGTGGAAAAATCCTTACCCAAGGTTCTGCAGCTTATTTTAATGCAGATGTCTGGACCTGGTGTGGTTAGCATAAAAATTCAATGGCAGCGGTGATTATTTTTTATTATTGTAATATACGGGAAGAAGTGCCTAGCTTCCCACTTGGAAAGTCCCACGGTGAGTCAATAAAGTTTCCACCTCTGACCTCTTCAGACACTGGGATGGGGAGCCTTGGGGTTTGGGGCTGAACTGAGGGTCAAGGTCAAGGCCCTGAGGCCCTGTGACCCAGGCTGGGAGCCCGAGGAGCAGAGCTGAGGTCAGCATTGGCCTCGGCACTCCTGGCTCCTGCGTGTCCACTGGAACTGGCGGCCAAGAATTGCTCTCATCCCAGGTGGGAGGGTCATGCTTTTCATTTGTCTTTCTGGTCCCAGTAGAAACATTTTCTGATTGAGACGCTTGAGAGAATCCTTCACACAGGAAATCTGTGACAACACCCAGAAATGTATGGTTCACCCTCTTAAAAGGAAGTAAAAATGTCTCAGTGTGTTTACACTAAGCTTCCCCTGGTTCAGGAGACTCCCCGTGTGCAGGATCTCAGGTCATCACTGCCTCCTATCCAGGCTCTAAATCAGAGCCTCCACAGGCTCTCATTGTGATGACTCAGTTGCTCAAGCACCTTTCACTTAAAGGGGTGACATGATCTTTTTGAACCTGTTGTTGTTTGGTTGCTAAGTTGTGCCTGACTCTTTGTGACCCCATGGATTGCAGCATGCCAGGCTCCTCTGTCCTTCACTATCTCCCAGAGTTTGTTTGAACTCATGTCCATTGACTCAGTGATGCCATCCAACCTTCTCATCCTCTGTTGCCCCCTTATTCTTTTGCCTTCAATCTTTCCCAGCATCAGGGTCTTTTCAAATGAGTCAGTTCTTTGTATCAGGTGGCCAAAGTATTGGAGCTTTAGCTTCAGCATCAGTCCTTCCAATGAATATTCAGGGTTAATTTCCTTTAGGATTGACCGGTTTGATTATCTTGCTGTCCAAGGGACTCTCAAGAGTCTTTTCCAGCACCACAGTTCAAAAGCATCAACTCTGCAGCTGTCAGCTTTCTTTATGGTCCAACTCTCACATCCATACATGACTACTGGAGAAACCATAGCTTTGACGAGACAGACCTTTGTGGGTAAAATAATGTCTCTGCTGTTTAACACGCCATCTAGATTTGTAGTTTTGGTTCATCAGGTGTTGCCACCTCCAAGCTCACGTTTTACCTGATCTCCAAGTGAATTGGGGCAAGGGGAGTGAGTATGAAAAGTCATTTTGAAATTTCCTTTTTTTTTCTAGCTTCTAAACTAATCTAAAGGACAGAAATGGTATGGACCTAACAGAAGCAGAAGATATTAAGGAGAGGTGGCAAGAACACACAGAACTGTACAAAAAAGACCTTCACAACCTGCATAATCACGATGGTGTGATCACTAATCTAGAGCCAGACATCTTGGAATGTGAAGTCAAGTGGGCCTTAGAAAGCATCACTACGAACAAAGCTAGTGGAGGTGATGGAGTTCCAGTTGAGCTATTTCAAATCGTGAAAGATGATGCTGTGAAAATGCTGCACTCAATATGCCAGCAAATTTGGAAAACTCAGCAGTGGCCACAGAACTGGAAAAGGTCAGTTTTCATTCCAATCCCAAAGAAAGGCAATGCCAAAGAATGCTCAAACTACCACACAATTGCACTCATCTCACATGCTAGTAAAGTAATGCTCAAAATTCTCCAAGACAAGCTTCACCAATACGTGAACCGTGAACTTCCAGATGTTCAAGTTGGTTTTAGAAAAGGCAGAAGAACCAGAGATCAAATTGCCAACATCTGCTGGATCACGGAAAAAGCAAGAGAGTTCCAAAAAAACATGTATTTCTGCTTTATTGATGATGCCAAAGCCTTTGACTGCATGGATCACAATAAACTGTGGAAAATTCTGAAAGAGATGGGAATACCAGACCACCTGACCTGCCTCTTGAGAAATCTATATGCAGGTCAAGAAGCAACAATGAGAACTGAACATGGAACAACAGACTTGTTCCAAACAGGAAAAGGAATACGTCAAGGCTGTATATTGTCAGTCTGCTTATTTAACTTCTATGCAGAGTACATCAGGAGAAACGCTGGACTGGAAGACGAACAAGCTAGAATCAAGATTGCCGGGAGAAATATCAATCACCTCAGATATGCAGATGACACCACCTTTATGGCAGAAAGTGAAGAGGAACTCAAAAGCCTCTTGATGAAAGTGAAAGAGGAGAATGAAAAAGTTGGGTTAAAGCTCAACATTCAGAAAATGAAGATCATGGCATCTGATCCCATCATTTCATGGGAAATAGATGGGGAAACAGTGGAAACAGTGTCAGACTTTATTTTGGGGGGCTCCAAAATCACTGCAGATGGTGACTGCAGCCATGAAATTAAAAGACACTTACATCTTGGAAGGAAAGTTATGACCAACCTAGATAACATATTGAAAAGCAGAGACATTACTTTGCAGACTAAAGTCCGTCTAGTCAAGGCTATGGTTTTTCCAGTTGTCATGTATGGACTGTGAAGAAAGCTGAGTGCCGAAGAATTGATGCTTTTGAACTGTGGTGTTGGAGAAGACTCTTGAGAGTCCCTTGGACTGCAAGGAGATCCAACCAGTCCATTCTAAAGGAGATCAGCCCTGAGATTTCTTTGGAAGGACTGATGCTGAAGCTGAAACTCCAGTACTTTGGCCACCTCATGGGAAGAGTTGACTCATTGGATAAGACTCTGATGCTGGGAGAGATTGGGGGCAGAGGAGAAGGAGATGACAGAGGATGAGATGGCTGGAAGACATCACCGACTCCATGGACATGAGTCTGAGTGAACTCTGGGAGTTGGTGATGGACAGAGAGGCCTAGTGTGCTGCGATTCATGGGGTCACGAAGAGTCGGACACGACTGAGCGACTGAACTGGACTGAAACTAATCTACAGGGAACATGATTTTGTATTTATGACATCTTCTGATGTTTAAAATCTTTCTCATTTTTCAGACAAGATGCAGGGTGTGAAATGGTGATGGATAGAAGGACCCCCAGCAGAGTGAGGAGCGTGGTGGACGGTCAGGGAGTCTTTGTAGATACTCAGGGACTGAAGAGCAGTTTTAATAATCAAGTCAAAGAGCATCACAAATCATAATGTAAAAAAATGTGTCCTCTCACCCCAGGGAAGAGCAGGGCAGGATCAAGAGGACCCAGAGCCTGGTGGGTTGAGGACCTGGCCTGAGGGACTCACAAGACACTTATAGGAAACCGTGACTAAGGGCAGTTAGGGTTTATCCACCTTCAATGGCAAGTCCAGCAAGGAGTAACCACAGGGGCTTGCTTGGTTGGTTTTTCATAGAAACACACACTCTTCCGGGTTTTCTGTGGTACTTTAGTAGTCTCCTAACATGGTTTCCTTTTTTTTTTTTCCAGTGAGAAGGAAGGCCCTGGTTCCTCCAGACCCAACCACCCAGCATGTGGCCACACTCAACCCCTGCTACCCGTCCTGCCCCTGAAGGGTTCCCTGGGCCTGGGGCTGGAGACCATGGGGAAGCCCCTTGGAGAAGCCTCTGCACTCACACACCTGACGAGATGGGCCGGCAGGAGAGGAAAAGGCCTCCTCACATTGCTGGTGACGTGCCGCTCCCCTCACACCGCGTCAGGACCCCAAGGGGATTCCTCAGAGCCCAGGGCTGCAGCCCCCACGGAGGTCAGCATGCAGTTGAAGCGTATGGGGAGGACGGCCAGGTCTGAATTCCAGGACCAGGAGGCCCATTAGCTGTGTGAACCCATCTCCAGAGCCTCTGCTACCCGTCAACCACTGTATGTGGCCAAATACAAGGTGTGATTTTAGGCACTCCCCAAAGTTAGCACCCAGAGAAGGCAATGGCACCCCACTCCAGTACTCTTGCCTGGAAAATCCCATGGATGGAGGAGCCTGATAGGCTGCAGTCCATGGGGTCGCTAAGGATTGGACCCGAATGAGCGACTTCACTTTTACTTTTCACTTTCATGCATTGGAGAAGGAAATAGCAACCCACTCCAGTGTTCTTGCCTGGAGAATCCCAGGGACAGGGGAGCCTGGTGGGCTGCCATCTGTGCGGTTGCACAGAGTTGGACGCAATTGAAGCTACTTAGCAGCAGCAAAGTTACCACCAATACACAGAAAAATGCCTGGAAGGAAGGGACCAAAGATGGACACAATTTTGATAAAGGAAGTAACGTAAAACATTCCACAAAGAGAGGGGTGGGAGCAGGGTGGCCCAATATCAATGCCGTGGCAGGGAGGCCCCAAACCACAGTGGTCCCAGGGCAGTGAGACAACAAATGGTTCTAACCAGTCACACTTCCTCTTCACCTTTAATGACCTTCAAATCAGCCCCACTCACCCCTGAAGAGCCTCCCTATTCTTCAAAGCCCTGCAAAGCCAGCAAGCAGATACAACAAAATAAATTAATTACATAGATACTTGATTCAGTCAGTTCAGTTAAGTCGCTCAGTCGTGTCTGACTCTTCGTGACCCCATGAATCACAGCACACCAGGCCTCCCTGTCCATCACCAAACCCAGAGTTCATTCAGACTCACGTCCATTGAGTCGGTGATGTCTTCCAGCCATCTCATCCTCTGTCGCCCCCTTCTCCTCCTGCCCCCAATCTCTCCCAGCATCAGAGTCTTATCCAATAAGTCAACTCTTCCCATGAGGTGGCCAAAGTACTGGAGTTTCAGCTTCAGCATCAGTCCTTCCAATGAATACCCAGGGCTGATCTCTCCTTCAGAATGGACTGGTTGGATCTCCTTGCAGTCCAAGGGACTCTCAAGAGTCTTCTCCAACACCACAGTTCAAACGCATCAGTTCTTCGGCACTCAGCTTTCTTCACAGTCCAACTCTCACATCCATACGTGACCATTGGAAAAACCATAGCCTTGACTAGATGGACCTTTGTTGGCAAAGTAATGTCTCTGCTTTTGAATATGTTATCTAGGTTGGTCATAACTTTCCTTCCAAGAAGTAAGCGTCTTTTAATTTCATGGCTGCAGTCACCATCTGCAGTGATTTTGGAGCCCCCCAAAATAAAGTCTAACACTGTTTCTACTGTTTCCCCATCTATTTCCCATGAAGTGATGGGACCAGATGCCATGATCTTTGTTTTCTGAAAGTTGAGGTTTAACCCAACTTTTTCACTCTCCTTTTTCACTTTCATCAAGAGGCTTTTGAGTTCCTCTTCACTTTCTGCCATAAAGGTGGTGTCATCTGCATATCTGAGGTGATTGATATTTCTCCCAGCAATATTGATTCTAGCTTATTTTTCTTCCAGTCCAGCATTTCTCCTGATGTACTCTGCATAGAAGTTAAATAAGCAGGGTGACAATATACAGCCTTGACGTACTCCTTTTCCTATTGGGAACCAGTCTGTTGTTCCATGTTCAGTTCTAACTGTTGCTTCCTGACCTGCATATAGATTTCTCAAGAGGCAGGTCAGGTGGTCTGGTATTCCCATCTCTTTCAGAATTTTCCACAGTTTATTGTGATCCACGCAGTCAAAGGCTTTGGCATCATCAATAAAGCAGAAATAGATGTTTTTCTGGAACTCTCTTGCTTTTTCCATGATCCAGCAGATGTTGGCAATTTGATCTCTGATTCCTCTGCCTTTTCTAACACCAGCTTGAACATCTGGAAGTTCACGGTTCATGTACTGGTGAAGCCTGGCGTAGAGAATTTTGAGCATTTCTTTACTAGCGTGTGAGATGAGTGCAATTGTGCGGTAGTTTGAGCATTCTTTGGCATTGCCTTTCTTTGGGATTGGAATGAAAACTGACCTTTTCCAGTCTTGTGGCCACTGCTGAGTTTTCCAAATTTGCTGGCACACTGAGTGCAGCACTTTCGCAGCATCATCTTTCAGGATTTGAAATAGTTCAACTAGATTTCCATCACCTCCACTAGCCCACTTGACTTCGCATTCCAGGAATGCGACTTTGCATTCTGGCTCTAGGTGAGTGATCACACCATTGTGATTATCTGGGTCGTGAAGATCTTTTTTGTACAGTTCTTCTGTGTATTCTTGCCACCTCTTCTTAATATCTTCTGCTTCTGTTAGGTCCATACCATTTCTGTCCTTTATCGAGCCCATCTTTGCATGAAATGTTCCCTTGGTATCTCTAATTTTCTTGAACAGATCTCTAGTCTTTCCCATTCTGTTGCTTTCCTCTATTTCATCGTTGAATCACTGAGGAAGGCTTTCTCATCTCTCTTTGCTATTCTTTGGAACACTGCATTCAGATGCTTATATCTTTCCTTTTCTCCTTTGCTTTTTGCTTCTCTTTTTTTCACAGCTATTTGTAAGGTCTCCCCAGACAGCCATTTTGCTTTTTTGTATTTCCTTTCCATGGGGATGGTCTTGATCCTTGTCTCCTGTACAATGTCACAAACCTCCGTCCATAGTTCATCAGGCACTCTATCTATCAGATCCAGGCCCTTAAATCTATTTCTCACTTCCACTGTATAATCATAAGGGATTTGATTTAGGTCATACCTGAATGGTCTAGTGGTTTTCCCTACGTTCTTCAATTTAAGTCTGAATTTGGCAATAAGGAGTTCATGATCTGAGCCACTGTCATCTCCCTGTCTTATTTTTGCTGACTGTATAGAGCTTCTCCATCTTTGGCTGCAAAGAATATAATCAGTCTGATTTCGGTGTTGACCATCTGGTGATGTCCATGTGTAGGGTCTTCTCTTGTGTTGTTGGAAGAGGGTGTTGCTATGACCAGTGTGTTCTCTTGGTAAAACTCTTATTAGCCTTTGCCAAGCTTCGTTCCATATTCCAAGGCCAAATTTGCCTGTTACTCCAGGTGTTTCTTGACTTCCTACTTTTGCATTCCAGTCCACTATAATGAAAAGGACATCTTTTTGGGTGTTAGTTCTAAAAGGTCTTGGAGATCTTCATAGAAGCATTCAACTTCAGCTTCTTCAGCGTTACCGGTTGGGGCATAAGCTTAGATTACTGTGATATTGAATGGTTTGCCTTGGAAATGAACAGAGATCATTCTTTCATTTTTGAGACTGCATCCAAGTACTGCATTTCAGACTCTTTTGTTGACCATGATGGCTACTCCATTTCTTCTAAGGGATTCCTGCCCACAGTAATAGATATAATGGTCATCTCAAAATCAGTGTCTCTGGATTTTTTGTTACTTGTGCAAATAAATTTCAAGCATTTAATGAGCTCTTCCCAGCACCCTGCTTTCCAGAAAGCATCCTTTGAGCAGTGGTGAACTAAACAGGTTAGCCTTCTCCCAAAACCTCCTACATTCCTGGGGCCTCCTTTTTCAGCCTCAAAAAGCTTTGCTCACCCAAATCAAATTCCAGAACGAATCTTTGCTATTATCCTAAATAGTGTGTGCAAATATCTGCTTTACATCAACAACAAAAGCATTTTGAAATGACAGTGACAGACCTAATTATGCTATGCTAAGTCACATCAGTTATGTCCAACTCTGTGTGACCCCATAGATGGCAGCCCACCAGGCTTCCCCATCCCTGGGATTCTCCAGGCAAGAACACTGGAGTGGGTCGCCATTTCCTTCTCCCATGCATGAAAGTGAAAAGTGAAAGTGAAGTCGTTTAGTCATGTCCAACTCTTAGCGACCCCATAGACGGCAGCTACCAGGCTCCTCCGTCCATGGGATTTCCCAGGCAATAGTACTGGAGTGGGGTGCCATTGCCTTCTCCTAGACCTAATTAGTCAGTGGGTGAATGTGGGGCTTCCCAGGTGCTGCAGAAAACAAGGGTCCCTTGAGGGTAAGTTTGCAGGGGTGGGGGAGGGGTGGAAAAGGGAGAGGACTCTTGTTCATCCCTAACCTGTGATCTGGAGAAGGCAATGGCATCCCACTCCAGTACTCTTGCCTGGAAAATTCCATGGACAGAGGAGCCTGGTGGGCTGCAGTTCATGGGATCGCTAAGAGTTGGACATGACTGAGCGACTTCATTTTTAACTTTCATGCATTGGAGAAGGAAATGGCGACCCACTCCAGTGTTCTTGCCTGGAGAATCCCAGGGATGAGGGAGCCTGGTGGGCTGCCATCTACAGGGTTGCACAGAGTCGGACATGACTGAAGTGACTTAGCAGCAACCTGTGATCCACTAGCATCTTAACACTGCAGAAAACACAAGGTGTTGACTTTATTTTGTTAGTGATGTGCAGGTTACAGAGAGGTCATGGGACATGCATTTCATAAGCAGAAGATACTAAGAAGAGGTGGCAAGACTACACGGAAGAACTGTACAAAAAAGATCTTCATGACCTGCATAATCACGATGATATGATCACTAATCTAGAGCCAGACATCTTGGAATGTGAAGTCAAGTGGACCTTAGAAAGCATCACTACAAACAAAGCTAGTGGAGGTGATGGAGTTCCAGTTGAGCTATTTCAAATCGTGAAAGATGATGCTGTGAAAATGCTGCACTCAATATGCCAGCAAATTTGGAAAACTCAGCAGTGGCCACAGGACTGGAGAAGGTCAGTTTTCATTCCAATCCCAAAGAAAGGCAATGCCAAAGAATGCTCAAACTACCACACAATTGCACTCATCTCACATGCTAGTAAAGTAATGCTCAAAATTCTCCAAGACAGGCTTCAGCAATACGTGAACTGTGAACTCCCTGATGTTCAAGCTGGTTTTAGAAAAGGGAGAGGAACCAGAGATCAAATTGCCAACATCTACTGGATCATGGAAAAAGCAAGAGAGTTCCAGAAAAACATCTATTTCTGCTTTATTGACGATGCCAAAGCCTTTGACTGTGTGGATCACAATAAACTGTGGAAAATTCTTCAAGAGATGGGAATACCAGACCACCTAACCTGCCTCTTGAGAAATCTGTATGCAGGTTAGGAAGCAACAGTGAGAACTGGACATGGAGCAACAGACTGGTTCCCAGTAGGAAAAGGAGTATGTCAAGGCTGTATATTGTCAGCCTGTTTATTTAACTTATATGCAGAGTACATCATGAAAAACGCTGGACTGGAAGAAACACAAGCTGGAATCAAGATTGCCGGGAGAAATATCAATCACCTCAGATATGCAGATGACACCACCTTTATGGCAGAAAGTGAAGAGGAACTCAAAAGCCTCTTGATGAAAGTGAAAGAGGAGAACGAAAAAGTTGGCTTAAAGCTCAACATTCAGAAAATGAAGATCATGTCATCTGGTCCATCACTTCATGGGAAATAGATGGGGAAACAGTGGAAACAGTGTCAGACTTTATTTTGAGGGGCTCCAAAATCACTGCAGATGGTGACTGCAGCCATGAAATTAAAAGATGCTTACTCCTTGGAAGGAAATTTATGACCAACCTAAATAGCATAGTCAAAAGCAGAGGCATTACCTTGATGACTAAGGTCCATCTAGTCAAGGCTATGGTTTTTCCTGTGGTCATGTATGGATGTGAGAGTTGGACTGTGAAGAAGGCTGAGTGCTGAAGAATTGATGCGTTTGAACTGTGGTGTTGGAGAAGACTCTTGAGAGTCCCTTGGACTGCAAGGAGATCCAACCAGTCCATTCTGAAGGAGATCAACCCTGGGATTTCTTTGGAAGGAATGATGCTAAAGCTGAAGCTCCAGTACTTTGGCCACCTCATGTGAAGAGTTGACTCATTGGAAAAGACTCTGATGCTGGGAGGGATTGGGGGCAGGAGGAGAAGGGGACGACAGAGGATGAGATGGCTGGATGTCATCACGGACTGGAAGGATGTGAGTCTGAGTTACTCCGCGAGTTGGTGATGGACAGGGAGGCCTGGCGTGCTGCGATTCATGGGGTTGCAAAGAGTCGTACATGACTGAGTGACTGAGCTGAACTGAACTGAACCCCTCACTGAACATTAAGATCTTCAAAGGACTTTCATGTAGCACAGTGGATAAGAATCTGCCTGCCAATGCAGTGAACATGGGTCTGATCCCTGGTCCAGGAAGATTCCACATGCTGTGAAGCAACTAAGCTCATGCACCACAACTACTGAGTCCCCACTCTAGGGTGTGTAAGCCACAACTACCGAAGATCGTGTACCTAAAGCCTGTGCTGTGCGACAAGAGAAGCCCCGGCAATGAGAAGCTCAGGCACCGCAACAAAGAGTAGCCCTGCTCGCCACAACTAGAGAGAGCCTGTGTGTAGCAACAAAGACTCAGGGCAACCGAAAATAATAATAATAATTAAAGTTAATTTAAAAAGATCTTCAAGATCTGTGCTCAGACCTTACAAACAGTCTCGTTGAAGCATCATGTGGATTCTGAGAAGTTGATGCAATTATGATCAACATTCTGCAGATAAGGAAACTACCTTCAGAGAGGTCAAGTTAACCTACTTAGAGTCACAGTCAGCACTGTGACCCAGGCAGGTGTGATTCCAAAGCCTGAGCTCTCAGCACCAGCTCACATAGCCTTGATCTTTTGTCAGTCACATGCTCCCCTGCCTTAATCTTGGCCTCAGGTGAACCCTAATAAGTCTCCATGGTCCAGGGAGGAGTCTGCCTCTGCCTGGTTACCACATATTCCTCAGGGTCAGGTGCTGTAATACATCCTGCCTGGACCGAAGGTCTTAGCTGACTGTAATAGGAAGCAATCGTTTAAATCAGCCACTGAAAAATTACATGCAATTGAATTAAGCATAGAGAGCTGACATTTCCTTTCATTTATGTTAAGGACACAGTCTTTCTTCAATATATTTGGTGCATAACAACACCTCTTTTATGAGTCCTTTAAACATGAGTTCATTTAAGATTTCATTGCATTTATTAGGTTTCAGCTTGAAATGTGGCTGGCCCGTTAGGCTCTCCCTGGAGAGCCCAGATTTGACCACTGAAGCAAAGAAAACATTAAATAAAGAACTTCCCAGAGGGCTTATCTGAGCCTCTTGGTGACTGGAGGACGGTTGTGTAGTATTCTGGGATGTCAATCACGCGCTCGCCCCATTAGATTTCAAGCAGCTAAAATAAATAGTTGTCTCCTGTTTGAGTCACACTCTCTGTAGTATTCGAAATGGAACAGCAACTTCATTCTATATCTCCACCTCAACCTCTCCATTCTACTTAAATCATCTCTCTTGAAGTCATTTATTTTATGCTATTCCAAGCTCCTCTGGTCTGGCCAATTTATTAACGGAAACACTCACTTCATTCTTGGAAACTCTCAATGGGAAAATAAGATTATTCAATTCATGCTAAAATCTCCAGGAGTTGTTAGCAACACAAGAATTTTCCTGCCTGTCACACCCAAATGCAGAATTCTAAATAGATATATCTTATGTTTAGATTTTTTCACAACATAAAATTTACATGTCATCTATATTCACTTATAAAGTGTTTTAAATTCAAATTGATTTAGAATTAAAAGAGATGCCCTAAGATGATTACATTTTGATTTTTCTCTTTATTTTATTATTTTATGCATTTCAAATATACATATAGAGAAACTTCTTTTTCTCTCCAGATTGGAGTAACTGGGACCAGATTTACCATGACACCACAAACAACTCTGATATGGATGGGTGCTCAGTCATGTCTGACTCTTTGTGATCCCATGGACTATAACCCACCAGGCTCTTCTGTATGTGGGATATCCCAGGCAGAAATACTGCAGTGGGTTGCCATTTCCTTCTCCAGGGGATCTTCCCAACCCAGGGATTGAACCCACGTCTCCTGTGTCTTTGCCACTGAGCCACAGGAGAAGCCTGAACAACTATAAGCCTGAACCAACATGACTACTTTGTTTTCAGGGACTGAACAGTAGGCGCTGTCACACTGGGATCCCAGAGAAAAGGGAAGTACACCATGTGAGTCCAATGTTCATCCTCGCTCTCTGGGGTGAGGTCTCAATTGGGGTCTGAATTGGGGATAATTTCTTAACTTTGGGCATCAGGAGGTAGAATTCAGAGTAGGGCAGTCCTGTTGTTTAGTTGCTAAGCCGTGTCCAGCTCTTTGTGACCTCATGGACTGCAACACACACAGGTTTCCCTGTCCTTCACTATCTCCTAGAGTTTACTTAAACTCATGTCCATTGAGTCTGTGATGCCATCCAACCATCTCATCCTTTGTCACCCTCTTCTCCTGCCCTCAAGCTTTCCCAGAATTAGGTCTTTCCCAGTCAGTTGACTCTTTGCATCAGGTACCCAAAGTATTGGAGCTTCATCTTTAGCATCAGTCCTTTCAATGAATATTCAGAGTTGATTTCCTTTAAGACTGACTGGTGTGATCTCCTTGCTATGGATTTTCCAGTAGTCATTTACCAATATGAAAGTTGGATCTAAAGAAGGCTGAGTGCCCAAGAATTGATGCTTTCAAATTGTGGTGCTAGAGAAGACTCTTGAGGGTCCCTTGGACAGCAGGGAGATCAAGGAGGGAGGTCCTCCTGAAATGGGAAAGCATAGTTTGGATTTCAGGGCTTAGAATATAAGAGAGAAGGGTGTTGTCTTGGGGGAGAAGGGTGTTGCCCTGGGGAAGAAGGAAGATAGAAGTGGGAAGCAGCAAGAATGTATATAATAATTCTCAGTGAGTCCTTGGTCAGGGGCTGGCTTCAGTATTGTTCCAATAGGCTTAGCAGAGAGAGCTGCTACAAGGTTGAAAGAAGAACAGAGATATTAAAGATACATTGTTCTTAAAGAGAGTGGAATTCTAGTTCACCCACAGTGGAGAGACCTTATTAACATCTCAAGTACTCAGCTGAGGCACCAGAAAGACCAATCCTTAGGTATAAATACAGCTCCAGAAATTAAAGACCATTTGTATTGTCCAAAATGTCCAGCATATTAACAAAAATTTTTAGACATGTGAGAAGCAGAAAGCTTTCACCCACAATCAAGGACAAAAATAGTAAACAAAAACAAACCCTGAAATGACCCAGATATTAGAATTACTATACAAGAACTTTGAAACAGGTATAATAAATATGCTGAAAGTCTTAAAGGAAATTATGATCTCAATAAACAAAGAGATAGTCTCAGCAGAGAAACTGAAACTATAAAAAAGAAACTAATGGAAATTCCAGAAGTAAAACAACAAAATTTAAAATGAAAATATGAATTAGTGGTCAGATTAGATATGACCGAAGAAATGGTCAGTGAATTCAAAGGCAGATCCTTATAAATTACTCAATCTGAAGAATAGAGAGAAGTAAGAGCAAGCCAAAATAAACAGAGCTTCAGTGACCTATGGGTAGCAAATGATCTAAAGTGCATGTAATAAACCCCAGAAAAGAAGAGGAAGAATAAAAGCAGGAAAATATATTGGAAGAAAGTATGATCAGTATGGCAAAAACCATTAAAATATTGTAAAGAAATTAACCTTCAATTAAAATAAATAAATTAATTAAAAAAAAAGAAAAGTCAAAGAGCAGAAAAAAAAAAGAAAGTATGATCGAAATTTCCCTAGATTTGGTGAAAACACACCAACTCACAGAGCCAACATGTCCAGAAAACCAGGCCAAGCTGGATCGTAGTCAAAATTCTGAGAGTCAAAGATAAAGAAAAATTTTAAATGGAAGGGAAGATAAAATGAGTGGGAAGAAATGATCTGTTACATTCAGAGGAACAATAATTCAAATTATGGTTAACTTCTCATCAGAAACAACAGAAGCCAGAAGACAATGTTATGAAATTTTTAAAGAGATCTTTTTTTAAAAGAGGATATATTCAGATAAATAAAAGCTGAGAGAATTTGTTTCCAGCAGAATTTCATTACAAGAAATATTAAAAGAAGTTATTTATTGTGAGAGGAAATGATATCAGAGGGAAACACAGATATATAAGAATAATTAAAGAACATTAAAAAGTTAAATATATGGCTAGATACAAAAGATACATCTTTTCTTCTCTTAATTTCTGCAACAGATAAATAACTATTTAATTAAAAATACTAGCATTGTAAGATGGGGTTTATAATGTATATGTAAAGTGAAATACATGACTTAAAACCAACCATATCAATAATTACATTGAGTAAAAGGGACTGAGCATTTTAATTAAAAGATAGAGATTATAAAGCAAAACCCAACTATCTTCTGTCTATAAGAGATATACTTAAAATATAAAGGCAGAAACAGGTTGAAAGTATTAAGAAGAGGATGGAAAGATAAAATGAACAAACAGTATATAAGCACTTGAAAACTAGCATGACTCTATTAATATTAAAGTAGACTTTATTTTATTTTTTATTAATATTAAAGTAGACTTTAAATCAAGGAGTGTTGCAGAAGATAAGGAGGGACATTTCACAAAAAAAAAAAAAAAAAAGATCCATCGAAAAGGAAGACATACAAATATACACATAAGCTATCTGTATGTATATATACATGTGTTTCTGTTTTAACTATTATTTCTCCATTCCACCCTGCTTCAGAACACTTTTCTGTGATCCAGAATCTGGTTCTTTATGCGACCAAGGGTGAGAACCATCACCCTTGAGTGAATTTTGGATGGCAGAGTGAGGCAGAATTTGTGTATCCGAGAAGCACAGTCAAGGATGTGCTTAGAGCCTTTTTATATCAGTGTTAGTGGAGGTCTCAGTGTTTAGTAACCTTGGGAGTCAACTGACAAGGAATAGGGCATACTACTGTGGGTCATAGAAAGTCCTGGAGGCAGTAGACACATCAGCTTTTCTGACCATGGCTGCCTCTTCATCATGGGGTCCCTTTGTTGAGGGGTTGTGGTTCTGGAGCCAGTGGCTTCTGAATCATTGAGAAGTTAGAAGTCTCTTGGTGCGTCACTGTTGCTGCGTGCCTTTGGGACATATTTCCTGAAAACTCAGCAAGGAGTCTATCTCCTCAGCACTGCCACTGATTCTCTAAGCCAGTTAAAGACCTGTACTAAGTTCTTTCCTGGGTAAACTCTATCCCCCAAGCTCCTCTGGCCGTGGGATTCTCCAGGCAAGAAGACTGGAGTGAGTAGCCATTCTCTTCTCCAGAGGCTCTTCCCAACTCAGGGACCAAACCTGGGTCTTTGGCATTGTGAGCGGATTCTTTAACGTCTGAGGCACCAGGAAAGTCCGTGTAAACTAGAGGATTCTGTTTTCAACAACTTAACCCTCACAGACGCAAGTATGATCTAGCCTTGATTATCCAATATAGACTAAACTAACCATTTGTAGTAATTGGAACCTGTTTGGACATTATTCCTATGTTCTTCTTGAGGTGAATTTCTCTTGTTCTTTAAGACCTAATTCTTGCTTCTGTGGAAATGTCCCTGGTTTTGCAGGCTTACTTATAAGCCCATCACCTATGTTTCCACCACATTTTGCCTGTATGGGTTTTAGTGGATTCTTATAGTGCATTGTATTATTTATTATTTACGGTATATCATGTAATAAATGCCTTTCTCCTTCAACAGTCTATACAATCCTTGATATGATAGCATCACATTCATCCCTATATTCCCTCTACCTAACAGAAGATATAGTATACCACACATATTCAGAATTGTTAATTATGAGTGAATGAATAAACAAGTAAAAACCTGACAATGCAAACACCTGTTTTCAAGTGTGTGTGTGTGCACACATGCACGTGCGTCCTCACCACCCACCCTCCAGTCCCTTGTTTTTGTATCAAAAGTTTCTGGAACTTTCAGGCCATTGGGTGAAACCTGAAGCTGAGATCTTGTCTGCTTCTCATGGTTAGTCTGGTGCATTGAGAGTTCAGAGCAGTGGAGACAGAACTGCTTGAGTATGTTGGCCTCTTGGCCCTGAAGCTCCAGACAAGCACTTTGAAACCAGTTTATGTGGTTCATAAACTGATTTATGTGGCCTTCTTTGATCTTATTGCCTTTTTACCTACTTCCAACATCCATCCTCAGGGAGCTGAATTAGAGTTGCAGCTCCATGAGCATGTGACTAGGGTATCTTTCTGCTATCAAAGGAGAAGCTTCTGGTTGAAAAACTCTCACTCATCACAGCAGGACACCCAGTTCAAAATCAACATTTTGAAAACATGTTGAGAGAACATGAGTGAGAGAACACTGCAAGCAGGCACCATTTCCTGCGATGTCATAGGGCTCCAACCCTCCTCCCACAAATACCCCAGGATAACTGAGGGAGGCGGACTCAGAGCCGTGGGCCCGAGGACATCACCCTCCTCTCATATCCGCCCAGCATCTCGCCTCCCCACCGCATGGCTTCTCTGCTTGGACAGGAGGGTGCTGGGCACCCAAAGGTAGCTCACAGCTTACGACAGGGCGGCCCTTCATGCCCGTCTCCTGCCCAGATCAAGAGAGTTTAACTTTGGATAAAGAACACAACTTTGGAACCGACGGGACTGAGTCATCACAAAGACAGGAGCTGAACACTCAGGAGCCTGAAACCAAATGAAAAGCAGCCTGGAGGCCTGCGTGCCCTGCTCTCACATTGCTTATGGATTTGCAGGGAAATTATTGAGAGTTTATGTGGCCAACTGCTCCTTGAAATCCTAATTAAGACAAAACTGTTAAGTGTCCAAGAGAAGAAATACAGGGCGAGATCCAGAATTCAGAATTAGCAGCCAGTGCAGCTGGAGGGGCAGCTGGGTGGGGGGGGGGGCGCACTGGACAGGGTGAAAGCCTGGGGTAAGGAGGGTTGGTTTACTCCAGCTCAGCCTCTGGGAGTGTCAGAGCATTCCACAGCCTCTCAGAGGACGTGCACAGATACAATGCTCTTAAAACGTGCCTTGTCACAGGGAAGGCATTTTAAAAAATCAATGTTTGACCAAATAACATTGGATTCTTTTGTGTCTTTGTAAAAACTAGTTTCCTGTAGGTGATTTTTTTTTTCCCATTCCATGGCTGAACTTACATTTTTAGGGCATAGTGACAGACTTTCAGAGCAACCACTGTAAAATAGGATAATCTCATAAGCTGCTCTTTACAATCATCTGTCAGCTGAAATAACAGGCTCACAGCTGGCCTGAGTCTCAGTCTCTGCCTCCCCAGATCCAGGTGCTTGTGTGAGTCCCCCTGGTCCCCCAGTCCCCGACTTTGGGAGAGTTGGTACCCAGAAACACAGAAGTGGCCTGAGACAGAACCAGAACTGGATCTCAGCATCTCTGTGGCACTGGCTTGTGGCCCAGCAACCACAAGCACCAGCCGGTCAATATTAAACCCCAACATGTGCCAGACTCGGAATGAGTCCTTTTTCATGAAGAAACTCAATTAATCCTCACCTCCCTTCTAGGAGACTGGCGCTATTATTAAGCTCATTGACAGATGAATAAAAGGAAACCCAGAAGGATTAAGTGTCTTCTCCAAAGTCAGCTTCTGCGGGGAACCCAGAGAGGTGTGCCGGGCTGAACATGGCCCAGGCATCCAACCACATCACCTGATCCACAAAGCCCACGAGTGGCGCCAAGATGGACCCAGACCCTGGCATGGGATGTTGAGAGAGGAAGACCCTGTGAGGTCTTCCGGCTGCCATGCCCAGAGCTGCTTGCTCTGTTCCCCTAGATTTTGCCATGGGCCCCTCTTCTGCCCTCCGCCTTGCTTCATCTGTATCATCAACCCCAAACTATCCTCTCAGTGCACTGAACTCAGCGTTCCCGGTTTAAGTTTTCTCAATGGCTCACTGGACACAGAGGCTGCTTTTAATTCAATCATGTCCATAATCAGTTGGTCCCATGAACTCAGTCATGAGTTTCCACATGGGCCAGTTGCTGAGTTATTCACAGCTGAAACTTGGCCTTGTGCTCATGAACCACAGCAGCCTTTGAAAAAGTTCTGAGTCCCACTCACTTCGTCTGGAATGGGTGCACAGCCGTGTTCGTTTCTGCCCTGGCCAGCAGCTGGGAAAGATTGCCAGCCTAGTTTTGCAAGTGACGGTGATGAATCATAGCTCCAGCTCTCTCTGAGGCAGGAGCCAAGCTGACCTAATCTTGAGGTGAGGCGGGGGGATGGGTCCACCCCGTTCCGTGAACGTTTCTGCTTTACATTTCTGCCGGGTTTTATGAAGCCTGAATGTCAAGGGCCCCACGGTTTGCTAATAGAATCACCACTAATGCAAGGAAGGAAAAAAGGGAGGTAGATAGAAAGTCAGTCAGTTCATAAAGCCGCCCACACACCTGTTGGGCCAGAGCGTTGGGTTCAGTCAAGCCCCAAGAAGCCCACACTCCTGTAAAATGTCTCCAAGGACAGCCCCAACCATGAACCTTGAGACTGTCGGTCTTCCTTCCAAGGAGGAAAGAGGAGAAAACATGGGCAGAATGTGAGTGTCCCCTAATGAGATCTCGGAAAACATTTCTCCAAACAGTCAGCTGGAGGCTTGGGTCTTGGGTTTGTAGGAAGCTGGGCAGGGAAAGGGGTGCTGACTAAAGGGGAGGAGAGATTATTTTTCATGCAGAAGAGTTCACGAAGTCACGACGGCTTGGCTCCTGATCTGGCTGGTGACTATTCAGATGCTCAGAAGTCCCAGAGGAAATGAGAATGGGAAAATGAAGATAAATAAGAGTGGGAAAAATGAAGTCTGAGACTTGTAATAAGGCCAACAAGTCACTGGATGATTTGCTTTTGTGCCTAAAATATTTAACAAAATACTTCACTAATTGAATAATATAGCCAGGGTCTATGTTGGTTATCAAACATAATTATAAAAGACATAGCTGAGAACCATCACTTAACAACCAGACCAATACATTTGAAATGACCTACATGTTTCCTCCTGATTGGCCTGTGATAAGGAAAATCCTGAAACTTGTGTTTATCATTGCACCTTTTAAAAATAGTTTACACATGTATCTTTCAGCAGTACATGGCTTGTTTTTGAGCCTTATAAAAATGGTACCACAAAAATAGCTAGCTAGCAGGAAGCTGCTGTACAGCACTGAGAGCTCAGCTTGGTGCTCTTTGATGACCTAGAGGGGTGGGATGGGGGTTGGGAGGGAGGTTCAAGAGGGAGAGGATATGTGTATGTCATAGTTGATTCACATCGTTGTACAGCGGAAACCAGTGCAGCACTGTAAAGCAATTATACTCCAATTTTAAAAATAAATGGAAAATAAAATAAAATGCAGATCTGGCCTCAAAAAAAAAAAAGTACCATTGTGAATATGCAACCTTCTTTCACTTGCTTATTACACTCAGAATTTTTTCCAAGATTCATCCAGTTTGTTCAGTACAGTTCAGTCGCTCAGTCGCGTCCGACTCTTTGTGACCCCATGAACTGCAGCACGCCAGTCCTCCCTGTCCATCATCAACTCCTGGAGTTCACTCAAACTCACGTCCATCGAGTCGGTGATGCCATCTAGCCATCTCATCCTCTGTCGGCCCCTTCTCCTCCTGCCCCCAATCCCTCCCAGCATCAGAGTCTTTTCCAATGAGTCAACTCTTCACATGAGGTGGCCAAAGTACTGGAGTTTCAGCTTTAGCATCACTCCTTCCAGAGAACACCCAGGACTGATCTCCTTTTAGTCCGTTTAGTCAAAGCTATGGTTTTTCCAGTAGTCATGTATGGATGTGAGAGTTGGACTGTGAAGAAGGCTGAGCACCGAAGAATTGATGCTTTTGAACTGTGGTGTTGGAGAAGACTCTTGAGAGTTCCTTGGACTGCAAGGAGATCCAACCAGTCCATTCTAAAGGAGATCAGTCCTGGGTGTTCCAGTTTGTTATATGTTGCTAAATTAATTCATCTTCTTTGTTATTTAATATTCCATTGTATGGGTATACAACACATTTTTCCAGTCCTAACAATGAACATTTGGGCTGTTTCCAGAGTTTTTGCCCTAATAACACTATTAAGGATGCAATTGTACCTATTTTCCAACCCACATACACAGATGTTCTCTATGGTGCATGTACCCACTCCTGGGAGTGGAATTGGAACTTCTGGCTTGGAGAGTGTATTCAGCACATTCTCAGCTTTACAAGATAATGCTGCATTTTTCTCCAAAGTGATTGTACCAACTTACATTCTCACCTCTACAGCATTTAAATCTTCTCCAGTACTTAGTGTTTTCAGCCATATTGATTTTTGTTAATACAGTTCAGCCAAGATATATATTGTATGTTCTTAGTTTACATTTCCCTGATTAAAAAAGATATTGACTATATTTTGAATGCTTACTTGCCATTTATACTTCCTTTTCTATAAAATATCCAGTTGATTTTTTTATTGCATTATTTCTCTTTTCCTTGGGCTTCCCTAATAGCTCAATTGGTAAAGAATCCATCTGCAATGCTGGCGACCCCAGTTCGATTCCTGGTTCTGGAAGATCCGCTGGAGAAGGGATAGACTTCCAGTATCCTTGGGCTTCCCTTGTGGCTCAGCTGGTAAAGAATCTGTCTGCAATTCGGGAGACCTGGGTTTGATCCCTGGGTTGGGAAGATCCCCTGGAGAAGGGAAAGGCTACCCACTCCAGTATTCTGGCCTGGAGAATTCCATGGACTGTATAGTCCATGGTGTCGCAAAGAGTTGGACATGACTTTTACTACACTGACAATTTGAAGGGATTTTTAATGTACAAAGAGTAACTTTACTTGGTTAAATTAAAAAACATATTCTAGACTGGAGCATGTTTCATTTTATTTTTACTATCTTTTTCATTTTATTTTTACTCACAGAAATCCTTCCTTTCAGTGCAGTTGAGTATATCAATTTTTCTTTTATAGTTAATGCTTAGGGTAAACTTCTCTGCCTCCAAAGTCTTAAAGATACTCTCCAGTATCTTTTTCTTTAGGTTCAAGACTTTGCCTTTCACATGGAAGGCTTTACATCCATCTGGAATTGATTTTTGTGTATGGTGTGATGTCTGGGTCCAATTTCATTTTTTCCCATCTTGATAGCAAACGGTCCCAACAGCACTTACGGAACAGTTAATCCTTTTCTAGTAATCTACACTGCCACCTGTATCATATTTCAAATTAAAAAAAGGTGTGGGACTGTTTTTGGTTCTCTGTTCTGTTACGTGGGTCACTATGTCTCTCACTGAGCCAATACCATACTATTTCAGTTAGCCTTACTTTACTTTTTTATTATTTTTTGCAGCCCATAATAAATTTATTGTGTCTTCAAGACACTGCAATGTACACTCCTCTCCCAGAGAAGGTTCTTTCAGAGACCAAAAGTCCTTATCCAAATGGGTTGGTCATTTGTCATTTGCATAGGCAGCTGGATTCTTCCTCTTGGATTTCTCAGATGCCTGCGTTCCCCATGTGAAGACAAGATAAAACTCTAGGAAGGGCGGTGCGAAGCAAAGGATGTACTCCAGAGTTTCACAAAGCACGTTGGTGATGCCCTAACAAGTGTGCTGATCCTATTATACTAGAGCCTTTGTTTTCCATTTAAATTGTATAGAAACTGCTGCATTCCTTGAAAACCTGTTAGACATTTGAGACAATTGACTTACTGGATGGCTAAAAAAAAAACACAAAAAAACCATGTTCTCTCTCTCCATTTATTTAGAACTTTGATATCTGTTAACAGTATTAAAATGTTTCTTCACACAGCTCTGGCATAACTTTTGTTAGATTTCTTTCTAGTGCTTAACTTTGGAAACAGGTGTGTTACAGCAAATAGTAGCTATTACTGTATTTTATAAATTGTTGCTGGTGTTTTATAAATGCAGTTAACTTTTTATGTCAATCTTTTAAAATTGTGTTTATTTTAATTGGAGGCTAATTACTTTACCATATTGTGATTTTTCCCATACATCGACGTGAATCAGCCATGGGTGTACATGTGTTCTCAATCCTGAGCCCCCCTCCCCTCTCCCTCCTCATCCCATCCCTCTGGGTTGTCCCAGTGCACCGGCTTTGAGTGCCCTGTTTCATGCATTGAACTTGGACTGGTCATCTATTTCACATATGGTAATATACATGTTTCAATGCTGTTCTCTCAAATCATCCCACCCTCACTTTCCCCTACAGAGGCCCAAAAGTCTATTCTTTATATTTATGTCTCTTTTGCTGTCTTGCATGTAGGGTCATCATTACCGTCTTTCTAAATTCCATATATATGGGTTAATATACTGTATTGGTGCTTTTCTTTCTGGCTTACTTCACTCTGTATAATAGGCTCCAGTTTCATCCACCTCATTAAAGCTGACTCAAACACATTCTTTTTTAATAGCTGAGTAATATTCCATTGTCTATACGTACCACAACTTTCCTAGCCATTCATCTGCTGATGGACATCTAGGTTGCTTCCATGTCCTGGCTAATGTAAACAGTGCTACAATGACCATTGGGGTACACGTGTCTTTCAATTCTGGTTTTCTCAGTGTGTATGCCCAGCAGTGAGACTGTTGGGTCATATGGCAGTTCTATTTCCAGTTTTTTAAGGAATCTCCACACTGTTCTCCACAAAGGTGTAACTAGTTTGCATTTCCACCAACAGCGTAAAAGGGATCCCATTTCTCCACACCCTCTCCAGCATTTGTTTGTAGACTTTTTGATGGCAGCCATTCTGACTGGCCTGAGATGGTACCTCATTGTGGTTTTGATTTGCATTTCTCTGATGATGAGTGATGTTGGAGCATCATTTCATGTGTTTGTTAGCCATCTGTATGTCTTCTTTGGAGAAATGTCTGTTTAGTTCTTTGGCCCATTTTTTGATTGGGTCGTTTACTTTTTCTGGTATTGAGCTGGATGGGCTGCTTATATATTTTGGAAATTAATTCTTTGTCAGTTGTTTCATTTGCTATTATTTTCTCACATTCTGAAGGCTGCCTTTTCACCTTGCTTACAGCTTCCTTTGTTGTGCAAAAGCTTTTAAGCTTAATTATGTCCAATTTGTTTATTTTTACTTTTATTTCCATTACTCTGGGAGGTGGGTCATAGAGGATCTTGCTGTAATTTATGTCAGGGAGTGTTCTGCCTATGTTTTCCTCTAGGAGTTTTATAGTTTCTGGTCTTACATTTTTGTATATGGTGTTAGAAAGTGTTCTAGTTTCCTTCTTTTACAGGTGGTTGACCAGTTTTTCCAGCACCACTTGTTAAAGAGATTGGCTTTCCTCCATTGTATATTTTTGCCTCCTTTGTCAAAGATAAGCGGCCCATAGGTGCATGGATTCATCTCTGGGTTTTCTGTTTTGCTCCATTGATCTGTATTTCTGTTTTTGTGCCAGTACTGTACTGTCTTGATGACTGTAGCTTTGTAGTATAGTCTAAAGTCAGGCAGGTTGATTCCTCCGGTTCCATTCTTCTTTCTCAAGATCGCCTTGGCTAGTCAAGATTTTCTGTCTCCATGCAAATTTTGAAGTTATTTGTTCTAGTTCTGTGAAAAATACCATTGGTAGCTTGAGAGGGATTGCATTGAATCTATAGATTGCTCTGGGTAGTAT
Organism: Capra hircus; assembly: GCF_001704415.2. Lineage (NCBI taxonomy): Eukaryota > Metazoa > Chordata > Mammalia > Artiodactyla > Bovidae > Capra > Capra hircus. Next base: position 83,024,545 of record NC_030816.1, read on the forward strand.
ACTCATTTTCACTATATTGATTCTTCCAGTTCATGAACATGGTATATTTCTCCATCTATTTGTGTCATCTTTGGTTTCTTTCATTAGTGTTTTATAGTTTTCTATATCTAGGTCTTTTTTCTTAAGGTAAATTTATTCCTAAGTATTTTATTATTTTTGTTGCAATGATGAATGGGATTGTTTCCTTAATTTCTCTGTTTTCTCATTGTTGGTATATAGGAATGCAAGGGATTTCTGTATTAATTTTATATCCCACAACTTTATTATATTCATTGATTAGCTCTAGTAATTTTCTAGTGGTGTCTTTAGGGTTTTCTACGTAGAGGATCATGTAATCTGCAAACAATGAGTTTTACTTCTTTTCCAATCTGGATTTCTTTTACTTCTTTTTCTTCTCTGATTGCTGTGTCTAAGACTTCCAATGTTGAAGTTACCACTACTATGTTGAATAGTAGTGGTGAGAGTGGGCACCCTTGTCTTGTTCCTGACTTTAGAGGAATGCTTTCAATTTTTCACCATTGATGATAATGTTTACTGTGGGTTTAACATAGATGGCGTTTATCGTGTTGAGGTATGTTCCTTCCATTCCTGCTTTCTGGAGAGTTTTTTTAATCATAAATGGGTGCTGAATTTTGTCAAAGGCTTTCTCTGCATCTATTGAGATAATCATATGGTTTTTATCTTTCAATTTGTTAATATAGTGTATCACACTAATTTATTTGTGAATATTGAAGAATCCTTGCATCCCTGGGATAAAGCCCACTTGGTCATGATGTATGATCTTTTTAATATGTTGTTGGATTCTGTTTGCTGGAATTTTGTTGAGGATTTTTATATCTATGTTCATCAGTGATATTGGCATTGTTTTCTTTTTTGTGGCATCTTTGGTTTTGGTATTAGGGTGACAGTGGCTTTATAGAATGAGTTTGGAAGTTTACCTTCCTCTGCAATTTTCTGGAAGAGTTTGAGTTACTGGTGTTTCATAAATGCAGTTGACTTTTTATATAAATTTTAAATCCAGTCATCTTGCAGAAACACTCTTAATGAATTTTCTATAGATATTTTGAGGCTTTTTAATGTAGATTGAACTGTATCACCTAATAAGTAGTGATAGTTTTGTCTTTTTCTTCTCTTAACTTCATGACTTGTAATGTTATTCTCTTACTGTGCTAGCTATGATTTCTACTGTCAAAAAGATGGTGACTGTGGTATCTTCATCTTGCTCCTAAATGGTATCCAGTTTAAAATTAATGCTTCTAGCATTTCACCATTGAGAATAATGTGGGCTATCATTTTGTTACACACCATTGATCAATCATTAAGGAAGTCCCTTTCCATTCTTGACTTACTATATATATATATATTTTACTCTTATGAAATGCTTCATCTATTGAAAAGCAGGAGATAATATGTTACATCTATAAATTTTTTTATAAACAACTCTTACATTATTAAGACAAATTCATCTTTATCTTGGTGTATTCTCTGCTTTGTTACAATCCTATCTTTGATTTCTTAATATTTTATTTAGGATTTTTGCATACATGTTCACGAGTGAGATTGTCTGGCAGCTTCCCTTTATTCAGTCTTTGTTTGGTTTTGTCATCAAGGTCATAATGACCTCTTATACTACATATCTCTTATGCTATACTACATTGCTTCCTCTTTTGTGTATTCTCTGAAAGGGTTTGTGTGAGACTGAATGAATAATATTTCCATAACATCTTATGGAAAAATACAAATCATTTTTTGGCCAACGCAATGATCTAAAATTTTGTTTTAAAACTCACCTATAAAACCATCTGAGTCTCTGAGGAAAGGTTATATAACTTTCCATAAATTCTTTAAGAATAATGGAATTATCAAAGCTTTCTATTTTTTCTTGAGTATGTTTTGATAAGTGATTATTTTCCTCAAATTTTTTATTTCACTTTTTAATTTTCATGTTTATAGTATATATATATATATATATATATGTATATAGTTAAATATATGATTTAAGGGCTTCCCAGATGGTAAATAGTGATAATGAACCTGCCTGCCAATGCAGGAGAAATAAAAGACATGGGTTCAATCCCTGGGTCAGGAAGATCCCCTGTAGGAGGGCTTGGAAATCCACTCCAGTATTCTTGCCTGGAGAATCCCATGGACAGAGGAACCTGGTGGCTGCAGTCCATGGGGTTACACAGAGTCATAGGTCACACACGACTGAAGCAACTTAGCTTGCACACATGCATATGATTTAAATATAATTATATAATGTATAAATAATATAAATATATAACATAATAATTTAATATAATTACATTATAATGAATATATATGTTATATATTACAATATATTATATATATTTTATATAACATATATATATTATATATATATTTCATAGCATTCTTTTTTAATATCTCTCTTCTATCTATATTTATGGTATTCTTTCACTCCTAATTTTTTGCTTATGACTTCTCTTTATTTTTCTTGATTCATCTCAGCAATGCTTTGTCTATTTTATTAATCTATTTAAAAATTCCTTTTGACATTGTTGCTTATGTCTTTGCTTCCTACTTCACTTATTTTTGCTCATTCCTTCTTTTACTTTTTAAATATTTTCTGGAGTTACTTTGATAACTTCTTGCATTGGATACTCAGCTTCTCAAGTTTTTGCCTTTTCTTCTTTCCTAAGACCAACTTTTAAGGCATATATATATATATATATATATAGATCAAACTATTGCTTTGGCAATATCTCATGAATTATATATATACATATATTGTCATTCAATTGTATTTTAAATTTCCATTAAATTAAATGTTGCTTCTTTTTATACACATTCTTCAGAAGCATACTTGTTAAGCTAAAAATTGTAGGTTTTCACATTTAATTTTTGCTATTTATTTCAACTTAACTGGGTCTTCCCTGGTGATTCAGAGGTAAAGAATCTGCCAGCCAAGCAGGAGACATGGGTTCGACCCCTCACTGGGGAAGATCCCCTGGAGAAGGAAATGGCAACCACTCCAATATTCTTGCTGGGGAAACCCCATGAACAGAGGATCCTGGCAGGATATAGTCCATGGTGTCACAAAAGAGTCGGACATGACTTAGCAACTAAACAATTACATAGTAGCCAAAGAATATGTTGTGTGTGATTCCAGTTCGTTGAATTTATTGAAATTGGTTTATGGCTTAGCATGAGGTCTCTCTAAGTTTTGTGAATGTTCCATGTGTAGAGTGTAGAGATGAATGTGTATTCCCTAATTTCTGGTTCTGTGCGTGCATGCATGCTAAGTCACTTCAGTGGTGTTCAACTCTGTGCTACACTATGGACCGTAGCCTGCCAGGCTCCTTCATCCATGGGATTCTCTAGGCAAGAATACTGGAGTGGGTTGCATACCCTCCTCCAGGGGATCTTCCAAACCCAGGGATAAAACCTGCATCTCTCATGTCTCCTGCACTGGTGGGCAGGTTCTTTACCAGCAGTACCATGTGAGAAGCCCCCTTCTGATTCTATAAATGTCCACTATATCTAACAAGTTGATCATTCATTTCAATTTTTTCCACATTTTTACATTTATTTTGGTCTGCTTGACATACCAGTAATTGAGAGAAATATGTTAAATTCTCACACCAGGATCATGAATATGCTTATTTTTCTTGATTGATTGATATAATCAATCATATTTTGAGGCTATGTTATTTTACCAAATTCAGAAATTAAGAATTATATATTTTAAATGAACTTAACCTTTCTTTGTAGTGAACTTTTTATCGTAATGATTGTTTTTTCTTAAAGTTTTTGTGTTGGATATAACTGCAGATACCACGTTTTTTCTTTGCTTTATGTTTTTCTAATATGTATTTTTTCATCTTGTTTTTCTAACTTTCCATGAAGTTTTAGTTGTTCATGTAAATTAGCAATCTTGTAAGCTACCTAGAACAGGACCTGGCCTAGAGTAAATATTCAAGAATGACCAAGATTAATTAATATCTTTGGAGAAGAGAGGAGAGTTTCCAATGTTAGGGCAGCCTAGGAATTGGACATAAGTCAGTTTTCAGTCAAATTCATTTTGTACTTTGGTTTTCCCTTCGGCAACACAGTTTTCCATCTGTCAAGAGAAATCTACTGCGTCCAAAACCTTAGAAGTGTTTATGAAAAGACTATATAAGTAAAGTATGCGATAGCTTTGGTTTCAGGATCCAAGACAAATTCAGTAGGAAAAAAAAAATCTCACAAACTTTCTCTACTGGAATGAAAAGTCTGTTGTTTTTTTCCTCAAGGAGTAGTGGTTGAGGAGCAGGTGGAGATATTAACATCCCTAGAGGCTTTCAAAACAATGCCGTCTGGATCCTGAGATAAAAAATCCTGACATAGTCAAGTTGGGACTAGAAAGTCTCCTCTCACATCAAGCAGCAAATGGAGCCTGTTGCCACATTTTGTTCCTCATTAAGATGTGTCCAATCCCAAAGAAGGGCAATGCTTGAGAATGTTCAAACTGCCACACAAGTGCTCTCAGTTCACATGCTGGTGAGGTAATGCTCAAAACCCTCAAGGTAGGCTTCAGCAGTATATGAACCCAGAACTTACAGATGTCCACACTGGATTTAGAAAAGGCAGAGGCACCAGAGATCAAATTGCCAACATTCACTGGATCATAGAGAAAGCAAGGGAATTCCAGAAAAACATCTATTTCTGCTTCATTGACAATGCTAAAGCCTTTGACTGTGTGCATCATGACACACTGTGGGAAACTCTTACAGAGACGAGAGCACCAGGCCACTTCACCTGCCTCCTGAGAAATCTGTACACAGGTCAGGAAGCAACAGTTAGGACTGGACATGGGAAAGGAGTACGTCAAAGCTGTATATTATCACCCTACTTATTTAACTTCTATGCAGAGTACCTCTTGCAAAATGTAAGGCTGGATGAATCTCAAGCAGGAATCAAGATTGCTGGAAAAACTATCAACAACCTCAATTATGCAGATGATACCACTCTAATGGCAGAAAGCAAAGAGGAACTAAAGAGCCATTTGATGAGGGTGAAAGGAGAGTGAAAAAGCTGGCTTAAAACTCAGCATTGAAAAAACTAAGATCATGGCATCCAGTTCCATCGTTTCATGGCAAATAGAAGGGGGAAAAGTGGAAACAGTGACAGATTTTATTTTGGGGGGCTCCAAAGTCACTGCAGATGGTGACTGCAGCCATGAAATTAAAGACACTTGCTCCTTAGAAGGAAAGCTATGACAAATCTAAACAGCGTATTAAAAAGCAGGGATATCAGTTTGCCAACAAAGATCAATAGAGTCAAACCTATGGTTTTTCCAATAGCTAAGTATGAATGTGAGAGTTGGACCATAAAGAAGGCTGAGCACCAAAGAACTGATGCTTTCAAATTGTGGTACATAATAAGACTGAGAGTCCCTGTAGACAGCAAGGAGATCAAACCAGTCAATCCTAAAGGAAATCAGTCCCGAATATTCATTGGAAGGACTGATGCTGAAGCTGAGGCTCCAATACTTTGGCCACCTAATGCAAAGAGCTGACTCATTGGAAAAGACCAATGCTGGGAAAGATTGAAGGTGGGAGGAGAAGGGGGCAGCGGAGGATAAGATTGTTAGATGGTATCACTGACTCAATGGGCATGAATTTGAGCAAACTCCAGGAGACAGTGAAGGACAGGGAAGCCTAGTGCTCTGCAGCCTATGGGGTTGCAAAGAGTCGGACACGACTGAGCGATGTGAACAACGACAACAAGATCTGTCTGGGGGATCTTCCCCAGCAGTCCAGCGGTTAAGACTTTGCCTTCCAATGCAGGGGGCACTGGTTCAATCCCTGGTTGGGGAGCTGAGACCGCCGTGCTTCATGGCCGAAAACCGAAAACATAAAACAGAAGCAATGTTGTAACAAATTCAAAAAAGACTTTTAAAAAGGGTCCACATCAAAAAAAAAAAGATGTGTCAGATGAAGAGAGTAGGGAACCATGCCTGTCTCTAGCCTTTCACAAACAGTTTAAGCCAAAACTATACAAAATCCCAATTGTGTTCAGTAGCCTTTGTGCCCACCTGTGAATCAGACAGCTGTCCTACCAGCAGCTCCCAGCTGGGCTGATGGATAATGCAACAACCTAATTATTTAACTTGGAGTTTCATCAGCAATGTGTGCCAGGACCAGGGGCTAAGGCTCCTTGCTCCCAGTGCAGGGGGGCCAGGTTTGATCTCTGGTCAGAGAACTAGACCCAAATGCTGCGACTAAAGATCCCGTGTGCCCCATTGAAGACTGAAGATCCCGTGGGGGAAGACTAAGAGCTGGCCCAGCCAGATACATAGATCAGTGCTAAATAAACCAATGAATGTGTGCTTTGCTAACCAGGAACGACATCGTAAAGCTGGGATGCGTACATGTGAAAGAGTAAATGGATAAAAGTGGGAGTGTTGGCCGTGGAGAAGCTGCCTGAAGCCTTTCAGACTGTCAGCGGGGATTCGGAATCAGACACGCAGCAGCAGCCACTTTGAGATCAGGACTCCAGCCCTCCTTTCTCCATTGGACAGCTAAGGGCCTGTGTGGGGGGCAGAGAGGGGCTCAGCTTGGTGTGGCAAACACACAACAGGAGAGAGGAAAATTGAAACTAAATATTGTAATAAAGTAAAAAAGTAACACACAGAGTTCATCAGAAAGGAAACAGAGGTCTGTGAGTGCTGCCACAGCACAGAGAAGGTGACAGTTCATGGGACGAGTCTGTGTGTGTGTGTATGATAGAGTGTGTGAACATGTGTGAGTGTGTGTATGTGAGTGTGCGTGTGAGTGTGCATGCACATGTGTGGGTATGTTTGAGTGTGAGTGTGTGTATATGTGTGAGCGTATGTGCATGTGAGTGTGTGTGTGTGTAAGTGTAAGTGTGTGAGTGTGTGTATGTTTGAGTGTGTATATCTGTGAGTATGTGTGTGTGTGAGTATGTTTGAGTGTGTATATATGAGTATATGAGTATGTGTGTGAGTATGTGTGTGAGTGAGTATGTGTGTGAGTATGTGTGTGAGTGTGTAGACAGGAGGCTCATTTTTAGGGACTGGCTTGCATGTGTGCTGGATTGACAGTGCTGAAATCCACACGCAGGGCAGGCTGGCGGGCAGGAAGCCCAGGTGAATGCTGGTGCTGCCGTCCTGGTCTTGAGTTCGAGTCCCGCAGGCAGCTAGCTAGAAGTTGGGGGCATCTGTGTTTCAGTCTTGGGGCAGAAAGGCCCCTTCTTTCAGGAACCCCATCTTTGCTCTTAAGGTCTTCCGCTCGTCAGATGAGGCTTACCCACACTCTGGAGGATGGTTTTCTTTACTCAAAGTCTGCTGGTCGTAGATATGAATCACATCTAAGAAACGCCTTCCCAGCCGCACCTGGGCTGGTGTTTGAGCCACGTCTGGGCCTCGCAGCCCTGCGGACGGACAGGTGCTGTGAGCTGTTGCCATCAGGGAAGCCGTCTCAGGGGACATGCTGGTTTATCAGAGAGGGGACCCCAGGAAGGATCCAGAGTAGGGGAGGGGAAAGGCCATCCAGGGAGTGGAGAAAAGCTGATGAAGAGTGTGCCCATAGGCTAGTTGTTGCTACGGGCAACTGGGACCCATTCCTGCCAGGGACCCTCTGTGGCCTTGCGGGCTTTGAATTACAACCAGCTGGCGACAGCACCTGTGCAGCAAAGCCCAGTGGCCTCATCCTAAGCCTGAGCCCTGGCATCAGGGCTGCCTGGTGGCCCATTACAGACCCTGACCCTGAACTTTACAAGCAGGAGTGATTAACCCCTGTGTTCCCACCTGGACACATCCCCAGACGGTGACCCCTCAGCTGTGCCAGTCTGGCTGAACTGCCCTGCGTGTGGGCTCAAAAATTTCCTAGTGGGGCTGGAGGAAGCTTCTAGCATACCACCCCCCTCCAAAAAAAAAAAAAAAAAAAGACTCAAAATCAGGGAGCAGACCTTAGCCTCATCTGCCAGCCTCACCCAACTCAACCTTTTACTGTGTGACTTTGGCAAACTAACCCCTCTGAGCCTCTAATTCCTTATCTGTGGATGGGTGGGCTTGAAAATTAAGGAGAACATGCTGAGAATGAGGCTGAAATTTCAGTCGACCTTTCTCCTCTCCCCTGCCTTGGGCCAAGTTAAGCAGTCTGGATTCACTGTTTCCAAAGCAGGGAGGCTCTGCTCTCCTTTCCTGCCTGCAAGCTCCAGAACCTCCCAGCAAAGCAAGGAGGTCTGCGTCGAGGGGTCAAGGTCATCAGACTTTGCCTCCCATGACTCACTTTCTCGAAGAAGACGGGCTGGAGATGCCAACATGGGAGAGAAGGATTCCTTTGATTCTCTAGAGTCGAGTCCGTTTTGATGTCAATGGCCTAACCCAGTTCCCATAGGACTGACCCCACTTCACAGTCTTATCTGGGAATGACTCAGGCCACTCTCATAAAGCGCTTTCTATGGTGACCTTCTCATAACCTCCACACGGAGTCTGCCATCTGAGGACAAAGCAGCTGTCCCAGGAGCCGAGGCACCCCCTCCATCTATATTGACCATCGAGTCTTTCACGGCACCGTCCTGCCCTCCATTCTCTTTGCTGACCATGACCCAGTGCCTTGCCCTCAGTAGGAGAGGCTCTTGGCCAGCTTCCCAGCTCTTGCACCATTAACACACTTCTATAGGGACTCTCCACCTTCTCTGATCCAGAAGGTGACAGGCTCTCTGAAGGGTTTCTCATAATTTTAGCTGGTATGTATGCAGGCATGGTATTCAGTGGCTTGTTTAATCTCACAGAAGCCCTACGAGATAGGGGCTAGTCTCTGCCCATCTGAGAGCTAAGGGAATGGATGCAGGTTGTTGCTGTTGTTGTTCAGTTGCTGAGTCGTGTCCTACTCTTTGCAAACCCAGGGACAGCAGCACGCCAGGCCTTCCTGTCTCTCACCATCTCCCAGAGTTCACTCAGGTTCATGTTCATTGAATCAGGGGGATTAATAATGTGGTTAGTGTTTAATCAGTATGCAGTGGAGTCAGGATGGGAAGCCGTGAAGTCCAGCTCTGGAATCTGCACTCTTTTTTTTTTTTTTAATTTTCTGTCTTATATTGGGGTATAGACAATTGACATGTTGTGATGGTTTCAGGTGAAAGGCGAAGGGACTCAGTCATACATATACATGTATCTGTTCTCCCCCAGACCCGCCTCCCATCCAGGCTGGCACATAACATTGAGCAGAGTTCCACGTGCTACACAGTAGGGCCTTACTGGTGATCCATTCTAAATATAGCATTATCTGCCACGTTGTCTTTCCTCCTCTCTGAATATCTTGAATTCTCTCTGGCTGAGAGAGAATGGTTTATGAAACCAGTGGTGGGCCTGATCCACCAGGAAAAGAATTGTTTGTCTGAACTGTGTGTCTGAGAGGGAGAGGTGAGCAATTAAGGTAGAACCACGCTGTATAAATGGGATAAGCACCTTCCTCCCCTCCTACCCCGAGGAGCCGAGGAAGCCTGTCCACCAAGATGGGCCTGCAGACATGCTGACCTGGGCATCGGGGGCGTGGTGGGGAAGATCCCCTCCTCCAAAGGCCTGCCCCAGGCCTAGCGCAGGGCAGCCTCAGTTCCATGGGACGTTTCAGAATTTGGGCCACCTCGAGACACCCCAAACCAGAGAAGACTGAGCCCCCTGCCCACCCCTGCACAAGTCACTGATTATAAAAATAGAGCTCGACTATGAACTAAGCATAAAGAAGTCCTGAAAAGTTATGATTTGCACCTGCTAGCCACTCCATTTATTTAAAATCAAACAACGGGTTCTTTTTCAATTCTGTTTGTGCTCTGCTGTGCTCTGAGCACCTTCCTGGTCTGGCCTTTGGGCAAGTCCAGCAGTGCTCCTGTGTTTATAATAAAGTCCTCTTTCTCACTTGAGTTTCCATGCCTGTGGTTTCTGCTCCTGCATCTGACTTCCAGTGGCTGAGTCGCTCAGTTGAATATCTGATTTTGCAGGAAGTACCCCCCACACCAAGCCCTTTGCAAACACAGCGACCATCTGCAATGAATTACAAAGGCCTTTTAGGCTATGTTTTGACCCATTACTGTAAGTCTTACTGTTCTCAGTTGAACGTAGGTTTTTGGTAAATGTGTTTGCCTGAAGATGTGCTCAATGAATTTTTAATGACATCTTCATAGAGATTGAGAACGAGTATGTAGACAGGGAAACCTTGTTTATGGGAAACAGCATGTACTGGGAATGGGCTGGGGCACCTTTAAACATCTGGTGCTATTTTGGAGGAAGTGTGATCAACCGGTTTCATTGTGTATGGAGATGCGAAGGGAGCACTAGGTCAGGGAAGATAGCCATCCATTTCATTACGGGAATTGTCTCAAAAGCAAGTTTGCTGGTGCCACGAAAGGTCCCGGGGGGTGTGATACATCTGCTCCTGCAGCCACAGGACATGGTACCCTGGGTCACTGGGCCCGTGCACGGTACCAAAGTGGTCCCATTTCAAAGGGATGCACCCAACCACCCTCCCTGTGTTTGTCTCCAAGGCCGCCTGTGCAAAGCACCAGGCACTTACTCTCTCTCAGTTCTGGAAGCCCCAAATCGAGGGGTCGGCAGGGCCACTGTCTCTCGAAGCTCTTTTGGAGGGTCTGTGCCCTGCTCTCCTCCTGGCGTCTGTGTCCCCAGCAGTCTCGGGGTCCCTGCTGGTAGACACGAGGTGCTGACCTGCATCATCACGCCGTTCTCCCCCTTGTCATCACAGGATTCTTCTCCCTCTGGGTCCATCTGTTTCTGTGTTCCATCTCTTTTTCTTACAAGGACCCCAGTCATACGGACTTAATGACCTCATCTTAACTCCATTTCACTGCCAAGACTCTATTTCCAAATCAGGTCCCTTCACAAGTGCAGGGGCTAGGATTTCAGTGCATCTTTGGGGGCCGGGGGACACAATTCTGCTTAGCACAATGTCCACCCAGAGCAATGTCCAGACTTCCCGCTTCTTCCCCACACCTTGCCTCTAGCTCTGAGTGGGAGCCCAGGCCTGCCCTGTTTGGTTCCCTCGCCCCCTCCAGCAGCTCTCCCAGTTCCTGCACATGCCCTGGGCTCAGCTTGTGGGCCCAGTGGTCTTGGGCCTTCCTGCAAGCCTCCTCCCACCCCAGGTTCTACCCACCAGCCTCCAGACCCTGCTTGGATTCGCCTTCCCCCAGGCTAATCCAGGAAGGATTCTGGAAATCTCACAGGGCCTCCTTGGCTGCTGATCATGGGGCCTGGGGCCCACTCCTGAGGCTGGGGTTCTGTCTTCTCCATGGGGGAGAGCTTGGACCCCTCCAGCACCTGTGAGGGTTGGGTCTTTCTTGGCCCCCCAGGACCACTCAGATGGTTGGCATCTGCTCCTGGTGGAGGGGACACCTTCCCTGGAGGTGAAAAAGGCTGCCACTTGCTTGACAATCTTATCTCGTCTCTAAAACTTTTAGAACATTAAGGGTGCACAATGCTTTGTACTTTGCAGGGGGCACACAAGAGCATAAGTAGGTGCTGCAGCCCTTACTAAATCAATGAACAAACAGATCATTGTCTCTGTGAGAGGTAGCAAACCATTTGACTTGGTACTGATGCCAAATTGACCAAACTACTTGGGCATCTCAGAGCCGGGAGTTCTACACCACAGTTTGCAGAAGGATTCCTTCCGGCTGCTCATTGCACATCAGATTTCTGCAGTTCCCTAATTCCTGCATCTTGTGAGCAAAATACCCAGATCAGAGCCCATTGGGTCCAGGCCCTCAGCCTTGCTGCCCCTTGGGGTGGGGGCAGTGGAGACGGTGGTAACACTGCACATGACTCCAGAATCCAGGGGCCTGGAATGTTCCCTGAGCTCACTCTCCTGTCCTGCCTCTTAAATTCTATTCTCTCTTCTCTTCTCAGAGAAAGCCATGGCACCCCAGTCCAGTACTCTTGCCTGGAAAATCCCATGGACAGAGGAGCCTGGTGGGCTGCAGTCCATGGGGTCATGAAGAGTCAGACACTTACTGAGTGACTTCACTTTCCCTTTTCACTTTCATGCATTGGAGAAGGAAATGGCGACCCACTCCAGTGTTCTTGCCTGAAGAAGGCCAGGGACAGAGGAGCCTGGTGGGCTGCCGTCTATGGGGTCGCACAGAGTCGGACACGACTGAAGCGACTTAGCAGCAGCAGCAGCTCTTCTCTTCTATTCTATACTCCCTATTCTCTTCTCGCTTTACTTACAAGGTTAAAAAAAAAATTGCTGTACACCTGAAACTAACACAGCATTGTAAATCAACTCTGCTTCAATTAAAATAAAACAAAACAAAACAAAATTGGGGTGAGGGGAGCAGCAGGGAAGGGGTGAGTGTCCAGACTGGAGAAAAAGGAAGGGGAAAAGAAGAGACAATGAATGGAAGCAGAAACAGCCCAGGGGCACGTGGTCACTCACTGCAGGATTTCCTCAGCCACAGGGAGAGGTGAGGGCCCAGAGCAGTGGCTACACAGACAGAGGAGAGCCAGCACGGAGGACAGTTCTCTCTGGATTTCTGCTCAGCCCACCCAAGACCCCAGCTGAGCTTCAGTGAGCTTTTCACGTCTCAACTTCCATCTCCCACTTTTGTTCCTTGTGAAGCAGGGAGGGGATGTTCTCATTTGGATTGCTTCTTAGCTCGGTTCCTTTTTTCTCCTTCTGGGAAGATTTCCTGCATAAACGATCTCTCTCCAAAAGTTCATTTCCAGGGGCTTGTTTTTCTTTAAAAAAAAAAAAAGTCTACAGTTTTCTCTGCAGACTTACATCTGAAATACACCCCGTTCCCGCTCCTGAATAGTTTCCTCTGTACATTTCTCCTTGTGGGTTTTATGCTAAATGGAGCCAGGGTGGCTACCACCAGACAAGGCCCTTTGTGCTCCCCTCCTGGAGGCCAGGGGTGGTTCGGCAGGTTGTCGACACAGAGAGAAAGCAAGGTTCCTGCCCGGACCCTTGCCAGAGAGCATGCTCCTTTTTTAGACAAATGATGAGCTCCCCTTCTTGAGCCCCTTGAACAGGCTCCCCTTCATGAGAACTGTGTTGGCTCCCCTGCTGCAGATCTGGAATCCTTTGAACACACCATATTGTCAAGTAAAGGCCTAGACCCTAGGGAGCACGGCCACCATCATGAAAACATCATGAGAACGTGAAGTTGGCCAGGGAGCACAGCCACCTTCATGAGAACTGCATTGGATCCCCTGCTGCAGATCTGGAATCCTTTGAACACACCATGCTGTCATCAAATAAAGCCCTGGACCCCTCCCTGGTCACCATCCGCCAGCCCCGGTCCACTGACAGGTGTCCATCACGTAGGCTCTGGGCCGGCAGAACTGGGAGGATGCGTGTCAGCAAGGAAGTGAAGCTGGAGTGCGGAACATATAACATTAGGCTTAAGGTTGGAGGCTGGAAGGAATGAACGCTTTATTTGCTTAAGGCAGCTCGGTTGCACCTGATTTTCATAAACCAAATCAGACCGAACGGTATTTAAGACAGCCAAACACACTGGAACATGGGATAGAACATGAAGAAAATCCAGAAGTTGGCAATAAACACACTGAATAAATTCAGCCAGTCATTTCAATTCCCTTTTGGTAAGACATTCATGGGAATCGGATGTTTGGAGGGTCTCCACGAGTTTTTACTTTGAGGGACGCTTAATCCTCTTGTGTTGTGACAACAAGCTGCACTGCAGCGTCGATGGGAAGAAGGAGCTGGTGTCTCAGACACAGCTGGGTCTGATGCAAACTGTACTTCCCGCTGGAAATTTTGGAGGCTCCCCAAAATATAGGTAAAGACGATATTCAGGAAAATAGCAATAACTAACAGTTTTTTTAAGAATCTTTTTTTATGTGGACCATTTTTAAAGTCTCTATTGAATTTGTTACAACATTGCTTGTTTTCTGTTTTGGTCTTTTGGCCATGAGTCATGGGGGAGCCTAGCTTCCCGACCAGGGATCAAACCCGTACCCCCTGCAATGGAAGGTGAAGTCCCAAGCACTGGAGCACCAGGGAAGTCCCAGTAACTAACATTTTTGAGTATGGGCCTCAGGTACTTGGTTAACTGCTTTGCATAAATTATTTCATTTAACCCTCATAAACCTCATGATGGGTTTCCCAAGCGGTTCAGTGGTAAAGAATCTGCCTGCAAGGCAGGAGACATAGTTTCGATCCCTGAATCAGGAAGATCCCCTGGAGAAGGGAAATGGCAGCCCACTCCAATATTTTTGCCTGGGAAATCGCATGGACAGAGGGGCCTGGCGGGCTATAGCTCCTGGGGTCACAAAGAGACGGACACGGCTTAGTAACTAAACAACAAAGCCTCACGATACAGTATGATTCCACTTTCTGTGTGGGAAAGCTGGGAGCCAGCCCAGGGACTCACCCACAGTGACACACCTCGTAGCTGTGACATGAACTCAGCTCCAGTCTGGCAATTGGACTCCATAACCTGTGCTCTCCTTGCCTACGGTTATTAACCGATTCTCGGTTATCCAGGAGCTGATCACTTGGAGTTGTCTTCTTCATTGTTGTTCTAGCTTTACTGAAATGTCATTGACACATCACAGCATAAGGTTAAGGTGCTGACATGATGTACTCGTATGTTGTAAAATGATCACCACTTCAGGGTTAGCTGATACCTCCCTCATGAATAGTTATGATTTCTTTCCTGTGGAGAGAACATGGAAGACCTACTCTCTTAACACTTGTTAAATGTATCATACATGGTATCAGTGTCAATTACCATGCTGCACATTAGATCCCCAGAACTCACTCGTCTTCTAACTAGAAATATGAACGCTTTCACTCACCCCCCTCTCCTGGTGACCACCACTCCACTCTGATTGTATGACTTCAGTTGTTTCAGATTCCACATGGAAGTGAGGTCATACAGAATGCCTTCTCTAACTTATTTTACTTAACACCCTCAAGGTCAGTCCATGTTGTCACAAATGTCAAAATTTCCTGCTCTCTTATGGTTGAATAATAGTCCATTATATAGGCATCCCTAGTGGCTCAGACGGTAAAGAATCTGCCCGCAATGCAGGAGAGGTGGGTTTGATCCCTGGGTGGGGAAGATCCCCTGGAGGAGGAAATGGCCACCCACGCCAGTGTTCTTGCCTGCAGAATCCCATGGACAGAGGAGCCTGGTGGGCTACAGTCCTCGGGGTTGCAAAGAGTCAGACATGACTGAATGACTAACACTTGTACTTCACTTCATATATGTTGTATATGTAATATACATCTTCTTTATCCATTTGTCTGTTGATGGACACTTACCTTGTTTCTTAAGTCTTGGTTACAGTGAATTACCCTACAAGGCACATGAGGGTGCAGATATCTCTCTAAGACTCTGATTTCTTTCCTTTGGTGAGCATATGTCTGGTCTCATCTTCAACCCACTCCAGTATTCTTGCCTGGAGAATTCCATGGACAGAGGAGCCTGGAGAACTATAGTCCGTGGGATTGCAAAGAGTTGGATACCACTGAGCAACTGGCCACACAGCACACATTATAATATTACTGCAGAGGCGTAATATTAGCTGTGTTACCATTTCCTTTGAAAGGCGCAAAGCTAATACAGCATGAAGTCTCAACCCACGAGACATTTATAGTCCATTTGTAGAGATAAGACTAAAAATAATTTCAGTTACAATTCAAGCTGACATCAAATGTTTATTGAAATCAAATTTTATCAAAGCTCAGGATCTACACAAGTAACCACCAACTCCCAATGCCCAGATCTCTCCGGTGAAGTCAGCATGGCTATCACATAGAGACTCCTATCTGAGTGTCATACAATCTTCAGAATTCTGGAGTGAAGATGGGACCCAGATGAACCTATCTGCAGGGCAGCAGTGGAGATGCAGACATAGAGAACAGACTTGTGCACACAGTGTGGGAAGGAGAGGGCAGGATAAATTTAGAGAGGAGTGTTGAAACATGTACATTACCATATGTAAAACAGATAGCCAGTGAGAATTTGCTGTATGATGCAGAGAGCTCAGCCTGGTGCTCGGTGACAACCAGTGGGGTGGGATGGGGTGGGAGGTAGGAGGGAGGTTCAAGAAGGAAGGAACTTATGTATACCTATGGCTGATTCATGTTGATGTATGGCAGAGACTCACACAATATTGTAAAGCAATTACTCTCCAATTAAAATAAACAACAACAACAACAAAAAGATGGGACCCAGCAGAGAGCACGTGGGCAGGAAGGGAGGGTCAGAGGTCAAGGAAGAAACAGAAAGATCCCATGGCCAGTTCAAGCCTCCCTCTAGCCATGTTCCCCAGCCTCGACACCCCTGCCACCGCATCCCTGCCTTCTTTCCTTGTTGAGGAAGGAGAAGCAGGCAAGAAGAGACCAGAAAGAGGGACGGAAACAAAAAGTGTATTAAGGAAAAGATGGGGGGGAAAAAAACTGCCAGCAAAAGAGAAGGTTTTAATGATCTTTGCACTGCTCTGAAGGTGAGAAAGAGAAAGAAAATCTCTACAAAAATAACCCTTCACGCTTAGCAATTTCAAGCAATGACGTTGTAACATTTGCTTCTCTGGAGAAGAGCAAAGAGGCAGAAGGAAATGAATGGACAGGCTTCTCTACATGGGATGTGTGTACCTCAAAGGAATCTGTAAACTCAAAGTTTTTCAAGTTACTTAGTTTCTGTGATTTTTCTGAGGAAATGGTTCTGGAGCTCCCATCAGCACCTCAAGGATTTTCCAGTCCTGCAGATGAAAGCGGAGATATGTTAGAAGATGTAGCTTTTTAAAGTTCTCCCTTGGCAGGCTATTGTGAATCTTCCCCCAGGGAGCTTCCCCCGAAAGGATAAAATAGTGACTCGACCAGACTTTCCAGACGCCCAGATGTTACAGAGTCGTTTCCAGGCCCATGTCCATATCCATCAACCATGTCCCTTATGATAAGATTTCAGCTTTTCTCACTATTCCCCAGTTGCTTCTAAACATACACTGGTCAGTTTCTTTCTTAGCATGTGGCATCCGCAAAGCCAGCATTGTACTCCAGAGTAAGTTCAACCAGCACAGAGAAAAGAGAGTCACCAGCCATTTTTTGGACACTGTGCTTCTGCTGAAATAATTTAAGATCGCAAGAACTTTTAAAAATAAGTACATAACCCTCTTGTCTTGCATCAAGCCTTTTTGACGAGTGAAATTTCCAAGTCTTCCTGTATCTGTTACCTCTGAACTCTCTCAGTTTTCATTTCTCTTCTACTTATATGGTTGATTTTAAGAGGAATAAAGGAAAAAAATTATGTTTATCTTTTTCCAATTTTATCTTGTTGGATTCAGTCATTGTTATCAGATGCTGATTTTGGTTGATCAATAAATCAATGCTCTTTAAGCAGAAAGCGATCAAACAGTTGTCAATCAAGCCATTACAGCATCCAGTCCACATCACTCCATCATGGTGATTTGAATTCCATGAAATTCTTTCTTAAGCAACTTGCTGAAACTTACCCTTCCCAGGTGGCACAGCGGTAAGGAATCCACCTGTCCATATAGGAGATGTAATTGGGAAGATCTCCTGGAGTAGGAAATGGTGACCCACTCCAATATTCTTGCCTAGAAAATTCCATGGATAGAGGAGCCTGGTGGGGTACAGTTCATGGGGGTCACAAAGAGTCAGATACAACTGAGCAACTGAGCCCACGCACACACATTCACAATTTGCCTCATGAAAACTGAGGTCGAGAGACAGATTTTGGCTCAACGATTAAAGCTCCTTGGAAATAGAATTGATGCTCCAGAGGGCTGCGAGTGTCCTGTCATTGAAGATTGTCTAATGTCTAGCTGGTCATGGATCAGAAAAAAAAAAATAGAAAATGTTCAGGTATCATAAGACGTATTGAATTTTGCAATCTGTATGGTGACTCACAATTCCAGCATTTTTTGACCATAGATGACTTCAGCAGGTAATGAATAAATCAAGTGGTGGCTTCAGGTGCAGCTTGATCCAGAGCATGATGACATCATCATGATCCCTCTCCCTGCTTGGCTTGCTGTGTGTGTTGGTTTCACCTGCTGGCTGTCTCACTTCGCTACAGTCAGACAACTACAGTATCTTCCCGAGCCTGCGTACTCAACCTACCAAGCCTGAAGGATTCCAGCACTCCCAGCAAACTGCTTCAGGCTTACACTGATCAGGCTGGACTGGGTCACATGTCCATCCTACAACAATCACTGTGGCCAGAGAGATGAGACCTACTTCCGTGGCTATTGGTCCCTGGATAGCAAGTCACTCCACAACTTAGGGACTCAAACAACAGTCACTTCATTATGGCTCCTGGTTTCTGTAGGTTAGGAATTTGAGTAAGCTCACCTGGGTAAGCTCTGGCTTGGAGTCCCTTGTACTTCTGCAGTCAGACGGGGCTGGGAGATGGAAAGGTGGGGGAGGGGTAGTCGGTACCGGGAGCTGGCCCTCCTCCTAGAGTCTTGGAGCTTCTCTGTGTGATCTCTCCAGCTGGGCCAGTTTGAGGTTCCCTTACAGAGTGGAGGGCTTTCCTGGTGGCTCAGAATGTAAAGCATCTGTCTGCAATGCGGGAGACCTGGATTCATTCCCTGGGTCGGGAAGATCCCTGGAGAAGGAAATGGCAACCTGCTCCAGTATTCTTGTCTGGAAAATTCCGTGGCCGGAGGAGCCCGGTAGGCTACAGTCCATGGGGTCGCAAAGAGTCGGACACGACTGAGTGGCTTCACTTTCACTTTCACTTTCTCATAGCGTGGAGGTCTCAGAACTGTCAGAGTGCCCACCATGCAGGGTCCCAGGAGAACAAAGAGTGAGTGAGTGTCATTTTTGTGACCCAGCCTCGGAAACCACGCAGCGTGACTTCACCCTATGCTACCGAGTGAAACAGTCACAAAAACTGCTACAGTACACAGACTCTGCCTCTTAATGGAAGAGCAACAAGGTGCTAGAAGAACATCTAGAAGAACGGCCATCTTTAGAAAATACAATCGCTGCATATACCAATGGGCTTAATCCAACCCAAACCCAGTCCTGAGCTGCGAACCCTGTAGGTGACAGTCCCCCCTAAAAAACCTGGGTGTTGTTGATGGAGAAGAAAGACATGGACAGTGACATGGGAAGGCTGCTGTTTCTCCCTAATATGATGTTTTAATATATATTCTATAGTTACTTTATCATGTGACTTAAATTTTGCAGAAAACTTATTCTTCAGCAAAACAGAACACAAATGTTTAATTTTAAAAGAAGATTTTATTACATTACACCTCATTAACTCAGTTAGGTCCAACTGAAAGACAGTCTGACACGTTAGGCTGAGGCTTTTTTTGTGTTGGTAGCACAGCATAGCACATAAACAGACTAATGGCATTAACAAAGGCAAAAGCCAATAAACTATTTTTAGAGGCAAACAGTTTTAACATTGTAGAAGAACAAGGGCTAATTACAAATGTTTCTGAGAACCTGCTCATTCAGCACTTTTGAGATTATGAAACTTCTCTCCTACCCTCATCCTGGCTATAAAATTATTAATTCTAGGAGGAGTTTAGCAAATACAGCAAAATGCATGGAAAATAAAGCCTTATCTTTTCCCCAGCCATCCACAGCTCAGTATATTTGTGCTTTTGCTGAAGTAACATTGACCCTATCCTATTTGTAGTCAGGCTTCATATTGTTTTATAATTGCAGGAAATGACTGCCAAAAGAAAGATGAACTTTATTATTATAAATTCATACTCGAAAGGTTAAAAAAAAAAACTGCCTTTTGTGGATGCACAACTGTTGTTTCAAAGATTTCCTTTCTTCCAAAAAAGAGGAAATATATGTAAACACACAGCTGGTCTACTTTGCTGTACAGCAGAAACTAACACGACACTGAGAAGCAGCTAAGCGTGGATGCTCAGTCGCATCAGTCGTGCCCTACGCTTTACGACCTGTGGACTGTAGCCCGCCAGGCTCCTCTGCCCATGGGATTCTCCAGGCAAGAACACTGGAGTGGGCTGCCATACCCACCTCCAGGGGATCCTCCCGACCCAGGAAATGAACCCGTGCCTTTTAAGTCTCCTGCATTGACAGGTGGGTTCTTTACCACTAGCGCCACCTGGAAAGCAACTGTACACCATAAAATAGTTTTAAAAGATTTCCCTTCCTTCCTCCAGGTTGGCTGATAGATTAATTAGAGCATTCCTGCTCTGAACCTTTTTTGTCTTTCTAAATAAATGCATTGGCAAGCTTATTAAAATGGAAGCCCTCCACCCTCTCCCTGGGAGGGGTGGCCAACTTCAGTTAATTACCTGTTGTTGATGGCAACAGATTGTCAAAGGGGTTTTCTGTTGTAAATCCATGGCCTGACAGGACTGGCAAGGGGGTTGTTAAGTGCGAGGAAAGATGCTCAGTGCAGGTCTCACTGCACCCTGACACCACAGCCCACTCCCAACAGAATGATGCTCAAGCAGCTGAAGGATCGGTTCCACAGCTCTATGGTTTGGCAGTGGCTCGGTGAGATTTCTGAGCAGTTTCTTCAGATGCCTATTACACCAACCCTCAATAAAGCAGCCAGCTAAGAAGCTCAGTGTTCAGACAATGGTTCCTTGTCAGGTCTGTATGAAATCCAACAGCAGGCTGGCCTGATGCCTTTAAAAAAAAAAAACATATTGACTAATTGACCTATTATTTTCACATTATGCAGGACGTTGGGAAGTTTGCAAAAACTTACTCTCCAATTTTCGTTCCTTGCTGGATACACTTAGTCTGAACTTGTGATTCCTTTGTCTCTGGCCCAGTGCCCCATGGACCTATATCTGATTCCTGCAGAGAGAGGGGGCTGCAGGTAAAGCTAAAATGAGCTGCCTCCTCCTCGAACTCCAGACAATATCAACATTCAAGGTAGTACAACTGACACTATACGAAAAACCCTAACAAATATTGAACGGTTAATGGCATGCGTAGGGATGCAGGGCACGGATGTCTGCAGGGCATGGATGTCTGCAGCTCCCTTCAGTTCCATTCAGTCGCTCAGTCATGTCCAACTCTTTGCGACCCCACGGACTGCAGCACACCAGGCCTCCCTGTCCATCACCAACTCCTGGAGTTCACTCAAACTCATGTCTATTGAGTTGGTGATGCCATCCCACCATCTCATCCTCTGTCGTTCCCTTCTCCTCCCGTCTTCCATCTTTCCCAGCATCGGGGTCTTTTCCAATGAGCTGGTTCTTCACATCAGGTGGCCAAAGTATTGGAGTTTTAGCTTCAGCATCAATCCTTCCAATGAATACTCAGGACTGATTTCCTTTAGGATGGACTGGTTGGATCTCCTTGCAGTCCAAGGGACTCTCAAGAGTCTTCTCCAATACCATAGTTCAAAAGTATCAATTCTTTAGCATTCAGCTTTCTTTATAGCCCAACTCTCACATCCATACATGAATACTGGAAAAACCAAAGCTTTGACTAGACGAAGCTATGGCAAAGTGATGTCTCTGCTTTTTGATACACTGTCTAGGTTTTGGTCTACAAAGTTGGCAAAGTGATGTCTCTGCTTTTTAACACTGTCTAGGTTTGTCATAGCTTTTTTTCCAAGGAGCAAGCATCTTTTAATTTCATGGTGCAGTCACCATCTGCAGTGATTTTGGAGTCCCCCAAAAATAAAGTCTCTCACTGTTTCTATTGTTTCCCCATCTATTTGTATGAAGTGATGGGACCAGATGCCATGATCTTAGTTTTCTGAATGTTGAGTTTTAAGGCAACTTTCTCACTCTCCTCTTTCACTTTCATCAAGAGGCTCTTTAGTTCATCTTCACTTTCTGCCATAAGGGTGGTATCATGTGTGCGTCTGAGGTTATTGATAATTCTCCCGACAATCTTGATTCCAGCTTGTGCTTCATCCAGCTCTCTTAGAAATGCCTTAAAGTGCAGAATGCAGAATGCCTAAAAGAAGTGCAGCTCTCAGAGAAATGCCTAAAAACAATAAGATGGGCTGATGAATGGGTGGATGAAAAAAGAAGAAGAAATGGTGGAGCCAAGTAGTCCTGGGTGGACCAGGGGCAAGAGCTCCCCGGAGACCCTCCCCAACCCCAGGACTCATTTGGGGGGACCTTGCAGATGTTCTGAATCTTGCATTAAGAAAGCCAATGGCACAACACTGTAAATCAACTATTCTTCAATTTTAAAAAGAGAAGGAAAGCGACTTGGAGCACCAGTTACGCATGAAAATGCGTATGATTTTTCAAACCTACAGTACAGATTTGTTTTGATCAGGAAATTTCACGTCATGAACTAAATTATGTTTGTAACTTTTTAAGATGACTCTTCTTTTTGTAAAAAATCATTTTCTCTTAGCAGAGTTTACATCATTTACCACATTTACCAAGTTAAGCAAAAGACAGAAAACATTTCCAATTAAATATTATCAGAGTTTATTCCCTGATACATAACCATAACGTGTTAGTCACTAAGTCATGTCTGACTCTTTGCCACCCCATGGACTGTAGCCCACCAGGCTCCTCTGTCCATTCTTGCCAGGGATCCTCCAGGCAAGAATACTGGAGTGGGTAGCCAATTCCTTCTCCAGGGGATCTTCCTGACCCAGGGATCGAACCCAGGTCTCCTGCATTGCAGGTGGATTCTTCACTATCTGAGCCACCAGGGAAACTGATCCATAACCATATTAGACTCAGGATCCATTCCATTGTGTCTTAGTCCCTGTACCATCGGCAAGTCATGGTTTAAACATCGGAGTGAGAGTGACGGGATGTGTTTTGGCCACATTACTGCCACGTAACTCCAATTTTCTATACAAGTAGAAGCCAAGTAATGTGAAGTGGGCCCCCGAACATCCACGTACTCTGCTCCCAACCCACAAGCAGAGTGGCTCTGATGATATCTGGAACCACCAGGATACCCTCCAGATATTAAGCGCTCTTCCACCTCCTTCTTTCATATTAAAGTGTGAATGACTCAGGAACACTCATTGAATCGTGCCCACATAGAACCAAGCTTTAAAATCAACACACACAAAAAAATGTATGACTGATTGACATATAAAAACAAGAGACTTATATCTCAGTTACCATGATGGCTCGTTTGCAGGAGGTCTCCCAAACTATCCAGTGCCAGTCATTCTTACTTTGCAAATCTTGTCCCAGCTGCTGGGGTTAGGGGAGGGGGTATCCACTGCTCAGAGTGGAAGAGGGAGCGCAGCAGGGACTGGTAACCCCCCAGATGCAGTCTCAATTCCCCCCTCTAACATAAACCACCACAGAGTTACCGGGACTTAGAGTCAAGAGTCACATGGAGGAGAGGAAAAGAAGCACCATGCACTGGGAATGTATGGACAGTGGGAAGTGCCACATGACAGGAACCAGGGCTCCCAGAAGTCCAGGCAGGAGCACAGTCAAGCGAACATGACAAGGTCAAGGTCACTACCAGCACCCCCTACTGTGTGTGACCTGATTGAGCACAGGGCAGGTTCTCAGCATTTGCTGCTCATTCTGGAGTAGGCTTCCAAAAGGTAGTTCGTGATCAACACATGTGATTAGAGGCTCTCCTAGTTTCTCTAATAGCGAGACTCTTTCACCCTGACTACACAACCCTTCAATTCAGTATCAGCTTGCCAGTCAAGGTCAATATTCCACATTTAGAGAGTCATTCCTTTGACTTCAAGCTTTATCCCCTATTGTATTTAATACTCATTACAGTAACAACCTTCCCTGGTGGCTAAAAGGTTAAAGCGTCCGCCTCTAATGTGGGAGACCTAGGTTTGATCCCTGAGCTGGGAAGATCCCCTGGAGAAGGAAATGGCAACCCACTCCAGTATTCTTGCCTGGAGAATTCCATGGATGGAGGAGCCTGGTGACCAGTCCATGGTGTCGCAAAGAGTCGGACAGGACTGAGCGACTTAACTTTCACTTTAACTTTCACAGTAACTTTGGAGGAGGGCGTAACAACCCACCCCAGTATTCTTGCCTGAAGAATCCCATGGACAGAGGAGCCTGGTGGGCTACAGTCCATGGGGTCGCAAAAAGTTGGACATGACTGAAGTGACTTAGCACACAGCAGCACACAGTAACATTGGTCGTGGTAGTTTGCAACGAAGTAGACGTAGATTCCTAAGAGCCCTTCCTGAGAACATGTTTTGATAGCGGGGAAGATGCAAAGCGTAAGCAGGTCGGGAGCCTGGTGTGGAGCCAACAGGCAGATATGCAGCAGAGATGGACCTGGGGAGGAGGAGAGGCTGGGAGGCAGGATTCTCCAACTTGAACATTTTATATGAGAGCTTTCTTATTGAGTCTCACCTAATAAGCTCAGGATCATTCAGAACATAGAGAAGGGCTCTTTTCCAGGACATTTGCTGTTCTTCTTTTTCCTTAACCTTGGCCAGAAACACACAAGAAGATGATTTTGGCAAGAAATGAATGACTCCACATAGCCAACCCCCTCTCTAGGAAGAAGTCAAAGGACGGTGCCTGCTGAGGGGTGTCTGGGTCTCAACTTCAAAGCCAAGATGAACCGAGTGGGCGGCACTGCCCTGAAAACCCCCAGGCAGGCAGAAGGGGACCACAGGGACCCTGCCTGGAAGGCAAGTCGTGGAACCCAGGAGCCACGGAGGAACATGATAGCAGACTTGAGTGTTGACAGGGAAGAGTCAGTCTCAGTCCAGACATATGTGGGTGTTGGGTCCGGAAAATGGAGCAAGCCAGGAGAGGAGGCCGACCAACTCGAGTGGTCCCAGAAAGATGGACACAGCCATCACAAAGCCCCGGCCCAGCACTGCTGGTTGGGGGTGGGGGGTGGGGAGCTCAGTTTTCCAGCATCTCCACCAAACACAGATTGTGCCATCTTGCCTTTATAGGTAGGAAGGCTGAGGCCACATTGCTAGTTAGTGAAAAGCTGAGCTACTGCTCCAGACTGAGAGAGGAAGGTTTCATACAAAGGAGGACACACGATTTATTAGGAAAATATTATCAAAGGATTATGATTCCTCCTTTTCCAGAGATTGAGAATGCTTGCTCTGAAGCCAGCCTGCAAAGTGTCCAGTGCAAGCCTGCAGATCTGGAAAAGTCCTGTGCTGGGTGATCCATTCACAGGAAGCAGGCAGGAACCAGAGCTGCTCACACGTGACCAGTTGCTTCAGCTCACTGCTGCTCACCGGATCTACATCCTCAAGGAGGGGAAAAAAATACCCATCATGCACAGGTTTGAAGATGAAACAGCATCACTTCTTCTGCTGGCAAAGCAGGTCAAAGGGCCATCCGAGTCTCAAGGAGAGAGGCAAAGGGCTCCACCTTCAGATGAGAGGAGAGATGAAGCCACATTTCAGAAGAGAATAGGGGGACTTCTCTGGTGATCCAGTGGCTAAGAGTCCGTGCTCACAATGCAGGGGGCCTGGGATCAATCCCCGGACAGGGAACTAGATCCCTCATGCTGCAACAAAGATCGAAGACCCCACAGGCTGCAACTAAGACCTGGCACAGCCAAATAAGTAAACAAATATTTTTTAAAAAGAGAGAATACGGACTGGTGAGGATTTGGGAGGATTTCCCAGGTGGCACTAATGGTAAAGAACCCAACTGCCCATGCAGGAGACATCAGAGACGTGGGTTCGATCCCTGGGTTGGATGGACCCACTGGAGGAGGGCATGCAGTATTCTCATCTGGAGAATCCCGTGGACAGAGGAGCCTGGAGGGCTACTGTCCTTAGGGTGGCAAAGAGTCGGACACGACTGAGGTGACTTAACAAAAACGCATGCAGAATGTTGGTAGCCATCTTTGGAAACAAACATCCACAGAACCCCAAACTCTGTGCAATGCCAAGCACCCCAGTCTTGAGGGCCACCAGTGACCTTCTCACGTCATCAGGACCACTTCAAAGACAGCTTGCATCCAAGCCAAGGGCACAGGGCCGAAGGTGACCCCACCCTTCAGTTAGTTCACAGGCTCCGTGTCCTCTGAGGACCAGCTCGAAAGCAGAAAGGACCAGGCGCCCATGAGTCAGATGTGGGCCCTGCTCAGAGAACATGGTCCCTTGAGAGGAGAGGCCTGTGTTCAGAGGGACTGAGTCATGTTGCCTCTGGAGACAATGAGGAGTTTTGAAAGCAGGGGTTCACCTGGGTCTATTAAGTACCTCGTTTTTCTAGGCATTCTGTCACACTGTGCTAAGAGGCTTTAGAAAATAGAACTTTAAGCTGAGACGTTATTAAATCTACAATTTTTAAAAAAATTTAAAGTGATTTTTTTTTAAAGTCCTCTTGATCTTGAAAGTTGAAACATGAGCCATAACCATCCAGAGCAGAGGAGGCGGCAGGGTGTGTTCTGTTTATCAAGGGCAGATGCCAAAACTCAAACTCAGAGAAACTCGGAGGAATCCTGCCTGTCTTGAGAGTGTCAGGTTGTTGTTCAGTTGCTTAGTTGTGTTTGACTCTGCGATCCCATGGACTGCAGCACGCCAGGCTCCCTGTCCATCACCAACTCCCAGAGTTGCTCAAGCTCATGTCCATTGAGTCAGTGATACCATCCAACCATCTCATCCTCTGTCATCCCCTTCTCCTCCTGCCTTCAATCTTTCCCAGCATCAGGGTCTTTTCCAGTGAGCCAGTTCTTCGCATCAGGTGACCAAAGAATTAGAGTTTCAGCTTCAGCATCAGTCCTTCCAATGACTATTCAGGACCGATTTCCATTAGGATAGACTGATTGGATCTCCTTGCAGTCCAAGTGTCTCTCAAGAGTCTTCTCCAACACCACAGTTCAAAAGCATAAACTCTTCAGTGCTCAGCCTTCTTCACAGTGCAACTCTCACATCCATACATGAATACTGGAAAAACCAGAGCTTTGACTAGATGGACCTTTGTCTGTAAAGTGATGTCTCTGCTTTTTGATACGCTGTCTAGGTTCATCACAGCTTTTCTTTCAAGGAGCGAGTATGGAGCGTGTCAGGTGGTAGGAGCCAATCCAGGGATGACAAGGTTCCCAGGGCACCCACTCTGCTGAAGCTAAACCCAGCCACTGCTGACAGCGCTGGGATGCTCACGTGGGTGCATCCCCATGGGCCAGGGCTCTCACTCCTTCCTCCATCCTTGGTCTAAGAAAGTCAGAGAAGCTGGTCCTCTCTGCAGCCCTCAGCCTCCAGAACGGACCACCGGGCTCCCAGCACAGAAACCTTTTTCTGTTGCGAGCGTAAGCCTGTTTGTCCAGGAAAACACAGTTGCTTTCCTCAGTTTACCTGTTACTTGGCCAGGCTGAACCATGAGACCTGCTCACAAGGTTGCTACCGATGCCCCATCCATTACTGAGGTCCTCTGTGGGCCACCCAAAAAACCCAGAGAGACACAATTGAGCTCTGGAGGCTCCAAGCCTAGCACAGAGGACCAAAATGTACATTTCTAGGTGAAAACCGAAGAACGTTTAGACATTCAATGTTTCTCAACCAGTAGTTTCTGATTTCTTTTAAATTTGGGAGCTTGTTTTTCCGGACGTATATGTGACACACTCTCTTCTCCAGGGTTTTTGAGGTGGTAGAAATGTTGAGGTTTAGTCATTGCTGCCTACAATTTGCAAAGGTGCCTGACCTCTGTGCTGCAGCCAAAAACACAATAAATAAACAATCCACAGCCCCAGATATGTGGACACCAGGCTGGGAGGAACCAGGATGAGAACTCACAGCCACCAGGCAGCGATCCTATCTCATGCTTTTACCAAAGGGCGTTCTCCTTTGCAACCGGGATGCTTTACATTAGAAAGCTGACTTTGCCAGAGCCTCGCGGATCTAATTACCTAATACTGGACATGCTATGGGGTGGGGCTGTCGAGGAACGAGACAAGGCAGAGGGTGATTATTTTAGAGTTCCACACAGGATTTCTGTAAGGGCTTCCGCCTATGGAGATACCGTCATAATTATTTCTTTCACCTGAGTGGATCAGAACTGAATATTTTACTCATGATGGAATAAATGATAAGCCAAGATTGTCTTGGGTCTGACTGAGCTGAGCTATTTTGAGCACATGCCATTCATATTTCCTGGCGTGTCTTCTCCCTGGTTCTCTCCCTTTCTACTCTTTGCTTCACTTGCCCTCTAGATTTCATGTCCCCCTTTTTAATCTCGAATCACCCCCAGATGCAAACGAAGTCTTTTAAAGATGACACAGAAAGGCATTTCTTCATGAAGCCTCAAGCCTTGTGCCCAGCAGGCCTCTTCCTTAAGGTTTCAGAGGCTGACGAGGGCTCCTCAGCTCTGAAAGCAGCTTGAAGCAGAACTTAGAACTGAGAATTGTCCTCATTAGCTGTTTTCCAACACCAGAATCGGCTGCCTCCCCTGGGAGGGTCAAGTTGCAGGCGTGAGTCTTAAGTGAAGATTCCTTCCTAAGGAAGATTGCTCCCATTGAGAACACCCCTGGACTGAATGGTCTAACGGTAAAAGTGCTTTTCCAGTGGCAACCGAACCTGACCCCACGGCCACGCGGAGCTGGTGAATCGGAGGGAACTAACAATGATTTGGATTTTTCAAAGGCTACCCAGAATAGCGTCAACGTTCTTTTCACTAGCTCCTAGGCAGTCATGATGATGCTCAGATAATGCTTATCTCTAAGGCATTTATAGTCATGTTCATGGGGTGAAGTTCATTGATGATGCATTTCACAGACACTCATCACTATCCCCAGCTGGAAACTGAAACTTCCCACGGAGCTTCAGATAAAAGATCAAACAAAGGCCAACTTTCTCCAGGCCAGATACGGGATCTGAGGACGTGTCTCCCATGAGTCCCCTTCTCCCGCCAACGTCAAGCTTTGGGACAAGGGTGGGGCATTGGAGCTAAGCCCTGCTGACTCTGGCCACGCACTGAGTCCTTGCTGCCCTGGGAGAGCCCCTACGAGGGTCATGCTCCCAAATCAGAGCGTGCGTGCTTGCATGCTAAGTCCCTTCGGTCATGTCTGACTCTTGGTGACCCCATGGATTGTAGCCCACCAGGCTCCTCTGTCCATGGGATTCTCCAAGCAAGAATACTAGAGGGGGTTTTTATTTCCTACTCCAAGGAGTCTTCCTGACCCAGGCATCGAACCTGTCTCTGATGTCTTCTGCACTGGCAGGCCAGTTCTTTACCACTAGTGCCACCTGGGACGCCCTAAATCAGAGAAAAGTTCTATGAAATATTGATCTTGGGGGACCAGAAAGAGCTGCTTGTAGGAAGTTTCGAATGGAAAAATTCTTCACAATTCTTAGATGGATGTGAGTGGAGGTATAGGCCTTGTACTCAGAAGCCGATGTGAGCCCCTGTGCCCAGACCCAAAGCAGGCCCCCAGGGTGGCACTTCTGGTGACACCCCAGGGACCCTTGCTGCCACTCCCACCAAAGAGAAATTGGACCAGGGAGCTCTCAGGACTCGGGGTTGGGGCCCCCAAAGCTAAAAACCTTTTAAAATTATCACTGTTTTCTGTGGCCGAAGGACTTTCTCAACTTCCCACCCATCACCTCCCTGTTTCTGATGCTGAGGGAGATGGTTCATACAGCTGGGGCCTGTGGCAGCCTTACAGCGAGACCTCAAGTGCTTTGACACTTTGCCCCCCAAAGACCAGGCCTCTCTCCCCTGGATTCTGGAGGCGTCTATGACTGCTCTGACCTATAAAAGGGGGGTGGAAATGACTCTCTGAGGCCCCTAAGGCAGGCAGAAAAGGACTTGTTTACCAAAACACTCGCTCTTGGGGCTCTGACCCTCCAGGTCAGAAATCTGATGACCCCAGGGCCACCAGGTTGGGAGGAAGCTCCAGCCATATGAAGAGGCCACGCATGTAGGCACTCTGGTAGAGAGCCCACCAGGCCAGCTTTCATGCCATCTCAGCCCAGGCACCAGACATGTGACAGAAGAACCAGTTCCATTGTTCAAGACCCTCTCAGATATTCTGGTCTCCCCAGGTGAGACCTCAGACACCATGGGGCAGAGATAAGCCAGCCTTGTGTGCCGCATTTAAATTCCTGTCCCGTAGCACCCACATGCATAATAATAAGCTTCTGTGTTTATAAGCTCAGGCCCTGGGGTGTGTGTTAGCAGCACCAGACAGCCAGAGCACATCCTAAGGTTCGTCTCTTATCCCAGCTTTCACAGAGGAACCACAGACCGCTGAGCCTCAACCAGCAGCAGACAGCCGCACATGCCTTGTGTGTGCTGGGTGCTGTGTGCGTAAGGGGTTGGTGTAAAGGAGGTGAAAGCCCCAGCCCCAGCCTCCAAGTCACTCCTGATGAGTTGAAAGGCCCTCCTCCACCACCTCCTGCACACGCAGAAGTGAAGGTTATATTTAAACAGTGAATCTCGCAGCAGCCCTTCACTGTGGAGGGACCCTCCCTGAACCCATCAGGACCACCTCCTGAAACCAGGACAGCAGCGGGCGCTAAGCACCCCACATTCAGAGCATTTGCACTCTAAGGGGCAAAATCACCTAGGACACAAGGGAATCTGTGTCCCCTGGAGTCTGAGAGCTCTGCCCCTGGCAGTGCCACAGAGGGCCTAGGGTCTTCCCAACGCTCTTGGAGAGGCCGTTCTGACCACTCAGTGGAAAGCCAGCATGCAGACCCTTCCCAGCGGAGCAGAGCCTGACTGGTCATGGGGAGCGGGGAGAATTGGAGCTGGAAAGAGGCAGGAAAGAACGCCACTGCAGGCGCCCCTGGCAGCACATGAAACAAATGAAGATCACATTTGTGAGTCATGACACCAGGGCAGAAAAGCCTGGAGGCATCCTTTCTCGTGTCTCCTCTCCAGCCGCCCGATCTACCCACTGCTCTGTCTCCAACACCTGCCTGCTTGGAGCGAGCCCCAGGGGTGCCGAGGACACAAGGAATCCAGACAACCAGACACTCACGGAGGAGTTAAATTCCAAGGGCTCAAGTTCTCCGGCCAACAATGACTTCACGTTCTTGGGAATAAACTATTGACCAGATGCACAAAGAGAAGATCCATGTGCGAAAACGAACACAGAGACCAAGATAGGAGTCTGAACCCAGAGAGTCTTTCCCAGACAGATCAACCTTGTGGGACTCAATTCCCAAGCCCCAGATCCCCAAAGCCCTCGGAAGAGCAGCCTTGCATCTGTGTGAGCTGAGGCTTCCTTGGGTTCGGCCCCAAAGACAGTGTGTCCTCAGCATATAACTTCCAGGAAGGTAATGCCTTTGGGCTCCACTTACTTGGAAGTCCAACTTAAATATGATCACTGTCTGGAAAACTCGCTTTTTCTGTCCTGGCAAATGTCCTTTCTATCTGTTTTAAATTTAAAAGCAACACATGTCCCAGAATGTTTAGAAAATATAACCCCACATTCCTGTCCACGGGTCATTACTTCAGCAAATCTGAAATCTTCTCTCTAGGTCTCACATTGGCAGCTGCTTTGTACAGAAAAAGAAACTGAGGCAGCAGCTAGGGGAGAAGAGGGGGAAAGTCAAGGTGCTGCCCAGCAGAGACCGGGACTTTCAGCAGTGAGCATCCTGGGGGCAAGAGTGTGTCTTGTCCCTTTTCTCAAGAGCATCATGACACCTGGCACCCAGCAAGGATTCTAATAAGAATATGGGGAATTAATGGATGGATAAATGAAAAGCAAATACATTAAATGTGTGAATGGAGAGCCAGTGAATAAGTTAATGATTGCTTGGAAAGATTGAAGGCAGGAGGAGAAGGGGACAACAGAAGATGAGATGGTTGGATGGCATCACCAACACAATGGACATGAGTTTGAGCAAGCTCTAGGAGTTGATGATGGACAGGGAAGCCCGGAGTGCTGCAGTCCACGGGGTCACAAAGAGTCGGACACGACTGAATGACTGAACTGAACCAAACATGTACATACATGCATGGGTAGATGAATGCATACTGAGATGGCTCTAGACAGCACCTTCTCCCACAAGGATCTGAATGTCAAGCCTAGTCCTCTGTCCCAGTTTCCATTCGTGCATCTCTAATGGCTCTCTGGTCACATAGCTCACTGGATGACCTGACATTCCTTTAAAATTAACACTGAAACTAAGTTCATCATTATCTCACCACAGAATCCAGCTCCCTGCCCACCCCCTACAATGGCACTGGTTTCTGTCGGAGGCACGATGCCTCTTAATGATTCCCCAGGGACAAATTCAGACTCTTCTTTACCTCCTAACTTCCCTGAACCTCCATATCTAGTTGGACAACCAACTCTTTTCCTTATTTTTTCAAAATCTCTCCTGCCTGTCTCTCCCTTCTGTTTCACGCATTCTGTCACGGTTCAGTCTCTGGTGTATGTGTCCTTACCACTGGGCCACAGAGCTCTGTCACTGGGATCCCACATCCAGTGTCTCTCGCTCCTGTCTGCTTCGATGGAATAAAAGCCAAACACCCAAGCCAGATATTCCAAGTATTTAAAATTCCTGACCTTTCTGATCAACCTGCTTGTTCTTATCCTATCCTTGCAAATTTGTTCCTTACAGCCAATCTCATCTATGAAAGGTACAATTTCTCTTTCTTGGCTCTTGAAATAAAATCCACAATTAAACACTCAGCCCAGGGGCTTCCTAGTGGTTTAGTGGCTAAGACTCCATGCTCACAATACAGGGTTCGATCCCTGGTCAAGGAACTAGATTCTGCAAGCAGCGACTGGGGATCTGCACACCACAATGGAAGATCCGCATGCTGCAACGAAGATTGAAGATCCCGCCTGCTGCAACTAAGACCTGGCACAGCCAAGTAAATCAATAAGTGTAAATAAATATTAAAAAAAAAAACAACTCAGCCCTCTCCCTGCCTTCCTGATGGGAGGAGGAGCCTTCTGGGACTGCAACCCTGGAAAGTCTCACTCTTTAAGGAATCTGACCCCAGATCTCTTCCCCTTCAGGATGGCAGTGGCCATCTTGCTTTGGGGTCTTATGCTCTGCCTCATTTTAAATGTTTTGTGTCTGTCTTCACTGTGATAGTATTGGCAGTGCCACCCTAGCTTGGGTCGTATCTCCCTGGAGATGCTAACACCAATCATAGTCTTTGGTACCTTGTCTTTGAATACAGAAACCCCAATTCTCACATTCATGGTGGAAGAGAGGAAAAGTGTATCCTTAGTTAGTTCACTTAGCACACTACTTAAACTGTTCATCCTCTCCAATTGACTGAAGCTTCTGGAGAACAGTCATTCTGTCTTATCTATCTTCTTGTCACCAGCACAGAGCACTCGAAATCTTGATGGGATAATCATCGCGATCGTCACAGTCACATTGCGGTATGCAGTTATACAGAGCACTCTACAATCAGCTGTGAGAAAGCTGTACAGGCAGGTGAGAGCGCTACCACCAAGGTAACGCGATTGGAAGGATACGATGGAAAATGGCTAGGACCCACTGTCCTACAGACTGCGCCCCTGAACTGACGAAAGTCTTCCCTTATTGAGGGCGATTTTGTTGGTTAGCCAACACATAGGTGGGGATTTATCTGATGCCTTTTAACCTTCACCATCATCTGGGGATAAGAAGGGCAATGTTAGGGATAAACTTCACCTTCTTTAAACTTGACTCAGAGGTTAAACTTATACTCAGACAGATACATGTATATACCAATTTATTAATCTATAGACAATTCCAATTCAATTAGAAAATTTGTTTCTTTGTTCATGTATGAATCTTCAGGGAAAATCCTTAGCTGACGTCTGATTTAGTTGCACAAACCTGTTGACAAAGAGTACGTACATGCACACACTAAGTCGCTTCAGTCTTGTCCAGCTCTTTGCGAGCCTGTGGACTGTAGCCCTCCAGGCTCCTCTGTCCGTGGGATTTTCCAGGCAAGAACACTGCAGTGGGTTGTTGTGCCTTCCTCCAGGGGATCTTCCTGACCCAGGGATCAGACCAGCTTCTCTTAAGTCTCCTGCATTGGCAGGCAGGTTCTTTACCACTAGCACCACCTGGGAAGCCCAACAAAAATACAAGAGAAATAAAGTCAAGGCCAGAAAACATGAAGAAAAAATAATATAAAAATAAGTATGAAGAAAAGCTTTAAAGAGCCAGTGTGACTTATGTTTTCAGACAAATATCTGCTCCAAAACAGCTGAATGGTTTCTTAACAAATAGCAAAAATAAAGATAATTTAATACTTAGTTCTTGAGTACAATTTTGGCCTTTTGGTATTCAAAGATATGCTTAAGAAAGATGTGGTTTATTTCACTGGATTAACTTTCAGATAAATGGTTTAATAATGTTTATAACACATAAGCTTTAAAACCTGTTTCCACCAGCTTTTAAGCATATTGTATTTCTACTGCCAAGAATTTTGTAAAAGTTCCTAATTTGTTCAACCAGAAGTGACAGAGCCATTCCTTTCTTTATATGCAAACAATAGAACTTCTAAAGCTATTGTCTATATGATGAAATAATAAAATAAATATTATAAGAAAGAAATAAAGTAAAAATAAAAATTAAAAAAAAAGAAAGAAAGAAAGAACTGAATGGTTCTGTGCGTACAGGGATTGATTGTGAAGGGACTTTGGTATACAAAAATAGTGGACAAAACTGAGCCCTTCTCTGTATCCTGCAACCTATGCTAAATTCAGGCAGCTTAATTTCTACACCATCTGCCTATTGTAAGTTAGAATTCGTTTGTGCCCATTGGACGTGACTTTATATAAGCATCACCTTTTCACCCCTAAGGTCGTCCCTGGTGGCTCAGATAGTAAAGAGTCTGCCTGCAATGCAGGAGAACTGGGTTTGATCCCTGAGTTGGGAAGATCCCCTGAGAAGGGAACAGCAACCTACTCCATTATTCTTTCCTGGGGAATCCCATGGACAGAGGAGCCTGGTGGGCTACAGTCCATGGGGTTGCAAAGAGTTGGCTCCAATCATGAAAACTGGTCATGAGTTAATTGTTTGATCTATCTAATGCATGGATAGATTTGGGCACTCACAGAGGCACTGGAATAAATATTCCCTAAGGTTCCTATTAATTAGAAGTCTATGATTTATCCGGTGAAGACTCTTTAGCCTGCAAATAAAGGGAAAATCTGAACTGAAGCTTTAGAGCAGGTTTCAATATTAATACTCTATACTAGAAATGTTCATGTTTTTCAAGTATTCCTGGCTAGGTTACTCATAAAAATAAATTACTAGATGCCAGGATGTAAGTGTCTGCTGGGCCCGGCTGGGCTAGGCCCTGCAACCAGAGAAATGCCAGTAATTCAGATAAAACTCTAAAGGGAGAAAAAGGGACCACAGTTTCCAAAGCAGGGAAAGAAAAAGGACAGATGGAAAATGTTAAGCAGCCTTCAGCAGTACATCCTAAGGGTCAGAAAGGAACCAGGTTGATTTTTCACCTGGCTCAGAAGGAGGTGGAAATGAGCCTGTGTTCAGTCTCTAAGATGCGTCCAACACTTTGCGACCCCATGGACTGCAGCACACCAGGCTTCCGTGCCATTCACCATCTCCCAGAGTTTGCTCAGACTCATGTCCATTGAGTTGGTGATGCCATCCAACCATCTCATCCTCTGCCGTCCCCTTCTCCTCCCGCCCTCCATCTTTCCCAGCATTGTTACCGAGTCCAAGCTCACTCTGCTCACCATACAACAGGCCAATGAATCCGAGAGAAGAGGGGTTGAGGCATGAAAAAGACTTTAATCAGGGACCCAGCTGACAGAGAAGATGGCAGTCTTGTGCCTTAAAATAACCGTCTTATCAGGGTCTGGATGCCAGGTTGTTTTATAGCTCAGAGATGGAGGGAGGTGAGGAAGCAAAGTAAAAGGGACATTAATCTTGCAAACATCTCTTAGAATGCCAGACATCAGGCAGAGGATGTGTTAATTTCTTCCTTCCTGCCATCTACAGGTGGACAAGTTTCTGAACAAAGGCAATTTAGTTTAACAGTCAGGCAGAGGGGCAGGATTCTCTGAGGCAGACCATTCTGTATGATTATAAAGCAACAAAATGCAAATCAAAGAAATAGTTCCAACATGGAGTCAGAAGTGGCTTCTTCTCTGCAACAGCATCAGGGTCTTTTCCAATGAGTCGGCTCTTCCCATCAGATGGCCAAAGGATTGGATCTTCAGCTTCACTATCAGTTGTTCCAATGAATATTTAGGGTTGATTTCCTTTAGGATTGACTGGTTTGATCTCCTTGTTGTCCAAGGGGCACTCAAGATTCTTATCCAACACCACAGTTCGAAAGCATCAAAGAATTGATGC
The DNA here is from genome assembly GCF_001704415.2 of Capra hircus. Taxonomy (NCBI): domain Eukaryota; kingdom Metazoa; phylum Chordata; class Mammalia; order Artiodactyla; family Bovidae; genus Capra; species Capra hircus. Next base: position 83,060,683 of record NC_030816.1, read on the forward strand.
TTCTGGTCCAACTCTTCTTCTTGGTCCAACTTCTTCCTGGTCCAACTCTCACAACTGTGCATGACTACTGGAAAACTGGATGACTAGAGATGAGATGGTTGGATGGCATCACCAACACGATGGACTTGAGTTTGAGTAGGCTCCAGGAGTTGGTGATGGACAAGGAGGCCTGGCATGCTGCAGTCCATGGGGTCGCAAAGAGTCAGACACAACTGAGCAACTGAACTGAACTGAACTGACTGGAGATGAGGAAAAAGGCTGAAAATGGCTAGGTTGCACCCACCAGAAGACTTCCTCCTGCTGGGGGCTTTTGGGAACAAGAAGAGCTATTCACTTCCCAGGAAGTCTTGCCCAGGCCCCTGAGCCACCTGCCCATTTCCTTTATTTGCTGATGCTGAGTCAGTCTACGAATTTCACTTGATTGACCCAACGTAGACAGGCATCCTGGGCCACCAAAGGTGAATGTCTACACTGCCTGTAAAATATAGACCCCTGGGCAAACTGTATCACACATTGATCTTTGAATGAATGTTAATTGCAAAAGAATAAACACATCTCCAGCAGAGAGAAGAGGCCTCTACCTTCCAGCCTGACTATACAGACTTGTATCCATGGAAGCATCTCTCAGAGCCATAAACCAGATCTATTTACAGTGTGCTGTGCATTCCATTGAGTCAGGCCAACGGAATGTGTGGCTCTGAGTTCCCAAGTGTGATGTGCGGTCTAGAGGGTCCTAGAGTTAATGTGCTGATGCTTTCATGTAATTAAATCAATACCAACATTTTCAAGGCAGGGAGGGAGACATTCTTATTGTGGAAAATCTCAAACATAAACAAGAGAGAAAGCTGGAGGATGAGTCCTCCTTTGCCCACTGTTCAATTTTAATCATATTTAACAATCCCAGTATTTTACTGATCTTTGTTTGCTTTTTCCACCTCTCTTGCTCTCTGTTTCTCTCTCTCACACACACATATATACACTTTTTTCTGAACTATTTTAAAATATATCTCAAGATGCAGATGTAGAAAATTCACTGTGGACGCAGTGGGGGGATAGGAAAGGGTGGGATGAATTGAAAAGTACCATTAACATATACACACTACCATACACAAAATAGAGAGCTGGTGGGAAACTGCCGTGTAACACACGGAGTCCAGCCCGGGGCTCGGCCATGACTTCCAGGGGCAGAGTAAGGCTCCAGAGGAAGGGGATATATGAATAGTTAGAGCTGAATCACTTCATTGTTCAGCAGAAACTAATACAACATTGAAAAGCAATTGTACTCCAGTTTTTTAAAAATTGGTAGAGTAATAATAACCAAAATAATAACAGATCTCAAATGAAAAAAAAAATTAAGCATATCTCATGTATCATGCCATCTTGCATGTAAATATTTCAGAAGACATCTCTAACTGATAGCATGAATTTTTCCATGATTGCCTTAACAGTCACACCTAACAAAATCAGCAAGGCTTCCCTATTACCAGTTAGTATCCACTTTATATTTAAATTTCCCCATTGTTTCTTGCATTGGTAGTTACAATGTTGGAATCACCACCCAGTCCTGTGTTGCTATGTTTGTCGGTCTAATCCAGAAACTTCAAGCTCTCCATCCCCTTTGACTTCCTCCCATCCCAGTGGTAGAGCAAGAGGGCAAAACAGCATACGCTGTTTACTTTATAATATTCTGGGTTTGTCACCGTTTCCAGTGTTCAAAGCTGAACTCGATGTGAGTGCCCTCGTGACCTTTGGGAAAGTAGCCACAATTTGAATGCTAGCCCCTCTCTCTCCTCTCCTTTCACACGTTGCACATCTGGTTGTCCTTCCCAACTTCCCACCTCTGCTTTCTGGTGCCCTGAAAGCTGTTTCCTAGTCTCTTTCTTTCTGCAGTGTCTCTTTGCCCACCAAATCTCATGGCTTCAGACACCAACCTCCAAAAGACTAACCCTCCTGACACCTAAGCCTTCGCTCTGGTCAAGTCAGGGTTGCTGGGCTTGGTCAGGAAATATTTAACTGGTGTTCATACCAGGAACTCACCTTCTGAATCTCTGCATTTTGCCAAAGAAGCAGGGAGGCCATGTGTCCTTCAAGATCTGCGGTTTGTTGACTTGCAACCTCACCTAAAATAGCGTGCTTGCATGCTAAGTTGCTTCAGTCGTGTCCGACTCTTTGTAACCCTGTGGACCGTAGCCCACCAGGCTCCTCTGTCCATGGGATTCTCCAGGCAAGAATACTGGAGTGGGTTGCCATGCACTCCTCCAGGGGATATTCCTGACCCAGGGATCGAACCTGAATCTCTTGTGTCTCCTGCATTGGCAGCCTGGCTCTTTACCACTAGCGCCACCTGGGAAGCCGACCTAAAATAGCAGGGTGGCTCTAATGCTAAGCCCATGCCCACCAGCATTGCTGTCCCATGGCCCGTTAGCTGGCCACACAACAGTCAGGCTCCACCTCCATAGAGCTCTCTCTGGGGAGCTTAAAAATGGCACCTTTGTGGTCAAAGCAAAAAGGGAAAATCATACCATTCTTTCCAACTACATAACTAGTTTTGAGGTTGCATATGAAGCTCCGTTGTGACTTTACAAGCCACAGTGAAAACATTTCACTGCAGAAAGTCTGTGCCCTTCTGGAGAGCTTGGAAGTGACCTTCAAGTGGCTGAGGTATCAAATGAACCAGAATCACTGTGTGTTAGGACCCATTTGGTGTGCTTATTAAAATAATCCCAGGGGCTACTTTCTTTTCATTCATTTGTCTCTAAAAGAAGCATTTTACTGCATTCCAACCCAGAATCTTCCTTTTACCAACACCTACCTGTCCCTGTCACTCATGACACCACGTGCCTGGTTCACTCATGGCAGCACCTGCCCCATGCCAGGCCCACTGACCAGGCTCACCTTGTGTCAATCACTCTCTTTCTTTCTACACAGCCAGCCTGCAGCTCAAGACAACATCCTGAGAGCTTTTCAGTTATTTGTTAGCTAATCCCTGCTGATCTGGAGACTATTTCAGAAAGTGTTCATTAAAATATAAACTCAGTTGAGGTACGCCAATCACCAAAAGCCTGGTTCCACTGATATGAAGTATGCAAATGAGTCAAAATCACAGAAATAAAAAGTACAATGGTGATGGCCAGGAGCTGGAGGTGAGGGAGCTCGTGTTCAATGGATCTGTAGTTTCAGTTTTGCAAGAGGAGAAAGTGCTAGAAATCTATTTTACAATGATGTGAATGCACATTTCTGAACTGTACACAACGAAAGTCTAAGGTCATAAATTTAACTTGATGTGCTTTCACCACAATATAAATAGATAAGGTGCGAGAGAAACAAGTAAATAAGAACTCACTTCAAGCAGTCTTACACTGATTTGGCCCTAACCTAAAAATAAACACCTCTGACAGCTTTACAATTCTCATTTTTACAGGACTTTTCTTTTGTAAATGAGAAAACTGAATATTTTTCCTTTCTGACCGTCTGTCACCAAAGTTAGTTACCAGTTTGAGCTTGTAGCAAAAGAGCAAATTAGCCAAGATGGTGGTGTCAGCCTGTCTTATCCCCACGACCTCTTGCTTTCGCTCCATGTTTTGTAAACACTGATTATGTAACAGCTGAGATCCCTTACAGCACTGTGCACGCACGTCACAAAGCACTCACCTGCCCGTGGGCTACTCCTGTCCCCCACAGCCAGTCCCTCTCATCAGGAAGCTTCCACAAGCCTCTTATCCTTCTCCATCAGAGGGCAGGCAGAATGAAAACCACAGTCACAGAAAACTAACCAAACTGATCACACAGACCACAGCCTTGTCTAACTCAATGAAACTATGAGCCATGCCATGCAGGGCCACCCAAGACGGACTGGTCGAGGTGGAGAGTTCTGACAAAATGTGGTCCACTGGAAAAGAGAATGGTAAACGCTTCAGTATTTTGCCCTGAGAACAACATGAACAGTGTGAAAAGGGAAGAAGATGCAACAATGAAAGACGACCTTCCCAGGTCGGTAGGTGCCCAATATGCTACTGAAGAACAGTGGAGAAACAGCTCCAGAGAGAATGAAGAGGCTGAGCCAAAGCAAAAGCAATGCCCAGTTGTGGATGTGACTGTTGATGGAAGTAAAGTCTAATTCTGTAAAGAACAATATTGCATAGGAACCTGGAATGTTAGGTCCATGAATCAAGGTAAATTGTGTGAGTGGGTGAGTGAAAGCAACTCAGTCGTGGCTGACTCTTTGCCACCCCATGGACCATACAGTCCATGGAATTCTCTAGGCCAGAATACTGGAGTGGGTAGCCGTTCCTTTCTCCAGGGGATCTTCCCAACCCAGGGATCAAACCCAGGTCTCACACTTTGCAGGTGGATTCTTTACCAGCTGAGTCACCAGGGAAGTGATCAGACAGGAGATAGCAAGAGTGAACACTGACATTTTAGGAATCAGCGAACTAAAATGGACCAGAACGTGTGACTTTAATTCAGATGACCATTTTATCTACTATTGAGGACAAGAATCCCTTAGAAGAAACAGAGTAGCCCTCATTGTCAATAAAGAATCCAAAATGCTGTACTTGGGTGCAATCTCAAAAATGACAGAATGATCGCCATTCATTTCCAAAGCAAACCATTCAATATCACAGTAATCCAAGTTTATGCCCCAACCACTAATGCCGAAGAAGCTGAAGTTGAATCGTTCCATGAAGAACTACAAGACCTTCTAGAACTAACACCCCAAAAATAATCCTTTTCATCATAGGGGACTGGAATACGAAAGTAGGAAGTCAAGAATACCGGAGTAACAGGCAAATTTGGCCTCGGAGTACAGAATGAAGCAGGGCAAAGGCTAACAGAGTTTTGCGAAGAGAAAGAACTGGTCATAGCAGACACCCTGTTTTAGCAGCACAAGAGATGACTCTACACATGAACATTACCAGATGTTCAATACCAAAATCAGATTGATTATATTCTCTGCAGCCAAAGATGGAGAAGCTCTATACAGTCAGCAGAAACAAGACCAGGAGCTGACTGTGGCTCAGATCATGGACTCCTTACTGCCAAATTCAGACTGAAATTGAAGAAAGTAGGGGGAACCACTAGACCATTCAGGTATGACCTAAATCAAATCCCTTATAATTATACAGTGGAGGTGACAAATAGATTCAAGGGATTAGATCTGATAGATAGAGTGCCTGATGAACTATGGACGAAGGTTTATAAAGAGGTGGTGACCAAAATCATCCCCACAAAAAATAAATGCAAAAAGGTAAAATGGTTGTCTGAGGAGGCCTTACAAATAGCTGAGAAAAGAAGAGAAGTGAAAGGCAAAGGGGAAAAGGAAAGAGAAATCCAACTGAATTCAGAGTTCCAAAAAATAGCAAGGAGCGATAAGAAAGTATTCCTCAGTGAACAAAGCGAAAAAAAAAAAAAACAAAAAACAAAACAGAGAAAAACAATAGAATGGGAAAGACTAGAGATCTCTTCAAGAAAATTAGAGCTACCAAGGAAACATTTCATGCAAATAAGGATACTATAAAGGACAGATATGGTATGGACCTAACAGAAGCAGAAGATATTAAGAAGAGGTGGCAAGAATACACAGAAGAACTATACAAAAAAGATCTTCATGACCCAGGTAACCACGATGCTGTGATCACTCACCTAGAGCCAGACATCCTGGAGTCTGAAGTCAAATGGGCCTTAGGAAGCATGACTATAAACAAAGCTAGTAGAGGTGATGGAATTCCAGCTGAGCTATCTCAAATCCTAAAAGATGATGCTGTGAAAGTGCTGCACTCAATATGCCAGCAAATTTGGAAAACTCAGCAGTGGCTACAGAACTGGAAAAGATCACTTTTCATTCCAATCCCAAAGAAAGGCAATGCCAAAAATGTTCAAACTGCTGCACAATTGCACTCGTCTCACACGCTAGAAAAGTAATGCTCAAAACTCTTCAAGTGAGGTTTCAACAACATGTGAATTGGAAGTTCCAGATGTCCAAGCTGGTTTTAGAAAAGCCAGAGGAACCAGAGATCAAATTGCCAACATCCATTGGATCATCTAAAAAGCAACAGAATTCCAGAAAAACATCTACTTCTGATTCATTGACTATGCTAAAGGTTTTGACTGTGTGGATCACAACAAACTGTGGAAAATTCTTCAAGAGATGGGAATGCCAGACCACCTTACCTGCCTCCTGAGAAACCTGTATGCAGGTCAAGAAGCAATAATTAGAACCAGACATGGAACAATGGACTTGTTCCAAATTGGGAAAGGAATACATCAAGGCTATATATTGCCATATGCAGAGTACATCATATGAAATGCCGGGCTGGATGAAGCACAAACTAGAATCAAGATTATCAACATCAATAACCTTAGATATGCAGATGACACCACCCTTATGGCAGAAAGAGAAGAGGAATTAAAGAACCTCTTGATGAAAGTGAAAGAGGAGAGTGAAAGAGATGGCTTAAAACTCACCATTCAAAAACCTAAGATCATGTTATGCAGTCCCATCAGTTCATGGCAAATAGACGGGGAAACAATGGAAACAGTGACAGACTTCATTTTCTTGGGCTCCAAAATCGCTGCAAATGGTGACTGCAGCCATGAAATGAAAAGATGCTTACTCCTTGGAAGAAAAGCTATGTCAAACCTAGACGAATATTGAAAAGCAGAGACATTACTTTACCACCAAAAGTCCACCTAGTCAAAGCTATGGTTTTTCCAGTAGTCATGTATGGCTGTGAGAGTTGGACTATAAAGAAAGCTGAGCACCAAAGAATTGATGCTTTTGAACTGTGGTATTGGAGAAGACTCTTGAGAGTTCTTAGACAGCAAATCAGACCAAACCAGTCAATCCTAAAGGAAATCAGTCCTGAACATACATTGGAAGGACTGATGCTGAAGCATAAGCTCCAATACTTTGGCCACTTGATGTGAAGAACTGACTCATTGGAGAAGACCCTGATGCCGAGAAAGATTGAGGGCAGGAGGAGAAGGGGGCGACAGAGGATGAGATGGTTGGATGGCATCACTGACTGGATGAACATGAGCTTGAACAAGCTTTGGGAGCTGGTGATGGACAGGGAGGCCTGGTGTGCTGCAGTCCATGGGTTCTCACAGAGTCGGACATGACTGAGTGACTGAACTGAACTGAACTGAAGCAGACACAAGCTTCACCTGGAAAAGCCCTTGTAACTGTGGGCTGTTAGGTTATATTGTTATGTCTGCTGCTGCAGCTGCTGTGCCAGCCAGGAGGGAATAAACGTGTCTGCAGTTCCTACGGCTCCTCACATTCTCTTCCAGCTTGCGCCTTGCCTGCCATGGGTTCAACGAACAGTGCACAGAGTGAGGTAGTGAGGCAGGAGTATTATTCATTTTTTGAAAGCTATTTCACTGGACCTCAGAGCAAGCATTCTTTTGGAATCTAAACCACTTTCTTGTATGCATCTTAAATTATTCTGTTCTGGATATTTTCATTTTACTAATAAAGAGGGAAGGGAGCTGAATTTTCAGCATTTATCAACTTCTATCTCTAAAAGAAAATTTAATTTTGGAATCTTTGGGAGTTTCTGGCAAGATCCAGAGCCAGAAATGTCATCCAAATCTTTCCCTAGCTTCCTGAGAGTTGACTGGGTGTCACAAAAAAGCCAGATTCCAAATTCATGTATGAACGCTTTCTAAATGGCTGCTCCTTGGGTCTACAGAGTCTATCTGGAGGTGAGCACAGGTCACATGGACTTATCAGTGGGGCAGGAGAGCTAGGTCAGGACCCGTCTTATCCTGAAGATTCTTCTGCAGTCAAGATTCAGAAAACTGAGAAAATGCCTCAAGCAAGGGCGTCCCATGAGCACATAGGAGGGGCCCCTGGCTCTGCCAGGAGAAACAGAAACACCCCTGACTTGAGCTGGCCAGCCAGTGCAGGTCAGGGAGGAGCCAGGGAAGCTGGTCCTGGGTATTCCTTTTTTAGTAGCTCTCCAGGTGGTTTTGATCTTAACCCTCACTGTCCATCAAAACCATCTGGAGAGCTACTGAAAAAGGAACACCGAGGACCAACTAACTAAAAATCTCTGCGAGGGGGAATGCAGGCATCTCACTCTATTTTCTAAAAATCCACTGGTTGATTCTGAGGTAGAGGGAAGCTCAGAGCTACTGGTCTAGCACCGTGGTCCATAGTCCTCTGGCAAGATCTTCATGAAGCGATAAGGCAGCATCTCAGTTCCTGCCTCCTCTCTTCCTTGTCAAAATACAACGCCTTTGGGCTATCCTACACCTGTGTGTGGGGTTTCCCTGGTGGCTCAGTGGCAAAGAATCCACCTGTAAATGCAGGAGACGTGGGTTCCATCCTTGGGTCAGGAAGATCCCCCGGGGGAGGAAATGGCAACCCACTCCAGGATTCTTGCCTGGAGAACCCCATGGACAGAGGAGCCTGGCCAGTCAAGGTTCAAAGGATGGCAAAGAGTCACACAACTAAACAACCGAGTACACACACACACACACATACGTACCTTCATACAGGACAAGATGTGGTCCTCGGCCAACAGTATACTGGCATCACCTGGGAGTTGGACAGAATTCAGGATCTGGGGCCTCGCCCACCCCCTCTGAAGGAAAATCTGCCTAGTAACCAAGGCCCCGGCTTACTCCTACATTCGTTAAGGTTTGAGAAGCCCTGCACCACACCTTTTCATGATTCCGCTTTTATATATTACAAGCTCTTCTATTAGAGATCCTCTAAAAATAAAGGACGCTGTTGGAAATACAGTCGCCTGTTTTCATCATGCACACCAAGGTCTCCCACTCCCCAATGAGAGTCATTCCCTTTCGCCTTTCCTGTTGTCACTCTGACATACAGTGATAAAGTCGAGGACAGTTATTTTTCTCTCAAGCTAAGTCTGTCCCTTGGTCCAGATGGACTTCTAGACCTCAGAGCTGTTTCTCAAAAAGAAACAGAAGAAACCCCACCCCAACACTGTCCCGAAGGCCAAAAGGGGAGAGTTATTTTGTACATGGGGATGCTGAAAGCATTATTCCATCTCCTTTAAAATTTTATTTTCTCTTCTCATCCAGACTAGTCCAGGAAATAATTTATTTTCAAGTTTTTTGTTTTTTTTTTTTTAGTTTCCAATTAAGAAATCTTGGAAAGTAGTTGACCTAAATTTACTGTAACCATATTTTCCAAATAAAATTCCAAACACATGGTCTGATAAGTATGCATGCACTTACCACACAATTTAAAAATAAAATTAGAAATAAAATGCAATGCTTTTTTCTCTCCTGCTTAAAAAAGTAACCCATGTTTATTTTAGAAACTACAGAAAAGTCAAAGGAAAAAATAAAAACATCTGTAATCCCACCATCCAGAAAGAACTGCTATTAACATTTTAATCCATATTCCTGTTCAGTCTTTATCTATAACAGAAGATAAATTTATCAAGTTAGGTAGTACACTAAATATATAATTTTAATTCTTGACCTTTCCATTTAAATCTATGTCACAAGGATTTTCCCATGTCATTGAAGATTCTCTGTAAACTTTATTTTTAATGGCTGCATACTATTTGTATATGCCATAATTAGACTTTGATAAACATTCTTATATCTTTGTTCACACTTCTGAAGATTTCCACCACATAGCCAAGAAACAAAATTACTGCATAATAGGATAAAATTAAGTTGAGTCTCTTCATGTACATCACCAACTTTTTTCATGGAAACATTGCACCAGCTTATATTTAACACTCGTTTCTGAAGTTACTATGTGAAAATATTTTAAATCAGTACTGTTCCAGAGAATTCAGAAGATTTAAGAAATAAGTTTATTGAGCATGTATTATATGCCAGAGTGTGATAAGGGCTTTGTATGTACTATGTCAGTTACTCCTTACAAAAGCGCCATGAGGACAAGATGCTATTATGAGTCCCATTTTACACGTGGAGAAGGTTTGGGTAAGTAGCCCAAGTTATACAGCCAATTCCTTGTAAAGTTCAAATAGTGAAACTGATCCAATGTGGAGGTTTGTTTGTTTTTCTGACTTCAGTGATCACACTCTGTACTCTCTACTCAGGGGGCTTCTGCCCGGAGGGTCCCATCAGAGGGTCTGGAGGAGGGTCAGAGCCTCAGGACAGGGTCCTCAGCTGTCAGGACAGACAGCTGACCTAGGCCAAGATTCCTGAGCAACGAGCCCAGAACGCCCCGTGCTCGATGCCAAGCTCTCAGCGACACTGACGAACTTGGGGACAGCAAAGCAGTAGCATGCCGTGGTGAGTGAGGAGGACTGACACGGCATCTGTAGCACATGCGAGACACCCAGGAGCCCCTTGTAGGGGATTTCATGGAAAGAGAGCAAAGTTCTAGGGCCTCAGAAGTTTTACTAGTGGGCTTCAGAGTCATGGCAATCATTCTGAACTAAAAGCAATTGTGACCTAGAGAAAGGTGACTTTCATCTTTCCTTTATAGACGAACTGATGTGGGGCTTTTCAGGGCACCCTCTACCCTGCATATTTTGCAGGCTGTTCAATGCTCAGGGGGTCCTTCATGGATGGGGCTCAAGACCCAGCCCAAGCTCTATTGCCAATCTGGGCATTCATGGAGCTCCACCCACCTGCTGTTTTGTCCCTAACTCTGCTCCCCCTCCCCACCTACTTCCACAGCCCTGGGCACACTGCCCGTTACCTCTCCACCCAGTCATGCCAACCTCAGGGCCTTTGCCTATCTCTTCCATCTGCCTAGAAAGCTTTGGCCCATCTCTGCAGCTCAACCACCACCTTAAGAACAGTGCCAATGCCAATGGCCCCTCCCAAGCCCGTACCCCACGCCCTCCAGGGGGACAGTGAATTCTGTTTGTTTTGTTTGCTGATCCTTCCAAGTGCCTAGAACATTCCTGGCAAATAGCTCTCCATAAATATTTGTTGAATCGAATGAAATCACCAAATGGGTAAACCATGGAGATGATTAAGTCTTGCTTCAGTTATTTTTACATTGAGAACACCGACAGCCTGAGAAATGAAGTGACCTTAGCCAAGATCACTTGCAGGTTTTCTTTCCCAAAATACCCAGACTTTCAGAACCGGCCTTGAAGTCCTCCAGCTCAGCCCAAACAACACCCTCCATCCGTGAGGCCGATACCCACTCCAGATCTGGTTAAAGCAATTGGACGAAAGGCATAAATGATGACCAAGCACCATCCTTCCAGGGAGTAAGCTTCAGAGGAACCTCCAACCTAAAGGAAATCTCTCTTTGAGCTGTGAGTCAATTACATACATTCTCCTTTCCTACCCTCCCAAGAGCAACCATCTAACAAGGGAGCCGCTGGAAGCCAAGTCCCCAACCCACCTCGTTTAGTAGTTCAAATCCAAGTCCCATCCTGTCTCTCTTTTCCAAGTGGCCAGACCCTGGAAGAAATCATTCCAGGCAATGAGACTGAGTGAGCTGCTCTGGGGATGTTCAAACCACAACTCGTTACAAATGCCCAGTGTCATAAACACCTCTCTCAACTATTTCCCTCTTTCCTCACTCAGGGTTTGCAGAGAACAAACACAGATTATACATAATTTTGGAGCAGATTTATTTTTTCCATGATCTCTGCTCTCTTCCAACAAGCAATTTGTCGTATATGTTAGCTTAAAATCAAATAAAAACCTGGCAATGGCTATCAAAATTAAGAATCCCCCCAAAATAAAAGCTCTCTCAACAAGTATGTGTTCTGGAATTTCAAATACAAGGTCCATGGACCCCCAGGAGACCCTTGTGTGGGATTCTGTGGTCTGAAAATCCCCTAAAATTGTTTGCAAAGTTTTGTGGACATACGAAGACATGCTTTCTTATTGGTGAGCTCTCATAAGATTCTCAAAGGAATGTTTCTCCCCAGATTACTGAGAACTATTGATTTTTGACACAGGAGAGCATGTTAAAACCTAAATGGGTGACAATCAAACTTCGCTTCACAGAGTGGAATGCAAAATGTATAGTAGCAGGGTATATTGGGTTGGCCCAAAAGTTCGCTCGGGTTCTTCCATACTGTGCACGGGAAAACCAGAACGAACTTTTTGGCCAACCCAACATCTACATCAGGTTTTCCTGGTGACTCTGGTGGTAAAGAACCTGCCTGCAATGCAGGAGACTCGCCTGAGTGCAGGAAACCTGGATTCGACTCCTGGGTTGGGAAGATCCCCTGGAGAAGGAAATGGCAACTCACTCCAGTGTTCTTGCCTGGAGAATCCTGTGGACAGAGGAGCCTGGAAAGCTACAGTCCACGGGGTTGCAAAGAGTCGGACACGACTTAGGGATTAAACACCACCACCACCACATTCATGAGAGATTTTTAAATATTGGGAGCTCTGACATGGTAGACATCACCATCGTGTATCTTCTCTGATTCTGGCTCTGAATCATCAGGGAACAGCAGTCTAAAATACTGCCATCACCCAGCTCAGGACTTTCTAAGAATCCTTCCTTTGGAGTCACGTGAGGCAGCCTAAGATCTGCACAAAAACTTCCCAGTCCAGAGGGGCAAGCTTGGCTCTCCCAGGAGCTTCACCCAAAGAACCAGCAAGGAATGAACCGTGCCCTCTTTCCCAGAATGGGCGCCACGCCACCAAACCCTCACGGGAATGTGTGAGAGCAACGTGGGTTAACAATCAACTCTCCCGGGCTTCCCCGGGTGGCTCAGTAGCAAGGCATCCGCCTGCAAATATAGGAGACACAGGTTCCATCCCTGATCTGGGAAGATCCCACATACCCCGGAGCAGCCAAGCCTGGGCACCACAACTTTTGAGACTGCGCTCTAGAGCCTGGGACCCGCAACACGGCGCCCGCCTGCCACAGCTATTGAAGCCTGCACCCTTTACAGTCCATGCTCCGTGACGACAGAGGCCACCGCAGCGAGAAGCCCGCGCGCCTGACAGCGCATGCTCCGTGACAACAGAGGCCATTGCAGCGAGAAGCCCGCACACCGGAACTAGAGAAAAGCCTGAAGAGCAGCGAAGACCATTCACAGCCAAAAAAAAGAGAGAAAAGAGAATCAGCTCTCCCCAGGCACTGATGGAAAATACATCATGCACGTATGTGTCATCATATGAAGGTTGCCTGGAAGAAAATGATTTGGAAAGGGATGGAGACCTTATTTATAGCTTTAAAACAGAGACTGCTCAAAACGCGGGAAACAGGCACTTCTCTCCCCACCACCACTGTGTTTTTGGGTGTCTGTCTTTGGCGTGCATCTCGGAGTCTTTGTGAGTTCCCACGGCAACCCCGCACGATGCACGAACTCAAGTCACCGTCACAATTTCCTAGTAGTGGGGAAGCATTTAATCCCCAGCAGCAGCGATTTTCTCATTTAGCAAGAGGATGAAAGGCAGTGGGAAGGTCTGGCTCGGTGTGGAAGTCTCAGAGTGTCCTCGTGCACACAGGCTCCAGGGAAGTCAGTCTTGACGGAGAGATTGGAAAGAGGAGCTCACTTACCTTCGCGGATCACAGTTTCCAGCGGAGTTTCCAAAAATTCGTTTTGTGTATTTTCTGGCAGATCCACTTCTAAGTTATTGGATTCTAGCAGACTTGGGTCAAATATCAGCGTGTGTCCTTATAACTGAGTCACCAACATCAAGAACTGCCAAAGTGGCAGAGCACCCTCTCAAATCTCCTCCTGTGCCCCTGTGTGGGGACAGCCCCGCATGAGTCCAGACAAAGGCTGGCTTCCCTTAGCTTGGCCACAGCCTAGCCCACTTCCTTCTCACACATATAGGATGATAGCCACTTGCTTGCCAGTAACACTCTTACCCCTGTGAATGTACCCTGGAGAAAAATCTTGTCTAAGTCATCAAATCTAACTGGTGGAGGGCTACTGCCCCCTAGGGATCATTTTGGGAATGTGTGATAGTGTTAGTTACCCTTTGCGATCCCATGGACTGCAGCCTGCCAGGTTCCTCTGCCCATGGGATTCTCCAAGCAAGAGTACTGGAGTGGATTATCATTTCCTTCTCCAAGGGATCTTCCTGACTCAGGAATCGAACCCGGGTCTCCTGCATTGCAGGCAGGTTCTTTACTGTCTGAGCCACTAGGGAAGCCCAATTCTTTTTTGAGAATTGTGAAGATTGGGTGTTCCTATATTGAGTGGGTGGAGGCCAGGAACACAGAAGACAATTTTGTGCAACTGTTCCATGTCCCACCAGACAGTCATGTAGGTGAGAAACTTGTTTATAGTTTTCCGAGCTTGGAACCCAACTCCGCTTTTACATCCAACTAGAAAGTAACTTTTGTACAGTCTTAGTAAGGTGAAGTCGCTCAGTCGTCTCCGACTCTTTGCGACCCCACGGACTGTAGCCTACCAGACTCTTCCATCCATGGGATTAGTAGACACTGACTTTTCAAAAAATGCAATCATCATGTAAGTCAAAGAGAAAATTGTACGTTGTGTCTTTGATATTTTACTGAGAGTTCAGCATTTCAAAAAACCGCAGCACCCACAGCAACACCGCTTGTGGCATGAAGTTGTCCGGACACTCCTGTGGCAGTGTGTTTCCACTGACCACATGCAAGAAGTGTGGGTGACAGCCTTAGCATTCCCCTTTATATGGTGCTGCTAACACATTTACATCTTTTTTTGGGTGTTAGTTCTAAAAGGTCTTGTAGGTCTTCATAGAACCATTCAACTTCAGCTTCTTCAGCGTTACTGGTTGGGGCATAGACTTGGATAACTGTGATATTGAATGGTTTGCCTTAGAAACGAACAGAGATCATTCTGTCATTTTTGAGACTGCATCCAAGTACTGCATTTCAGACTCTTCTGTTGACCATGATGGCTACTCCATTTCTTCTGAGGGATTCCTGCCCACAGTAGTAGATATAATGGTCATCTGAGTTAAATTCACCCATTCCAGTCCATTTTAGTTCGCTGATTCCTAGAATGTCAATGTTCACCCTTGCCATCTCTTGTTTGACCACTTCCAATTTGCCTTGATTCATGGACCTGACATTCCAGGTTCCTATGCAATACTGCTCTTTACAGCATCGGACCTTGCTTCTATCACCAGTCACATCCACAGCTGGGTATTGTTTTTGCTTTGGCTCCATCCCTTCATTCTTTCTAGAGTTATTTCTCCACTGATCTCCAGTAGCATATTGGGCACCTACTGACGTGGGGAGTTCCTCTTTCAGTATCCTATCATTTTGCCTTTTCATACTGTTCATGGGGTTCTCTAGGCAAGAATACTGAAGTGGTTTGCCATTCCCTTCACGAGTGGGCCACATTCTGTTAGACCTCTCTATCATGACCTGCCCATTTTGAGTGGCCCCACGGGCATAGCTTGGTTTCACTGAGTTAGACAAGGCTGTGGTCCTAGTGTGATTAGATTGGCTAGTTTTCTGTGATTATGGTTTCAGTGTGTCTGCCCTCTGATGTCCGCTTGCAACATCTACCATCTTACTTGGGTTTCTCTTACCTTGGACGTGGGGTATCTCTTCACGGCTGTCCAGCAAAGCGCAGCCACTGCTCCTTACCTTGGACGAGGGGTATCTCCTCACAGCTGCCCCTCCTGACCTTGAACGTAGAATAGCTTCTCTAGGCCCACCTGCGCCCGCACAGCCACCACTCCTTGGATGTGGGTTGCTCCTCCCGGGTGCTGCCCCTGGCCTAGGACGTGGGGTAACTCCTCTCAGCTTCTCCTGTGCTGCCGCAGCCTGGCACTCGGCTGCCGCCCCTGACCTCGGACATGGGGTAACTCCTCTCGGCCACACTATGTGTGCCAGTTGCAGCCGCCTGCGCTTTTTTGGACACCCAAAAAAGATGTCTTTTTCATTACAGGGGACTGGAATGCAAAAGTAGGAAGTCAAGAAACACCTGGAGTAACAGGCAAATTTGGCCTTGGATACAGAATGAATCAGGGTGAAGATGAATAGAGTTTTGCCAAGAAAATGCACTGGTCATAGCAAACACCCTCTTCCAACAACACAAGAGAAGACTACACATGGACATCATCAGATGGTCAACACCAAAATCAACATATTCTTTGCAGCCAAAGATGGAGAAGCTCTATACAGTCAACAAAAACAAGACCAGGAGCTGACTGTGGCTCGGATCATGAACTCCTTATTGCCAAATTCAGACTGAAATTGAAGAAAGTAGGGAAAACCACTAGACCATTCACATATGACCTAAATCAAATCCCTTATGATTATACAGTGGAAGTGAGAAATAGATTTAAGGGACTAGATCTGATAGATAGAGTGCCTGATGAACTATGGAATGAGGTTCGTGACATTGTACAGGAGACAGGGATCAAGACCATCCCCATGGAAAAGAAATGCAAAAAAGCAAAATGGCTGTCTAGGGAGGCCTTACAAATAACTGTGAAAAGAAGGGAAGCGAAAAGCAAAGGAGAAAAGGAAAGATATACCCATTTGAATGCAGAGTTCCAAAGAATAGCAAGGAGAGATAAGAAAGCCTTCCTCAGTTATCAGTGTGAAGCAATAGAGGAAAGCAACAGAATGGGAAAGACTAGAGATCTCTTCGAGAAAATTAGAGATACCAAGGGAACATTTCATGCAAAGATGGGCTCAATAAAGGACAGAAATGGTATGGACCTAACAGAAGCAGAAAATATTAAGAAGAGGTGGCAAGAATACACAGAAGAACTGTACAAAAAAGAGCTTCATGACCAAGATAATCACGATGGTGTGATCACTCACCTAGAGCCAAACATCCTGGAATGTGAAGCCAAGTGGGCCTTAGAAAGCATCACTACAAACAAAGCTAGTGGAGGTGATGAAATTCCAGTTGAGCTATTTCAAATCCTGAAAGATGATGCTGTGAAAGTGCTGCACTCAATATGCCAGCAAATTTGGAAAACTCAGCAGTGGCCACAGGACTGGAAAAGGTCAGTTTTCATTCCAATCCCAAAGAAAGGCAATGCCAAAGAATGCTCAAACTACCGCACAATTGCACTCATCTCACACGCTAGTAAAGTAATGCTCAAAATTCTCCAAGCCAGCCTTCAGCAATATGTGAACCGTGAACTTCCAGATGTTCAAGCTGGTTTTAGAAAAGGCAGAGGAACCAGAGATCAAATTGCCAACATCTGCTGGATCATGGAAAAAGCAAGAGAGTTGCAGAAAAACATCTGTTTCTGCTTTATTGACTATGCCAAAGCATGGATCACAATAAACCGTGGAAAATTCTGAAAGAGATGGGAATACCAGACCACCTGATCTGCCTCTTGAGAAACCTATATGCAGGTCAGGTCAGGAAGCAACAGTTAGAACTGGACATGGAACAACAGACTGTTTCCAAATAGGAAAAGGAGTACGTCAAAACTGTATATTGTCACCCTGCTTATTTAACTTCTATGCAGAGTACATCATGAGAAAACGCTGGGCTGGAAGAATCACAAGCTGGAATCAAGATTGCTGGGAGAAATATCAATAACCTCAGATATGCAGATGACACCACCCTTATGGCAGAAAGTGAAGAGGAGCTAAAAAGCCTCTTGATGAAAGTGAAAGAGGAGTGTGAAAAAGTTGGCTTAAAGCTCAACATTCAGAAAACGAAGATCATGGCATCTGATCCCATCACTTCATGGGAAATAGATGGGGAAACAGTGGAAACAGTGTCAGACTTTATTTTGAGGGGCTCCAAAATCACTGCAGATGGTGACTGCAGCCATGAAATTAAAAGACACTCCTTGGAAGAAAAGTTATGACCAACCTAGATAGTATATTCAAAAGCAGAGACATTACTTTGCCAACTAAGGTCCATCTAGTCAAGGCTATGGTTTTTCCTGCGGTCATGTATGGATGTGAGAGTTGGACTGTGAAGAAAGCTGAGTGCTGAAGAGTTGATGCATTGAAGAGTTTTGTTGGAGAAGACTCTTGAGAGTCCCTTGGACTGCAAGGAGATCCAACCAATCCATTCTGTAGGAGATCAACCCTGGGATTTCTTTGGAAGGAATGATGCTAAAGCTGAAACTCCAGTACTTTGGCCACCTCATGCAAAGAGTTGACTCATTGGAAAAGACTCTGATGCTGGGAGGGATTGGGAGTAGGAGGAGAAGGGGCCGACAGAGGATGAGATGGCTGGATGGCATCACCGGCTTGATGGATGTGAGTCTAAGCGAACTCTGGGAGATGGTGATGGACAGGGAGGCCTGGTGTGCTGCGTTTCATGGGGTTACAAAGAGTCTGTCACAACTGAGCGACTGAACTGAACTGAACTGAACACATTTACATATTGAAAATAAAAGCTGTACTATTTTATTGCCAATTATTTTCTTTTATTTCTTCTTTATTGAACATCTAGGCCATTGTATTTGTTCTTTAAATTAACTTCTATGAGTGAGTATTACATATAAAACTGGTAAAGCAAAATATTTGCTTTAAAAAAAGATTTTAAGGGACTTCCCTCGTGGTCCAGTTGTTAACTCTGCACTTCCACTGCAAGGGGTACAGGTTTGATCCCTGGTCAGGGAATTAAGAACCCACATGCCACGTGGCCTGGTCAAAAAATTAAAAAAAATAATAATAAAGACATATGAATATATATTTAAAGGGTCATTAGTTTGAAACAGATTTAAACATTGGTGTGAACCATGAAAACTCCTTTATATTAAGAGCTGCCGAATTAAATGGTCTTTAAGGATTTTAGATGGGATATGAAATGAACCATTTCTATTAAATGGTGCCCTACAAAGAACAGTGAGTTCCTAGTATTAAACCATAGGTACACAAGAGAATAATGTGACAGCTTTTTAAAAATGCCAAGACCTACTTAGCGACTTATGCTGAAGCTGAAACTTCAATACTTTGGCCACCTGATGCAAAGAACTGACTCATTGGAAAAGAGCTGGATGCTGGGAAAGATTGAAGGCAGGGGGAGAGGGGGATGACAGAAGATGAGCTGGTTGGATGGCATCACCGACACAATGGACATGAGTTTGAGTAAGCTCTTGGAGTTGGTGATGGACAGGGAAGCCTGATGTGCTGTGGTCCATGGGGTCACAAAGAGTTGGACACAACTGAGTGATTGAACTGAACTGAACTTAGTGACTAAACCACCACCACTGGCCAATGAGATGAAATCCCAAGTATCAGTTGCATGTACTTGAACCTTAAGACAGCCTCTTGGAGGAGTGATTCTCCATCCACATTACATGTTAGGAGGTACCCCCAAAAGTAGCAGCAATCCCACTAGGAAAGTCTGAGTGAGATCAAGGCTACACAAGTTTTCTTAAATTTCCCAGGTGACTCTAATTTATGACCATTGATGGGCATCACTCTTCCAGAACATAACTAGAAGTTCTGAGATCCTAGGGCTCCCCAGGTGGCTCAGTGATAAAGAATCCACCTCCCAATGCAGAGGACTTGGGTCAGGAAGTCCTCTGAGTCTTCCTTCCACTTCCCTGGAAGAAGAAGTGGGAATCCACTCCAGTATTCTTGCCTGGAGAATTCCATGGACAGAGGAACCCGTGGGGTCTCCAAGCGTCGGACACGACTGAACGACTGAGCATGCATGCTCAGCACCTGAGAGGTGAGTCAAGAAGGGCTATGGGCTCTGGAAATTAAGCATCAGGCTTTGATGAGAGCTACGCCATTTGCTGTCTGTGCCTTGGCATCTTCTCCTGTTGAATGAGGACCACAGCAACGTCTGCTTCATGGGGTGTGGGAATTAAACAAGTTCATTCATACATGGCCCTTGGAACAGACCAGGTGTTCTGTACTCCAGGGCCACCCAGTGAGACTTAGAAAAATATGAGAATATTTATTTTTCTCAGTATAATCCCAATCCTTGTCATTCACATGTCACATTTCATTCACATCTGTTTCTAAGATGATAAAACATTCTGATTTAAAACTATGATTTTGCTTCAAGATGGCAAACTACCATCATTCAAATATCCACTTCTTTTAATAGTGCTCTTTTAGAAAACCAAAAAACTTCTTTTTTAATATGGGCCATTTTAAAAGTCTTTACTGAATTTCTTACAATATTGCTTCTATTTTACGTTTTGGTTTTTTGGCTGTGGGATCTTAGCTCGATGGTGAGGAATCAAACCCTCACCCCCTATACTGGAAGGCGAAGTCTTAAACACTGGACTGCCAGGAAAGTCCTTCAATCGCACTCTTGATTTAGTTGAAATCTGATTTTGTCTCTTGTGGTCTATGTATATCACTCCACCTGCACACTCCGAGGCCAAGATTAGAGGCTCAAGTGAACCCTGGAAGGAGTCCAGAGGAAAAAAGTGTCCCACAGTCATTATAAGGTGAGCATCAATATTCTCAAACACGTTGTTCCATATTTTTGAGTGACTTTCAGTGTATAGAAAGTAAGAATAAACATGTTAGGTCTTTATGTCAATGGAGAGGTTTAAAAAAAATTAGATACTGCTGGAATCTGAGAGCTCAGGGATTCCAAGATGACTTTGAGAAGAGAGAATTTCTACAGAGCTCAGATAGTTGACCACACAAAGGAAATCCATTTGAGAAGCTGTCCAGCTAGCTCTGTGCATGCACAGACATTGTAGTATTATTTTCCTGGCACTCAGCAATTCGTTCCCCGGGTCTGAGAACATCATCTAAATCCTAATTGATGCTGTAGCTGCGCTTGACTGAGAGACGAAGATGAGTCACAGCTCCTCGCTAGTTTAAACCACGTATCACAACTGGAATAATGATTTACATTCTCTTCTTCACTTTTCTGATTTAATTCACAACAGTGTGTGTGTGTGTGTGTATTGTATACACACAGTGTGTATGTGTGTGTGTGTGTGTGTGTGTGTACAGAGAGTGCTTCCCTGATAGCTCAAACAGTAAAGAATCTGCCTATAATGCAGGAGACCTGAGTTTGATCCCTGAGTCAGGAAGATTCCATGGAGAAGGGACAGGCAATCCATTTAGTAGTCTTGCCGGCAGAATTCCATGAACAGAGGAGCTACTGTCCATGGGGTTGCAAAGAGTCAGACATGACTGAGAGACTAACACATGTACAGAGAGAGGGTATAATTTTATGGCCTGAGAAATCCGAATCTTTTAAGACAGGCGGAAGGTGGGAGGGTCACGCAGTCAGCTTTCTGCCAGGGAGGGGAGGAGGACACCTCTGAGAACGGGAAGGCAGCACCATCCCAGGCCTCCAGCATCCCATCCATCCTGGGGTTGGTGCAGCTGCTGTTCCTGTATAGGTCGCCTTTCCCCTGTCACGTGACCAAACATCTGGACTCGGAACTGGCAAAAGTTTTCCTTTAAAGGTCTAGATAGTAAATCAGTTACCAGTTCAGTCGCTCGGTCGTGGAAATATTTAAGGCTTTGTGGGATGTCCCTATCTGATAATCCCCCTTGTTTTCTTCTCACTCTTTTTTTTACAACCTTTTAAAAATTTAAAGTCCTTCCTTGCTCCAGAGATGCACAAAAACAGACTGTAAGCTAAACTTGGCTGTCGGACGACAGTCTGCCAACCCCAGCTCTTGATAAATGGACCTAAAACTGGTGCCCAGGACTTAGTCAGGGCTGAGGTTTGCAGTCCTGGTTTGAGCAGACTATGGAGCTAGACGGAGGGTCAGAAGAAGAAGACAGAGCAGGCAAGGACAACCAGCAGAGCCGGGACAGGATCTGGGTCCTCACCGCACTTCACTCCAGACGTGTCTCAGTTCAGTTCAGTCGCTCAGTCGTGTCCGACTCTCTGTGACCCCATGGACTGCAGCACAGCAGGCCTCCCTGTCCATCACCCGCTCCCGGAGCTTGCTCAGACTCACGGCCATGGAGTCGGTGACACCGTCCAGCCCTCCTATCCTCTGTCTGCTGCTGCCTCTTTCTCTGGACTCTGGGGAGTCCAGCGAGGACGTTGGGGAGACCCTTCGTGTACATCAGGCAGTCTCAAAACACAGAAATGAGACCTCTTGAAGAGAATGGCCGGTACATTCCCCTTCAGAAAAGACTGGAGTTCTCTAAACTCAGAAACCCTCTCTGGTAATTCAAGCTACTGTGGCCAGGGGTGTCACCTGGCCCCCCTTCTCGTTGCCCTGTGAGAACTGGGGCTCAGGACTAGTGCAAAAATAAGTCTGCTCATCTGCCGCTGAGGGGAGTAAAGTCCTGCCCCTCTGACCCGGGAGTCCCGGGTCTTTCTAGGTCTGTGCCCTGACAAGAGATGTCGGCAGCCAAAGGAACTGTGAGCCAGGAAGGCATTCCCCAAGGTCTGCCGTGGCGTCTTCAGATAACGTTAGAGACTATGTCTTGTTTTCACCTTTGAGTCTGACTCAGAATCCAGGATGTTGCCTGATGGTGTGGATATTTAGTAAATGTGGACAAAAGGAAGGAGGAAGGGAAGGTAGGGAGTAAAGAAGAGGAAAAGTGAAGGGCAGGAGGAATCCTTTTCAGGGCTCACTTGTGTAAACTCTGTCATAAGCTTTTTCCATGACTACTCAATTTTTCCAAACAGAAAGAAACCAGATATTTCTAGTTCTGTCACTCTAAAGTAAAGGATGAATTTATCCATAGCCTTCCTTACCCGCAGCTTGGGGCGAGAATCCAGGACTGAAGTGAAGCAATAAATAAAGACTAAAAGGAGGTGTGGGGCAGGGGGTGGGGGGAGATAGTTTCCAAAATGAGTACTACATGATTTGAGAAGGAATATCTCAGGAGTCCAACTGAACTGTTCAGCTGCAGGCTGCGATGTTATTAAAATAGCTGACATATACACCCTTTGTGTAGTCACCCTAAAGGAGTCATTTGGAGCCAGCTGCCCTGGCTGGAGGATCTCTGTGTGCTGTGCTTAGTCTCTCAGTCATGTCCAACTCTCTGCGACCCCATGGACTGCAGCCCGCCAGGCTCCTCTGTCCATGGGGATTCTCCAGGCAAGAATACTGGAGTGGGTTGCATGCCCTCCTCCAGGGGATCTTCCCAAGCCAGGGGATCAAACCCAGGTCTCCCACATTGCAGGCAGATTCTTTACTGTCTGAGCCACCAGGGAAGCCCAAGAATACTGGAGTGGTTAGCCTATCTTTTCTGCAGGGGATCTTCCTGACCCAGGAATCAAACCAGGGTCTCCCACATTGCAGGTGGATTCTTTACCAGCTGAGCTACCACAGAAGCCCAGAGGATCTCTACGTGTGACTAAATGTGTAAAGAAGCAAATGGGGCCTCAGATGAACTGTCAGTTATGAAGATGCTCTCATGATAAAAGCTGGCCCCAAAGCAATCACAGAAGCTTTGAAAGCATTCTGGGGGTACAAAGCATGCTCAGGGAACATAGGGTCCACAGTAGGATTGTTGTTGTTATTATGATCGAGTTATTTTTCAAATAATTTTCAGTCATCTCTCATGACTTTGAGGAAAGTCTTCAATATCATTGTCCCACACAGTGAATGTGGGTAAAACAGGAAACAGATGGAACTTTAACAGGCTAGTCAGGAGACTGAAGCATCACAGAAACCCTGGCACCAACCAGAAGTGTAACAGGTCACCTGCACCCTTTTGAGGCATTCAGAGCAGAAACGCAGCATTTGGGTATCGACCTGCAGGGCACGTGAACAGGTGTCTGTGCTGCAGACAGCTGGCTGGTCCCCAGGGCTGGGTTCCTCTCTGACACCTTCCTCATTAGCAAATGGGACCAGTGTGATAACCCAGCCAGCCAGATGTTGCTCCATTCTTGACGTCAAAGATTTTGCTCCATCCTTGACGTCAAAGATTTTGCCTGTCATTTACAGCATTTTGCAAACACTAATTCACAGTCCCAGGCCAGGCAAGCTTTGTATTTCCTGGGAAACTTTTAACAATTTTAAAACTTAAACATCAGAGGTTCTGATTCAGGCATGGAAACTCAGGAATAGGTATTTTTTTAAAATTTCCCTAGTGATGTTAAACAATCAAGTATTTAAAAAATCACTGGTGTAGACTTTCTATTTTGGAGTGTAATTAGATTGTCTCACTGTTCTTTTATATTATTCAATTATTGCTAGGTTGAAGTTACTCATCTAAGATTTGAGAGCACTGTTCCCCAATCCCGGTCAATGGTACTCCCAGTACTGAATGAATGAATGAAGGTCCACCCAGGGTCAGAAGGTCAGGAGGAACGATGTTTCTCTCGTGGTCTCCACATTACTGGGAAAAGAAACACAAATCCCCCTTTTTAAGGAAACAAAAAGGGAAAGGGAGGGAGGAGAAAGAGGGTGAAAGAAAGAAGGAAGAAAGAAATCACATTTAAAATTGACAGAAAATGTTCTTTGGCTTCAGGGGCCCATGTGATAAGCCTCCAAAGAGAAAGGGCTGTGAGCTCTCTGGGTAAGGGCTGCAGTGTGAACACTGCTGGAGCCCACAGCTCAGATCCTGGTTCAGATGCCAGCTCCCTCCTGGGTTCCTCGGTCCCTCCAAGGAAGCTGGGCTCCTTCCAGGGTTAACAGGTGTCATGGGAGTTAAGTTGGGGGACTCTCTACCCAAACAAGTATGGCAAAAACTGGCTTAAAGGAAAGTTAGCCGGGTTTCGATGCATCAAGATTTCTGGGCTTGAAACTTGCTAATGCGCTCAGAACTTTTCCTGAAAAGAAGCGTATCATTAGAGCTTGCCCTGGACACAATTGACTATGGCACCGATCGTGTGATACACACCCACGCAAGGATTGGCAGAGGTGCGCTGAGCACCCACTACGCCAGGCACTGTGCCGAGTGCAAAGCAAGCCCCTTGCAGTCCCTGCCCCACCTCCATGGTGCTTTCCGAGCAGACACCTGGGGAGCACTCATCTTGGGTCCTGGGTCCCCAGTTCTCTCCCTCCTCTCCCCTCCAGTCCTGCATTTTCTCTCAGTCTTCAAGGTCTTTTGAGGACAGGGGTGGGTCTTTTCCTGGCTGGTCTCCAGCCTGGTTCCCACACTTTGACCTTCTGGGAGAACCCTGGCCTTGGCCGTCATTCCGCTTGCCCCTATAGACAGGGTCGCCTGGGCCCTTTCTTCTGCTGCCATGCTTGTCACGACCCAGCCTCCCTGAGCCAAGCTGCTGGCATTCATCAGCACTGTCTGTCTCCTCAGTTCTAACCCCCTTCTTTTCTTTCCATATCCTCCTGGGCTTGCACCTGAAGCTCTTGTGTCGACCTGGTTCCACAGCTCCTCCAATCCATCTGTGCATTGGGTCC
Organism: Capra hircus; assembly: GCF_001704415.2. Classification (NCBI taxonomy): domain Eukaryota; kingdom Metazoa; phylum Chordata; class Mammalia; order Artiodactyla; family Bovidae; genus Capra; species Capra hircus. The sequence continues at coordinate 83,085,772 of NC_030816.1, forward strand.
ATGGGTCAGCTCTCTTAGCCTCCTACCCTGGCCCACCCTCTCCCTGGCCCATCTGGCTCAGCCTGGGACTCCTCCCCTGGGAGAGTCACCATAGTCCCTCTTCAAAAATTGATACTTAGCTCTACTGCATGGTGAAGACCCTGTATCTTGCTGGGGAACATCCCTCAAGGTTGTCTGCAAGTAAAGAAACAAAAATTAAATACTCACCCCTGTCCACATGCTGCTTCCTTCATCCATCCTCTGCCCTGAGTCGCCTGCCCACTGCGGGAGGAATCCGCCTCCCTCTCCAGAAGCAGCTCTGTTCTGGAAGCATGGTCCCCACCTGCCCTGCTCCGATAAGCAGCAGTGCCCCATGCTCTGTGGGTTTTTTTGCTTTCTTCCTTCCTTTCTTTTTTTTTTTTTTTTTTTTGCTGCATTGGGTCTTTGTCGCTGCACACGGGCTTTCTCTAGTTGCAGCCAGTGGGGGCTACTCCTCTTTGCGGTGCACGGGGTTCTCGTTGTGGTGACTTCTCTCATTGCAGAGCACCAGCTCTAGCTGCGTGAGCTAAGCAGTTGCAGTACGCAGGCTCAACAGTTTCGGCGCTAGGGCTTCATTGCCCCGTGGCATGTGGAATAGCCCTAGACTAGGGATCGAACCCCCGTTCCCTGCAGTGTCAGGTGGATTCTTAACCCCTGGACCACCACCAGGGAAGTCCTCCATGCTCTGGTTTTATACAAAAGATCAGCTCTGCTTCCTGGCGACAGCCTACTGGACCAGGAATTAGCACCTGAGCGGAAAGCAGCTCCCAGAAGCTGGGCACTGGGCAGCCAACCACCACTTCCCCAAGTGCCTTGGATACAGCTTCTGTCCTCGGCTTCAGTTTCACCTGGAGAGCAGCAAGATGGCCTGGGAAGGGACAACTGATCAGTTTTGCTTCCGAGCAGGGGAAGAAATGAGTGAAGACGGCAAGAGGGAGGAGCAGTAGATAAGCACCACCAAGACGCTTGCCAGGCCAAGGTCAATGGTGGAGCCACAGAGGCTGGTTAACACCAGAGAATTCTTTGCCTTTTGAGTCATGTGTGTTGCTGAGAGGCAGCTCCACCCCCGCAGTCTCTGCACCCACCATGCTGGTAAATTCTGCTGGGCCACATGGACTTCATGTGAGTGGTTATGGATAAGTTTGGTCTGGTTCTGTTTGTTAGAACATAAAGGGGGTGGTTTTTAAACCAAAATCAACTCTGCAGAATAGAGATTTTTTGCGTTTGAGAGGCACCTGAACCCCCCTGGGTTCTCCTGGGGATTCCATTCCTTTGCACAGAGATCACCAGCAAATGTGAGGCCACAGCTGACACTTAGATTTGATCCACTTATTAATCTGCCCAACCAACTCCACAGCAAGCAAGAGCGGAAAGGGTTTTCTGGGTGCAGTAGGATTCATTGAAAATATTTGTGCAAAGAAAGTGAGTTTTGTAGGCGAAAAGGAAGAGAGCTCCCCATAGAGCAGGGGTATTTCCAGATGGTGAATCGACAATATCTGTGAAACTCGGAGATGCAAACAGGCATGAAGGCTGGTGACTCACATGCGGCAGGTGTGGGAGGCGCTGAAGGAAGAGCCTTCCTTCAGGTTAAAGGCACCTATTGTTTGTCAGACAAGCAGCCCCCTTCCACTGGGAAGCTTTCCCTACCATGCATCTCCATCCACAGGCTTTCCATGGGCAGTAATGTTTTGTATGACCCACCCTTCTCCTGGCGTAACTGCTCTTAGATGTAGACTGCTGGTGCTGGGTGGCCACAGTTCCTACAATGTGGATGCGGGAACCCTGGCTCTCTGAGCAGAGAAGAATGATGCATGATGAGCAGAAAGGAGCAAGAGAGATTCTTGGTGGCTTCTAAGTCTCTGTGTTCCAGTTAATCCTGAGACATAGCCGGTTTTCGGCCCTTAGATTTTGGATGTCCCACCTTCTAAAGGTTCAGTTCAGTTCAGTCGCTCAGTTGTGTCCGACTCTCTGCGACCCCACGAATCGCAGCACGCCAGGCCTCCCTGTCCATCACCAACTCCCGGAGTTCACTCAGACTCACGTCCTCTGTCTGGCACAGTCTGTGAGAGCTTCCAGAGAAGAAAGAACCCAGTGGCAGCAAGACGACTGGCCAAAAAGCTTGAACGATTGTCCGGGCTTGATGAGACTCAGATCTCCACCATGGCTTTAACATCGGGAATGAGCACATCCCTTGGAGGGGATCACTCTGTCAGAAGTGATGATGGAGTAGAGAGTTTCCCAGCATGTGGAACACTCACCATAGCAACCTGTTCCTGTGACACCTTTGTAGACGGCAGCATTTTTATAGCAGCGATGGATATAACAGCCTGAGTACTAACCCAGTAGCTCCTAGGACAGGACTCAACCACAAAACATGTCAGAAAGCCAAGGGCATTAATTTAGACTCAGGGGAGCTATAACTTAACCCAAAGAAGAGATTTACCCAGCCTTTCCAAAAAGGAAATTAAGCAACTCAGCTACCAAATTCACCAGCAAGTCCTAATCTCTCCGAATGAAAGGGCAGCTGTGACTCCACAGGAAGCACCAGGGTCTGTTCCCTGGAGGGCCTGGACCGGAGCTGAAGCATCTGGTATCCAGGGAAAGCTGATCAACTGAGAGTTAGGTCCTGGAGGGGCGCCATGACAACCGGAGCCAAAAATGTGTCCAAGTCCAGAGAAACATCACAGCTCATTAGACTAGTCTGTGTTTTCTAACCACCTATACAAATATTTGTGGATCTTTCCCCTGTGATCTAGGCTGATGATAAGCTTCGGGGAAATTTATAGCACAGTGATCTCACAAACTTTCCTTGCACCAGTCTTTCTTTTAACTAAGATCCCTGACATTAATTATTAGCCATATAAGAGGGAGTCTCTTGGAACAATGATTCCTCCAGGGCCTTCTTTTAGAGGAAAGGAAGGTTTACACAGAATCCTATCATTCCATGACATTCAAGCTTATTATCCATTAGTAATTCCAGAACCTCCAAAGAAAATGTGAATGCCTAACAAGAAGAAATCAATCTATAGCAGAAGTAAGTAAGTTAGTCCTTTGGCCCCCTCAGCATTCAATTTCAAAGTATAGAAATTTTAGTTCCTGCTCAGTGAGGGACGGGAAGTAAGCTGGATCAGTCAGGGTAGGCTCTATGTTATGCTGCAGATGCAAAAGACCCAACAACCTTAGGGGCTTATAATGTGAAAGTGAAAGTGTCTGACTCTTTGTGACCCCATAAACTGAATTCTAGGCCAGAACACTGGAGTGGGTAGCCTTTCCCTTCTCCAGGGGATCTTCCCAACCCAGGGATCAAACCCAGGTCTCCTGCACTGCAGGCAGATTCTTTACCAGCTGAGCCGCAAGGGAAGCCCTAGGGGGCTTAAACAAAAGTTCATTTCTAGCTCAGATTCCATGTATAAAGGCCAGCAGGGGGCACCACTTGCAACAGTCACTCATTGGCCTAGGCTAAGAGTGCTGCCATCTCCAATTGCTGATGGCAGTGCTAGAGGGAGAAGTCTCTTACTGCTTCCACCCAGAAACACTACGTGTCTAGTCCACTCACATCTCATCAACCAAAGTGAGTCACGTGGCCACACCTTACTCTAAGTGGCCAGCGAAGTGAAATAATACCCTGTGCTTTAGGGTGTCCCTGGTGGCTCAGATGGTACAGAATCTGCCTGCAATGCAGGAGACTGCAGGTTTGATCCCTGGGTGGGGAAGATCCCCTGGAGGAGGAAACATCTACACACTCTAGTATTCTTGCCTGGAGAATTCCACTGGATTGCAAAGAGTCAGACACGACTGAACACATATGCAGTTAGTCATGCGTCAGTGGAAGGGTTAAGATTTTATGGAAAAGCTGGCTCACAATTGGTCTTCAAGAAGGGGGCAGGAGTTGGATGGGCTGTGAGGAAGGCATGAGGGAGGCAGGGACAGTGACCCAGCAGGCAGCATTCACGGAGATGACAAGGGAACTGGTTTGGGGTCTTCATGCGCCCAGGACTCCCGTTCCCTAAACGTCTGTTGAGTAGACTTGGCATCCCTGGGATACACAATAGAATAAAAAATATAGTTAAATCTGACTCATAGAGTACTGGAAATAACACATCATTTCGCTTATTTACATAATGAAACCAGGCAGTCTGACTTTTCACATATGTGGAAATCTGAACTTACATTGCAATCTCCTCCAAGTTCTTCTCTGCTCCAACCGTTGCAACAACATAATACAAGTTGTTAGGATCCGCAACAGCTTCCCAGGTGGCTCAGATGGTAAAGAATCCACCTGCAATGCAGGAAGTCTGGATTTGATCCCTGGATCAGGAGATTCCCTGGAGAAGAGAATGGCTACCCACTCCGACATTCTTGCTTGGCAAATCCCCTCGACAGAGGAGCCTGGCAGGCTACCGTCCGTGAGGTCTCAAAGAGTCACCTGAGCGACTAACACACACACACAGGATACACAATAGTTAGAACATTTCTCAAGAGAGGTATAAAGGGGGGAGTTTTCTGTTTCTTTTCAAATAGCTCTTGTTAGGGGTCTTGCAAAGGATAGTACCTACCAGTTAGCAATCTGACAACCCTCACTGAACACTTATACACACAAACTCTTAGAAATAAATGTGAAACCTAAATCTATTCTTTAACCAAAACCTAGCATACACTCATCAAAGAAATCAACTCTTAGAAGCAAATAGAAGAAAGGCAAAGAATCATATCTATAGCTATGTCACTATCTAATCACAAAAGGAAGCCACAAGGAGGAAATGCAGGAAGCCATCGGAAATCCCTGCTGCTGATGCTGCTGCTGCTGCTGCTGCTGCTAAGTCGCTTTAGTCGTGTCCGACTCTGTGCAACCCATAGACGGCAGCCCACCAGGCTCCCCCGTCCCTGAGATTCTCCAGGCAAGAATACTGGAGTGGGTTGCCATTTCCTTCTCCAATGCATGCAAGTGAAAAGTGAAGTCACTCAGTCATGTCCGACTCTTAGCCACTCCATGGACTGCAGCCTACCAGGCTCCTCCGCCCATGGGATTTTCCAGGCAAGAGTACTAGAGTTGGGTGCCATTGTCTTCTCCAGAAATCCCTAGCTCCAGACAGAAACTGCATCTATTGAAGATGTTCTTTTGAATCATTAAGGCTTCCACTTGGAGGAAAATGAAAAAACAATGCAAATCAGGGTTTGTTCTATTTTTTTGGTTTGCCTCTTGGGCTGGGTGCTTAGTATAGATTATCTAAAGTCTGTTTAAATAACCATATTTTGGTTTTCCCAGCTTAGAACAGAAATTCCAGGTTTACGAGTAATAGAGAAAAGGTTAGGTAAATAGAATTAACCAGACTATGGTGCTTCCTCAATAGTCAACAAAGGAGTAGAGTTTATATGAATGGCAACAAGGAGCCAATACAGGTTTGGGGTCAGAAAAATAGCATAATGAGAGCTCTAGTTTGGGAGATTAATCTGTAAAGAGTATACGAATAGACTGGAGAAACTGGAGTCAGAGAGACTTCAAAGAAAGACAGCATATTCATTTATACAAGAGTGATGACTGGAGCCCAAGGGGAGAAATCAGAGAAACTTATGTAAAGAAATCTTTGTAAAACAATAGATTTTGAGAATGAAGGCAAATGAAAGATGGCTCAAAGCTTTCCAACCTGAGAAATCAGAAAGGTAGAGTCATTGACGGAAATGGGAACCTAAAAGATGGAGCAATTCAGGGAGAAGAAGGTCAAAGGTCGAGGCCCAGGTTTACATCTTCAGTTGCCCTGAGTATTTGTAGAAGTGTGTATGTTCTCAATCCAGCACAGGCATTGCAAAAACAGATTAATCCATCATTGACCAAAAGCATATTTCTGTAATTCTCCAGTAATGGGATGTTCACACGGAGGTAAATATGAGCATGTCAACCAAGAAGACATACAGACCAGCTAAGCAGAGAACTCAGGTGATTCTCAAATTCATTCCAGTTATAATTTGTAGCAGAACCTCAGAGTCACCACCTTTATCTCAGTTCAGTCACTCAGTCATGTCCAACTCTTTTTGATCCCATGAACCGCAGCAAGCCAGGCCTCCCTGTCCATCACCAACTCCCGGAGTTTACCAAATAAACTCAAGTTTATTGAGTCGGTGATGCCATCCAACCGTCTCATCCTCTGTTGTCCCCTTCTCCTCCTGCCCTCAATCTTTCCCAGCATCAGGGTCTTTCCAAATGAGTCAGCTCTTCGCATCAGGTGGCCAAAGTACTGGAGTTTCAGCTTCAACATCAGTCCTATCAATGAACACCCAGAACTGATCTCCTTTACGATGGACTGGTTGGATCTCCTTGCAGTCCAAGGGACTCTCAAGAGTCTTCTCCAACACCACAGTTCAAAAGCATCAATTCTTTGGTGCTTAATGCCCTAATTCTTATTCAATGCTTAATTCCAGCACCAACTCTCTCATGAATCACTCTCCCACCCAAGTCTTAGAAACAAACACTCTCTCTCTATGCTGTCATCATACGCTATGTACTTAATTAACTTCTATTCTATAATATTTACTATTCCCACTGTATCGTTATTATCTGGTTTGAAGTAGATGGTAGTTCTTAGTAGGCAAAGATTTTGTTTATCATCTTTATATCCTTAATGGAAGTAAAGTCTCATAGTAAGTACATAATATGAATGAATGAAGACAAGATTCTCATTTTGATGAACTGGCTTGTAACAGACAAAACTTTCCATCAGCTATCACTAGATAACTGACTAAAATATTGAAAATATCTGTTCAAAGGCATTGGGGAGCTGCCAAGGTAGCAAGACCTGAGGGGCTAAAATCCTGGAGAGAAAGAAAACGTACTGATGAGTCTGACATCACACATCACTCTTCTTCTAATGAAATTGCTAATTTATAATCAATTTTTCAAAGCCTAAAAATCCAAGGAGAAAGTGGCAAAGTAAATGAGAAGTCACACAGACCTCGTGACAGTCTCAAACACTGGAGAGTTAAAAGTTAGAATCCAAGGTCATCAAGGCAGGTAGCACTCACAGGGCCAGCAACCCAGCAAATAGGGATGCACAGAGAAGTGTGTCTGATATTTGCCCTGCTTTTTCCCTGCCATTTACTGATTTGTAAGCAGTGCCCAGCCTTCCCAGGTGGCGCTAGTGGTAAAGAAACCGCCTGCCAATGCAGGAGACACAAGAGATGCAGGTTCCATCCCTGGGTCAGGAAGATCCCCTGGAGGAGGGCATGGCAACCCACTCCAGGCAAGTCTTGCCTGGAGAATCCCATGGACAGAGGAACCCGGTGGGCTGCTGTCCATAAGGTCACAAAGAGCCGGACACTACTGAAGCGACTTAGCACACACGCACACAGCAGTGCCCACAAGACTGAGAAGGTGTGCAGAGCAGTCAGTGGTCTCAGGGTGCCATGGAGACAAAAACTGGAGGTCAAGGGCTTATCCAGGCTTTCAGCTGGCATGCCTGAACTACTATATTAGGATATGAGTGAATCATGAATAGACCAACCCTCCTGAGAACTGAAACCAGATTCTCGTCAGCTCAATCCAAGACAGGATTTAGATGACCTGTCCCTATTCTAGCTGCTTTCCAGAAACAAAAATATCTCTCTGGAGAAAGACATCTCCCAGAGCACCTGTAATTTTTCATATACATTGCCTGGCATTCAATAACTATTACCAGGCATACTAGGAAAGAAGTCCAAATAGCTTTAAAAAAAGTATAGAAAAAGGCCAGATATTGGGGCTATCAGATATGAAAGTTAAGATAACTGTGAATACTAAGTTCAGTAAATAGAAGACAGGATAAAAATTTCACCAGAGAAGTAAAATCTATTTTAAAAATCAAATGGATATTCTAGAACTGAAATATAATAGCTGAAATTAATAGCTCAATTATTGTTTAGTTGCTAAGTTGTGTCCGATTCTTTGTGACCCCATGGACTGCGGCATGTCAGGCTCCTCTGTCCTTTACAATATCCTGGAGTTTGCTCAAATTCATGTCCATTGAATCAGTGATGCTATCTAACCATCTCATCCTTTGCCGCCCCTTTCTCCTTTTGCCTCCAATCTTTCCCAGCATCAAGGTCTTTTCCATGAGTTGGCCCTGCGCATCAGGTGGCCAAAGCACTGGAGCTTCCGCTTCAGCATCAATCCTTCCAATGAATATTCAGGACTGATTTCCTTTAGGATGGACTGGTTTGACCTCCTTGCAGACTGGTTTGATCTCCTTGCAGTCCAAGGGAATCTCAAGTGTCTTCTCCAGCACCACAGTTCAAAAGCAAAAATTCTTCTGCTCTCAGAAGAATTATGGTCCAACTCTCACATCCATGCGTGACTACTGAAAACACTATAGCTTTGACTATAGGGACCTTTGCTGGCAAAGTGATCTCTTTGTTTTATAATATGCTGTCTAGGTTGGTCATAGCTTTTCTTCCAAGGAGCAAGTGTGTTTTAATTTCATGTTCTGCAGTCACCGTCTGCAGTGATTTTCCAGTCCAAGAAAATAAAATCTGTCACTGCTTCCATTTTTTCCCCTTCTATTTGCCATGCAGTGATGGGACCAGGTGCTGTGATCTTAGTTTTTTTTAATGTTGAGTTTTAAACCAGTTTTTTCACTCCTCTTTCACCCTCATCAAGAGGCTCTTTAGTTTCTCTTCACTTTCTGCATTAGTGTGGCATCATCTGCATATCTGAGGTAGTTGATATTTCTCCCGGGAATCTTGATTCCAGCTTGTGATTCATGCAGCTTGGCATTTCACATGATGTATAGATGGTTTTAATGTTAGATTAAACCCAGAAGAAGAAGGGGATTCATAAACTGGAAGACAATTCAGTTCAGTTAAGTTCAGTCGCTCAGTTGTGTCCGACTCTTTTCGACCCCATGAATCACAGCACGCCAGGCCTCCCTGTCCATCACCAACTCCCAGAATTTACCCAAACCTCATGTCCATCGAGTTGATGATTCCATCCAGCCATCTCATCCTCTGCCATCCCCTTCTCCTCCTGCCCCCAATCCCTCCCAGCATCAGGGTCTTTTCCAATGAGTCAACTCTTTGCATGAGGTAGCCAAAGTATTGGAGTTTTAGCTTCAACATCAGTCCTTCCAATGACCACCCAGGACTGATCTCCTTCAGAATGGACTGGTTGGATCTCCTTGCAGTCCAAGGGACTCTCAAGAGTCTTCTCCAACACCACAGTTGAAAAGCATCAATTCTTCGGAGCTCAGGTTTCTTCACAGTCCAATTCTCACATCCATACATGACCACTGGAAAAACCATAGCCTTGATTAGACGGACCTTTGTTGGCAAAGTAATGTCTCTGCTTTTCAATATGCTAAGACAACTCAGTGGAAAACATCCAGTACGTATCAGAGAGAGGGGAAAAAAGGAAAAGAATGAGAGATACAACAAAAAGCACAAATTATATGAGCCAGGTGAAAATGTCTTACATACATGTGATTGGAATGAGAAGAAAACAAGGCCGAAGTAATATCTGAAGAAATAGTGGCAAAGAATTGATGAAAGGCCTCAGTATGACTGACTAAAATTTTTCAAATTCACTCCTAAAAAAGTAACTCAAACATTTGTGTTGCATCAGAGCGTGTTTTAGACTGTGAGCCACAGCCAGCTCCACTCATCATTCGGGTTCAGTCTTTTCCGTTCAGATCTCTGCAAAACAGAAGGTCTACAAAGGACTCAACAGCGCACCAGTTGCCAAGTGAGCATAATGTAAACAAGAGAAAAAACCCAGGCTGATTTTCTAAAGGTGACATGAGAATTTCCAAGCAGATCGACCCAACAAAGTGATGGGTCTACAAGAGAAGACGAACTGGCTCAGAAAAAGTCCAGAGTTTTGTTTGAGACTTTACATAGATTATACATAGAATAAATACAAAAATGAAACACATGCAAACAATAAAATTGCATTTATTGTATACATACAATGAAAAATTTTAATAAAAACAGCAATAATTCAGTCCAGGAGCATCAGTTTTAGAAAGAAAGAGAAATGAAGATTTTTAAAATCATTTCATGTAAATCATGTGGAGTCACATGGCTTTCAACAAAATGCAAAAAATTGTTTCCATTCTAAACTAATCAGTTATTATCCCATCATTTAACTCTCACAAAGCAATTAACTGTAAGAGCTAAATTCTTTTCTTCTTTACAACTTCTACAATTTAGATTCCCCCCCCCTTTTTAACAGTTTTATTGACGTTTGTGCTCTCTCAGTCATGTCCGACTCTTTGCAACCCCATGGACTGTAGCCTGCCAGACTCCTCTATGGGATTCTCCTGGCAAGAATACTGGAATTTTATTGAGATTTAACTGATACAAAAAGAAAATTGCACATGTTAAATTGATACAACTTGATGAGTTTGAGACACACATATACACCCATGATACAATCACCACAATCAAGGTGATAAACATGTCCATCACCTCCAAAAGCTTCCTTGTGGCCCTCTGTGGTTTTGGTTTTTGTTTGCGGTAAGAACACTAAAGTGAAAGTGAAAGTCTAGTCCGACTCTTGCCACCCCATGGGCTGTATAGTCCCTGGATTCTCCAGGCCAGAATTTGGGAGTGGGCAGCCTTTCCCTTCTCCAGGGGATCTTTCCAACTCAGGGATCAAACCCAGGTCTCCCACACTGCAGGCGGATTCTTTACCAGCTGAGCTACAAGAGAAGCCTGAGGATGCTTGAGTGGGTAGCCTATCCCTTCTCCAGCGGATCTTCCCGACCCAGGAATGGAACCAGGGTCTCAAACATGAGATTTCCTCTCTTAACAAATTTTGAAGCACACAGTCCTGTATCGTTAACTACGAGCACTGCGTTGTCCAGGAGATCTCTAGAACTCTTTCCTCGAGAATAACCGGAGCTTTGTATCCATTAAACAACAACTGCCCATCTTCCCCAGCCCCCGGCCACCTCCATTCTGCTGGCTGCTTCTGCGTGTTTGACTAGTTTAGATTCCTCATAAAGTGGAGTCCTGCTTTCCTGGTGGCTCAGCTGGTAAAGAATCTGCATGCAATGTGGGAGACCTGGGTTCAATCTCTGGGTTGGGAAGATCCGTTGGAAATTGGAACGGCTGGCTATCCACTCCAGTAATTCTGGCCAGGAGAATCCCATGGACCGTATAGTCCATGGAGTCGCAAAGAGTGGGACACGACTGAGCGACTGTCACACACGTGTTCAGTGGAAGCATGCAGTACCTGTCCTTCTGAATCTGGCATATTTCACTTAAAACAGTCTCCAGGTTCATCAGCGTTGTCACAAACGGCAGGATGGCTGAGCAGCTTCCCATTGTGTGTGCGCCATGTTTTCTTTAGCCGTTCATCTGTTGATGGACATTTGGGTTGTTTCCACGTCTAATTCAGATTTTCAAAAAAGGACGCTGGTCTTCCTCTCCAGTTTCAGCATAGCTCTTCACTTTAATCCCTTTCAACTGAAGATGGTAAGCATGCATAAGACTGAGAGCTGACAAGGTATTACAGATTTTCAGAACAACTGGGGCTATCCCCTCATTACGTCAGGTGTGTCACGTAGAACACTGAGGCTGCAAGAAGGCTGCCGTGAAGATACGTACATCCACAGTTTTTAGTCACGTGACCACTTTGTCACAAAACTTCTGTTTTTCTTGAGAAGATGAATAGAAATCAATGTTCTCAGCCTCTCCAGAGGATAGCCCAGTTTGTATACACTGTTGCCAAGTAAATCTGAAGACTCTTTTAATTTTAGAGAAAAACAGAATTTTGTAACTTAACTCTTTCCTTTTTATCCCAAAGGAGAACATTCAGAGAGGACCATTTCTGAGTACTCCATGATTTCAACAGAATTCAACACAGGCCATGCCAGCATGTCTTTTTTTTTTTTTTTTCCCAGAAAATACATTACTTCACCTATCCCCTGTGAGAAGGAAATTATGACTAAATACTTTGAATTCTTTCTTGAGCAAATAAGTTACATTTATAGGACGTGAAAGCCAAAATAAAGTGGTGCAGAATGAAACAAAGCTTCAGGACATGGGGACAGAATAGGACCCTGCCCCTACCTTTAGACCTTAACTCGGAGTGGCTGTGCAACCCAAATATGTTGGTTTCTGCCGTACGTCAACATGCATTCAATGGCTTTTACTGACACAAGGCATTGCAACTAATAATCTGCTCCCCCTAGCCTGCTCTTAACACTTCAGTTCAGTTCAGTCGCTCAGTCGTGTCCAACTCTTTGCGACCCCATGAACTGCAGCACGTCAGGCCTCCCTATCCATCACCAACTTCTGGAGTCCACCCAAACCCATGTCCATTGAGTCAGTGATGCCATCCAACCATCTCATCCTCTGTCGTCCCCTTCCCCTCCTGCCCCCAATCTTTCCAGCATCAGGATCTTTTCAAATGAGTCAGCTCTTCACATCAGGTGGCCAAAGTATTGGAGTTTCAGCTTCAACATCAGTCCTCCCAATGAACACCCAGGACTGATCTCCTTTAGGATAGACTGGTTGCATCTCCTTGCACTTCAGAGCATCAGACAAAAATTCTAGGAAGAGACTGACTACTTTTATTGCAATGTTTTTAAAGAACATATTGGCCACACCTTTCTCACTGCTTTTATGCTTGCACAGGACTTCTCTTGCTAGACTAGCAAGTTAGAAATCTAATTCTCAAAGTTAACTTTCTATAGATAGTCCCAACATGGAATACTTTGGAGTTAAAAAAAGTATGGCCTCAGGAAAGGCTAAAATCTGCCCTAGAAGGAAGTGGGCACAAAAAATGGACCAAGCTGTACATACTATTTCTGGTTTCAGTGCCTTGAAAGCTTTTCAAGTCTTACTCTGTGACATTTAGAGAGCCGTTTAATAGAATAGCCTTTTTGAAAGTGCCTTTCTTCAACTACAGTATCCATTTATACATCATCAGTGTATAATGATAGTTCAAGACTGATGCTAAAAATAAGGCAAAGGAGAGAAACTGATTCTATGGGCTCAATGAAGCTGAGTTATCCAGGGAAACAGTCCTGCAGAGAATAAGACATGGGGCTCCCCCACAGTGCTCAGACTTCTCTCCCTCCACAAAGTGAGATCCTAGATAAAATGGACTTTATACTGTTTTTTATGTGTCTGGGATTCAGGAAGTAAGTTAAGTCTCCAAGGACACATTTTTTTAAAGTTATTGAGCTGAAATCAGAGCAGGGAGCCACAAGTTCCAAACAGAGGCATCAGGTGCAACTGATGTGAAAGAAATGATGATCCCACTCATCAATAAAAATCTGAGACTTGCACCTGCTGCTAGGTGAAAAGATGACGTTGAGATTCCTGCATTAAGTTTGACCACCTGAAGACACTGTGGTATGCCAAATCCTAGTGGAACCAAATGCAAAGTCTTCTCTGGAGGGAAATCCCCAGTTTGGGCTCTCAGGACTCCCCAGTATAAAGATCAGACAAATTCAAGCTCACAACCCAAGATCAAATTTGCAAAGGAAAAATTAGCATGAATGTGAGTTAACAGAAATAAATTTGGGTCCCCACACAAGGACTTCAGAGAGGAAGATCATCAAACATAGATAAATTCTGTGTTAAGTGTTTGAAAGAAGGAAATTTTGTTGTTCAGTCGGTAAGTCATGTCCGATTCTTTTCAACCCTATGGACTGCAGCATGCCAGGCTTCACTGTCCTCCACTATCTCTCAGAGTTTTCTCAAACCCATGTCCACTGAGTCAGTGATGCTATCTAACCATCTCATCCTCTGCTGCCCCCTTCTCCTCCTGCCTTCAATCTTTCCCAGCATCAGGGTCTTTTCAAATGAGTCAGTTCTTTGCATCAGGTGACCAAAGTATTGGAGCTTCAGCATCAGTCCTTCCAATGGATATTCAGGACTGATTTCCTTTAGAATTGACTGCTTTGATCTCCTTGATGTACAAGGAACTCTCAAGAGTCTTTTCCAGCCCCACAATTCAAGAGCACCAGTTCTTTCGCACTCAGCCCTTTTTATGGTCTAACTCTCACATCCATACGTGACTACTGGAAAAACCATAGCTTTGACTAGATGGACCTTTGTTGACACAGTGATGTCTCTGCTTTTTTTTTTTTTTTCCTTTATTTTTATTTTTTCAAAATTTTTATTTTTACTTTATTTTACTTTACAATACTGTATTGGTTTTGCCGTACATTGACATGAATCCACCACGGGTGTACATGTGTTCCCAAACATGAACCCCCTCCCCCCTCCCTCCCCATAACATCTCTCTGGGTCATCCCCGTGCACCAGCCCCAAGCATCCTGTATCCTGCATTGGACATAGACTGGCGGTTTGTTTCTTACATGATAGTATACATGTTTCAATGCCATTCTCCCAAATCATCCCACCCTCTCCCTCTCCCTCAGAGTCCAAAAGTCCGCTCTACACATCTGTGCCTCTTTTGCTGTCTCGCATACCAGGTCATCATTGCCATCTTTCTAAATTCCATATGTATGTGATAGTATACTGTATTGGTGTTTTTCTTTCTGGCTTACTTCACTCTGTATAATCGGCTCCAGGTTCATCCATCTCATTAGAATGGATTCAAATGTATTCTTTTTAATGGCTGAGTAATACTCCATTGTGTATATGCACCACAGCTTTCTTATCCATTCATCTGCTGATGGACATCTAGGTTGTTTCCATGTCCTGGCTATTATAAACAGTGCTGCGATGAACATTGGGGTACATGTGTCTCTTTCAATTCTGCTTTCCTTGGTGTGTATGCCCAGCAGTGGGATTGCTAGGTCATAAGGCAGTTCTATTTGCAATTTTTTAAGGAATCTCCACACTGTTCTCCATAGTGGCTGTACTAGTTTGCATTCCCACGGATATCTCTGCTTTTAATACATTATCTGGGTTTGTCATAGCTTTCCTTCCAAGGAGCAAGTGTCTTTTATTTTCATGGCTGTGGTCACTGTCTGCAGTGATTTTGGAGCCCAAGAAAATAAAAATGATTATAAGACTTCAAAATATGTTTTTAATACAAAGGAAGAAAGAAAGAGTTAGGAAGGCAAGCGGTGAAAACCGCACTTGACTTCTATGACTCATTTGTTGGACCATCAGACTTTCAGATCTGGTCTCGTCTCTTGGAAAGACTCACACATTCTTGAACACATGGATTACTAGACATCTCAAGAGTGACAGTGTTCCTCACATGCCGTTAATATTTCTGACTACCCACTTGTTAAAGCAGAGCCTTGAACACTACTGGACATGAGTTTCTCCTGAGTCTCCCTCCCTTGGTCACTCATCTGATAGCCGTCTACCTCTGAGAGCTGATCACCTAGGTGCAGAGGGAAAACCCAGACGGGCTCAATCACTGCTTTGCACTCCACTGTCCTGAGACCAAGTCCTAAGAAATGATGGTGGATCTTCACACACCAAAGCTGACACTTGAATGGCTCCATGCCCTGGAATTAAGCAGCAGGTTCCTACATTTTCTGGGAGAGGGGAAGCAGCAGGAGGGTTATTTAGCCAAAAACATT
Source organism: Capra hircus (assembly GCF_001704415.2). Classification (NCBI taxonomy): domain Eukaryota; kingdom Metazoa; phylum Chordata; class Mammalia; order Artiodactyla; family Bovidae; genus Capra; species Capra hircus. Next base: position 83,101,275 of record NC_030816.1, read on the forward strand.
TTGTAGGAACATTTTTTTTTTCAGTCTATCCATCAGCCAACACCATTGGACATCTACTTGTCTCCAGCAATGCCCTGGGCACTATAAAGTAGTTCAAAGAAATGTCTAAGTCATGGCCCCGTGCAGCAGGCTCAAAGATTATCTGGGAGGGTTGGATGGTGTACCAGTCAAGGTTCAATGAGAAAAGCAAAGCCAGGTTTTAGGGATAGGGCATTTAATGTGAATCAGACCTCACATTAGGGTCTAATTAGACTTCCCTGGTGATTCAGACAGCAGAGCGTCTGCCTGCAACGCGGGAGATCCGGGTTCCATCCCTGGGTCTGGAAGATCTGGAGAAGGAAATGGCAACCCGGTCCAGTATTCTTGTCTGGAGAATTCCATGAACAGAGGGACCTGGTAGGCTACAGTCCATGAGATTGCAAAGAGTCGGACATGACTGAGCGACTTCACTTCAGACTTCACATAAATCTAGGAGTGGCTTAAGAAATGAAGACTTGGAAGGCAAAGTTTGAAGGATCAGAGAAGAATCACTCATTAGGCCACCTGTGGCTCTAACAGAAAAGTCAGAGCTTGTGGGGAAATCTGAGAAGCTGGGGTGGGCAGCCCCCAAGTGAGACAATAAAGGGGTCTTATGGAGGGGGATTTCGGGCCATGCCTCAGTGGCTTCTACCTCCGAGGGTCTATGGCCTGATACTGGGCTTGGACCCACTATGGTCAGCCAAGCCAGCAGCTGGGCAGAAGAGCTGGACACAGAGCAGAGAGAACCTGGGACAAGCTGGGAGCCACTGGGCAGCTCTGAGTCTATCCATCACTAGACATGACCACCAGGAACTTCTGTAAGTGATGGTCACCTTTACTCCTGCCTTCCAAGGCTCACACAAATTGCTTTCAGTTCAGTTCCGTTTAGTCGCTCAGTTGTATCCAACTCTTTGTGACCCCACGAACCACAGCACACCAGGCTTCCCTGTCCATCACCAACTCCCAGAGTTTACCCAAACTCATGTCCATTGAGTTGGTGATGCCATCCAAATCTCGATTCCAAATCTCTTTGGCCAACTCTAACCCAGGGAAGGAAATGTAAGGAATCGCAGTGCACCCAGCTTGACCACGTTGGCCCAGAACAACCTAGCACAGCTGGCAATGGAGAACAGTTCCTGAGTGAAGAACATAGCTTGAAGAAGACAGAGAAAAGGTGGGTAGAGTGTATGTAAAACATCCATGAAGGAGGCACAGCACTCACCAAGGTTCAAGGAAAGATATGATTAGAATATGGGGAAAGGCGAGAACAAGCAAATCAATTCAGTTCAGTCGCTCAGTTCAGTTGTGTCTAACTCTTTGCAACCCCATGGACTGCAGCATGCCAGGCTTCCTTGTTCATTACCAACTCTCGTAGTTCACCCAAACCCATGTCCATTGAGTCGGTGATGCCATCCAACCATCTCATCCTCTGTCGTCCCCTTCTCCTTCTGCCCTCAATCTTTCCCAGCATCAGGGTCTTTTCCAATGAGTCAGTTCTTCGCATCAGGTGGCCAAAGTATTGGAGTTTCAGCTTCAGCATCAGTCCTTCCAAAGAATATTCAGGATTGATTTCCTTTCGGATGGACTGGTTGGATCTCCTTGCAGTCCAAGGGACTCTCAAGAGTCTTCTCCAACACCGCAGTTCAAAAGCATCAATTCTTCTGTGCTCAGCTTTCTTTATGGGCCAACTCTCACATCCATATGTGACTACTGAAAAACCAACATGGCTGCTTTTTTATTTCAGTGTTGGTCCCGGGTGTATACAGCTTCTGCAGAACACTGACAGGAACCATGGGCTCCTGACCTGGGCTGTGACGTGGGGACACAGAGACAAACGAAGAGCATTGTCTGGCACTTGACTCTGTCCTGGGGGGAGACTGAGCCAGGGTCCTGCTGCCCAGACCTGGAGAAACGCGTGTGTCCCGCGGCCTCATCTTCGCATCCCACTGCTTCTGTGTCTCCTCGGCAACTACTTGGCAGGCCTGCCCAAAAAGGGAAGTCTGCTTCGAGAATAATGAATTCTGTCTGGCTGCTTTTTAAGGGCAAATTTTAAAATAAAGACAGCATTGAAAGCAAGTAGTGTTTTGTTCTCTGGTGACCTCAGTGAGGTGTCTGCCAGTACCAGGGCCCAATAGCCTGGATTACAGGTCCAATGAGCCGGTGGCCCAGAGCACAGAGCGAACAGTGCAGAGAAGGGGCCCCGAGCTGTCAGCTTGCACCATGGCAGGAGGAAGAGCGGCCACTTCCTAAAGGGTCCCACCAGGGAGGGGCTGCAGAGGTGGCCCTGGGTACCTCACAGGGGAGGAGAGTGGGGAAATGCTTAAAGGGTGCCTGGTGCTCAGAAGGAAAGAAGTTCTGAGAGGAAGGAGGTTGTACCAATGAAGACATGGGCTCCCCAAAGATGAACTTCAAATCTCAACCTGTTGCTGTGTAGCCCAAAACCTCAGGAGCCTTCAGAGAGCCAAACAGTAACATAGGAGCATAAGATGCCTCTGGTCCCATCATCCTGTAAACTGTGTCTCCTCGTTTCAGGAGATTTGCAAGCAAGTGTTCTCCTGCGGGTTCCTTTGGGAACAATAGCAGATGTTTTCGAAGCTATCTGTTCATTATTTTCAGGTCCTCTCCCCCAGATTGTCAACATTTCAATAGACTCTTCACCTTGCCAGCTCCACGTGTATGTTACTGTATACATGGAAGAATATTTTGATTGGGATGCTGTATTGCTAACTGGGAAGATTAATGTTAACAGGCTTAAAATTTTTTTTAATTGAAGAATAATTGCTTTGCAGAATATTTTTGTTTTCTGTTAAAACTCAACATGAATCACCCATAGGTATACATATATCCCCTCCCTTTTGAACCTCCCTCCCATCTCCCACCTCATCCCACCCCTCTAGATTGATACAGAGCCCCTGTTTGAGTTTCCTGAGACATACAGCAAATTCCCATTGGTGATCTATTTTACACACGGTATTGTAAGTTTCCATGTTACTCTCTCCATGCATCTCGCCCTCTCCTCCCCTGTCCCCGTGTCCATAAGTCTATTCTCTGTCTGTTTCTCCATTGATGCCCTGAAAATCAATTCTTCAGTACCATCTTTCTAGATTCCATACATATATGCGTTAGCATATGGTATTCATCTTTCACTTTCTGACTCACTTCACTCTGTATAATAGGTTCTAACGTTAACAGACTTTTTAAATGGCATTGAGGAATACTGAGGTGCTTTCTGTCCCATTAGGTCACTAAGTGAGTGTCAGTAGCTCAGTCATATCTGACTGTTTGTGACCCCATCCATGAACTGTAGCCCACCAGGCTCCTCCATCCATGGGATTCTCCAGCAAGAATACTGGAGTGGGTTGCCATTCCCTTCTCCAGGGATATCTTCCCAACCCAGGGATCAAACCCAGGTCTCGCAGCATTGCAGGCGGATCCTTTACTTCGGCGCCACCTGGGAAGGGTGAGAAGGTGCCAATTCACATTTCTCAGTTTACATCTACTCAGTGGGGTGGTTCCTTCACCTACCGCTGGAGTAAAGACACTCCCTCTGTAGAGAAGTCATTCGCCTGAAGCTGTCACGGCGCTCATGAGGGGCTCTTCTCCGAGCCCCATCTCAGGGGGACCAGTGCAGGAGGATAATGAATGTCTCAGATGAAGAGAGCTGATGGAAACGGGGAAGCCAAGGCCACAGGTTTTGACCACCTGGAAGGGCAGCCTCCCACCTGGCCCGTCCCGCTTGGCCTCACTGCGTTCTCCACACCCCTCTGTGTCCAGCCAGCCCCACCCACTCTCCAAGCTGCTGCAATTATATCTTTCCAGTGCGGGAGGGTGGGCGGAGGAGGGGTTGTTACTTTCCTGCTGACAACCACCCTCTGGCTTCCACTGTCTGGTCTAAAAGCTTTTTCAGGCTTCCAGCCCCCTCTCTTCCCAGCCCCCCTCCCTGGCCTGAACTTCCTTAGGTTCTTCCCTGCTGTCACAGCAACGCCACGCCTCTGGTTCCCACCTGCTCCCTCCCTGCTGGGCCAGTGCCCTAGCCCTCTCCCCTGTCCTTCTGGCCAATGCCTCTGCCTCCAGAGGACTTTGTGACCTCTAACCCCTGTGCCTGAAACCTCCTGCATGGATTTTATTCTTCATTTAGTCTTCATTTGCCTAGTTTTTCTAACCTCCATTTCTCCCAATGGAACAGAAGTTTCAAGCGTCCAGAGACTGTATCTGTTTTTCCCACCATGGTTTATTTAGAGCCGAGTACAATGCCCACCATGCTGAAAGAGCTCAATGATCACTTGCTGAGTGAGTGAATGAGTAAATGGACAAATGGTGTGGCTGAGATTTCCACATCCTGCTCCACCCGTGCCCCTGGGTGCACAGGGAGGCCCCAGGCCTGGCCATTCCTTCCTGGACTTGGGCCTGGTGTCTGTGGTTATGTTAGATCCATCCACCAGCAGGAAATGTGCCCCTTCACTTCCACCCGCAGCAAAAAGCATGAGAGATCTCTACGTTCTGGAACTCCAGAAGCTCCAAGGAACTCCAGCTTCTAACCCACCACCCTGCTCCCCTTGTTGAAGTTAACATCACCAGCACTAGACCTGGAAGGTCCCCCTGTGGTATTTCCCCTTCGTCTCTCCCGCCCTTGTTTACTGATGAGCAAAAGACCCGGGACAGTCTCAGAGGAAGTAACTAGATAGTCTGGTCTAAAATCCTAGGATATGCTAGAATTCCCAGAAGTTTTACTGCTGTGAAATGAAATATTTTCTGCTCTACCACCAGTCAACAAGCCTTTTCCTAATACAAATTTCTGAGCCCAGGTGAAACAAAGCCAGCTGTTTGGAAGCCATCAGCTACTTCCTCCCAGTAAGTGCTGAGGACCTGGAGGGACGTGAGAGGTGGCCATGTGCCACATCCACCATCTCTTATGGTAAACAAGGAATTAGGATGCGAACGATAAAGAAAGCGGGGACTGGCCCCAGATAGCTAGATGCATATGGAAGAAATGATTTCAGCAAGCCTGGATGCCTGCATCTTCCCATACCTGTGAGAGATTTAGTTTTTCTTAATCAACAGTAATCTTTTCATATTCAGATTTCCTGCCCCTTGCTACGACCTTGTTTATAGCCTGGCTTCTCCCCTGCCTCCTTGGAGTCAGCTCTCTGGCGGTCTCCCGGGATCAAGTCCTAACATTCTCACCGAATAAAATCTAACTTTTAACTTTTAGGTTGCGGGTATTTATTTTTCAGTCCACACTGCATGTGCACTGACGATCTCGCTCACATGGTCAGCATCGTCCCCCTCCCGTTCTTTGGGTCAGAGCTGCAGATCCCAGGAGCGGGTTATTCTTATTTTCCAAGGGCTTCTTCACCGTCAGCTCTGATTTCAGAATGACTTTGAGACATAACAAGATTTAAACCAATATTGATAGAGTCTAACCAAACAATGCTTTCGCCAGCTCTCCTGTAGAAACAATGTCTCCTCCATTTTCACTTTAAATATTTCATTTCTGGAGCACCAGTCCTACAGGAAAACTTGACACTTGTGTTCATAGGTGTGCCTGAACACACACTTGAATAATCTGAGTATCTCTTCCAAGGGACTCCACATCTGAGGGATGAAATCTGACTGAGGAAGAAGGATTCTCAATGACCACAATAAGTGAGTAAATGATCTGAGGACCACGAAAGGAGTAAGTAGAATTTTGAGCCGCGAGATAAGGGAAAGGAGTTTACTGTTAGACATGTGCACAGAAAGGTGTGTCTTAATAATAACACTGTTCCAAAATGAAATTCATCTAATATAAACAGCCTGAGATGTTTTCACATGCAATAACAAAATGAAGATTATTGGCCCCTATAGCTCCTTCGGGATTATTTGTCTGTGAGCAGCATATGAAGAAACCTTTGGAACCACATCCATATAACAGAAAACATCTGTTTGGGCATCTTTCAATTATAATATGTTACAGAGAAGAAAAAACTGGGATTCAGAAATACCAGTCTGACATGTAAACTGGCCATTCCTGATTTAAACATTTCATAGACTTCCTTGGCAGAAACAGCTATGATGATCCTTTAAATTTTCCTCTTTTGCAATTCTTAAAAAATTTGTCTCCCCATCCTCTTATGTGGTAAATAAAGTAACTAGCGTGCTTGCATGCGCAGTTACGTCCAACTCTTAGTGATCCCATGGACTGCAGCCTGCCAGGCTCCTCTGTCCGTTGAAATTTCCAGGCAAGAATACTGGAGTGGGTTGCCATTTCCTCCTCCAGGGGACCTTCCCAACCCAGGGATGGAACCGGAGCCTCTTGCGTCTCCTGCATTGGCAGGCGGATTCTACCACTGCACCACCTAGGAAGCTAAGATAAAGTAACTAGACAAAGATATATAAACAAAGAGTAATCAAGAGGTTCAAAAACACTTCCTTATGAATATGTAATAAGAGGGAGGAAATAGGACAACCTGGACAGACATAGTTGGAAAATCTTAGTCATATAATGTGAGTCACTGATTTTCATTTCTCAGGTGGAGGATGGCAAGCAGTTAAGGGGGAAAGAGCTACATCTTCCAACTTTTAAAAAATGTCTGTGATCCCACAAGGCTGTCCAATGCTGTGTTCTCTCCCAGCCGTATTCTCACCAGGATGACACCAGCTTCTTGGGCTCCAGAAGCTAGACTCTTCCTTGAAGTCTTCCGAGAGTCACCGGTGGCGTCCTGATGGGTAAATGTGATGCCTGTAATACATAAGGGGCTTCCCTGGTGGCTCAGGTGGTTAAGCCACCTGGGTTCAACCCCTGGGTTAGGAAGATCCACTGGAGAAGGGAATGGCAATGCACTCCAATATTCTTTCCTGGAGAATTCCATGGACAGAAGGACCCTGGCAGGATACAGTCGGTGGGGTGGCAAAGAGTTGGACACAACTGAGGGACTAACACTAGGACTTCCCCTGACTCTCCAAATACTCTTCACCTTGGCAGTTGATTCCTCTTCTCCACGCTATTTGCTATTTGCACATACTGGTGATTCCTAAAGCTATGTCCTGTGACAGCAGCTACCAGCCCAGGGTGTTTCTAAGCCTGTTCCATTGCCAGCTTCTCCACCTGGGTCCAGGCCCTTGTCTTTCTCACCTGGACCACGGCATCTATCTGCTCACTGGCCTCCCCCACTCTCGGTTGGCCTCTCCACCACATCATACTTCCTAATCATTGCCCACGTGTAGCCAGGATGGCCAGCCTAAATGGCTTTTTCTTTCTCTTTCTTAAAATCTTCCAGTGGTGCCTCCTGGCCCTCAAGATAAAGCCCAGACTCCTCAGCTTGCCCCTCCCGGTCTGGGCCATCCTGGCCTGCCCTGCCTCCTGTCCTGCCTACCCTTACAACCATCCAACTGCTCTGGCCGGTGAGTAACTGAGGCCTCAGTCCCAGTTCAGGTTGTTCCCACTGCCCAAGATGTCCCTTCCCTTTCATCACCTCCTGATACATCCCCATCCTCTAAGCCTCAGCCTATATGCCTCCTTTCTTCATGTCTAGCATTGGTTACTTCTATGTTCTTTCCATTTTTTCATTGATCAGTCTCACCCAAGTTAATAATTTTTATTCATCTTTTCAAAAAGCACAACTTTTGACTTTGTTGATCTTTTTTATTCTGCTTTTTCAGTACTTTCTGCTCTTGTTTTTATTATTTCTTCTTTCTTCGCATTTATTTTGCTTTCCTTTTGGCAATTTCTTGAGATAAATACTTGGCTCATTGAGTTTTTTTAGCCTACAGTCTTTCCTAATATAACATTTTAAAGTGAAGATCTCCCTAAAGGGAGTTACTTTCACATGCTTTGAAAAAAAGCAGTATATTTGTTTAGATTTTGGGGGGCTACTGAGTTAAATACTTGTCTTAACATATATGCTGATTTTTTTAATATGTGCTGATTTTCCAGTTATCTTTTTGTTTTTTAATTGTGATCATAGATATACCTTGTTATTTTAAAATCCTTTGAAATTGTTGAGACTTGCTCTGTGGCCCATGCTGAGGTTTCAGCATCTCAGTTTTTTACTCATGCATTTGAAATCTTTTTTTTTTAACAGATTATTTTTTTTTTTTGCCTGCTTGTCCTCTTTCTGAGGAAGATTTGTTATAAAATTCCAGCATGCCTACAGATTTATTCATACCCCCTTACAAGTCTTTCTGTCTCTTTTTGCTTCTAATATTTCAAGGACATAAAATTAGATGCATATAAATTTTAAATTATTTTATCTTCCCAATGGATTGAATCCCTAGTCAATAAAAAATGACTCAATCTCCAAATTTTTTTTGCTTTAAGATCAAGTTTGTCTGATGTCCATATAGATTTACCAGCATTCCTTTGGCTACTATTGGCAAGGGTAATTTATTCCACTCTTTTATTTTCAAATTCTTTTTATCTTTACATTTTAACTTGTGCCTTTAAAAGACCATAAAATTTGGCTTTGATTTATAATGTGTCAGAATGTCTTTGTCTTTTAACTGAAGTATTTTATTTATATTTAATATACTTGTTAATATATTTGACTTTAAACCTACCATCTTTCAGTATGTTTTCTATTTGCTTCATTCACTCCATGTTTTTTTCTCTTTTCTTGCCTTTTTTTGGATTGACCATTTTTATTATTTCATTTTTATAGCTTCATTTTTATAGCTTCATTTTATCACTTTATTTATTTGAAAGTTTTACACTTTCTATTTTGCATTTATGGTTACCTTGGAAATTTTAACATGACTTCTTGACTTATCAAACTTTGAACGTACTTGGTACTTTTACTGCCTCTTGGACAATAAAAGGACCTTAGAACACTTAAAAGTTCTTTAATGTCCCTCCCAACTTAAAGATTTTTTGGTCTTATGTCTTTAAATAGATAGATTATACACTGTTATCGTTCAGTTGCTAAGTCATGTCTAACTCTTTGCAATTCCATGGACTGTGGTACACCAGTCTTCCCTGTCCTTCAATATTTCCCAGAGTTTGCTCAAACCCATGTCCATCAAGTCAGTGATGCCATCCATCCATCTCCTCCTCTGTCGCCCCCTTCTCCTCCTGCCTTCAATCTTTCCCAGCATTAGGGTCTTTTCCAATGAGTCAGTTCTTCCCATCAGGTGGCGAAAGTATTGGAGTTTCAGCTTCAGCATCAGTCCTTCCAGTGAATATTCAGGACTGATTCCCTTTAGGCTTGACTGATTTGATCTTCTTGCAGTCCAAGAGACTCTCAAGAGTCTTCTCCAGCACCACAATTTGAAAGGATCAATTATTCAATGCTCAGCCTTCTTTATGATCCAAATCTCATATCTGCACATTGGAAGGACTGATGCTGAAGCTGAAACTCCAATACTTTGGCCACCTCATGCGAAGAGTTGACTCATTGGAAAAGACCCTGATGCTGGGAGGGATTGGGGGCAGGAGGAGAAGGGGATGACAGAGGATGAGATGGCTGGAAGGCATCACCGACTCGATGGACATGGATTTGAGTGAACTCCAGGAGTTGGTGATGGACAGGGAGGCCTGGCGTGCTGTGATTCATGGGGTTGCAAGGAGTCAGACACGACTGAGCAACTGAACTGAACTGAACAGGAAAAACCGTAGCTTTGACTATACTTACCTTTGGTGGCAAAATGATGTTTCTGCTTAGATGATACATAAATAGATAGATAATAACTTACACACATATGTACCCGATTTACTCATACATTTATACTTTACTTTGCTCTTGATTTATTCTGTATCCTAACCTTACATCTAGGATTACTTTCTGTCTGCCTAAACAACTCTTCTTAATGTTTCCTTTACTGAAGGTCTAGTGGTAACAACTCTCTCTGATTTTGTCTGAAAATGTCTTTATTTCACCTTTATATTTAAAAGACATTTTTATTAACAGTCTATATTGGTGACTCGTTTTTTTTTAATCAGTACATTAAAGATATTCCACTATCTTCTGACTTCCACTGTTGCTTTCAATAACTCTATTATCAGTCTAACTATTGTACCTTTTAAAAATAATCTCTTTTTCTCTCTGGCAGCTTTATGTATTTGATTGTCTACAATTTCACTATAATATATCCTTTATGTTTATCCTGACTAAGAAATTTTGGGAATTTTCCTAGGACATTGTCACTCATTTTTGTTTTATGCTTAAGACTTTTCAGCTCTGCTCCTTCTGAGTAGCCCTTTGGATATATGCTGGATCTTTTAATTATATCCTCTATGGGTTTCAAGCTGGTTTTAGAAAAGGCAGAGGAACCAGAGATCAAATTGCCAATATCCGCTGGATCATGGAAAAAGCAAGAGAGTTCCAGAAAAACATCTACTTCTGCTTTATTGACTATGCCAAAGCCTTTGACTGTGTGGATCACAATAAACTGTGGAAAATTCTGAAAGAATACCAGACCACCTGACCTGCCTCTTGAGAAATCTGTATGCAGGTCAGGAAGCAACAGTGAGAACTGGACATGGAACAACAGACTGGTTCCAAATAGGAAAAGGAGTCTGTCAAGGCTGTATATTGTCACCCTGCTTATTTAACTTCTATGCAGAGTACATCATGAGAAACGCTGGACTGGAAGAAACACAAGCTGAAATCAAGATTGTCAGGAGAAATATCAATAAGCTCAGATATGCAGATGACAACCACCCTTATGGCAGAAAGTGAAGAGGAGCTAAAAAGCCTCTTGAGGAAAGTGAAAGAGGAGAGCGAAAAAGTTGGCCTAAAGCTCAACATTCAGAAAATGAAGATCATGGCATCCGGTCCCATCACTTCATGGGAAATAGACAGGGAAACAGTGGAAACAGTGTCAGACTTTATTTTGGGGGGCTCCAGAATCACTGCAGATGGTGACTGAAGCCATGAAATTAAAAGACGCTTAGTCCTTGGAAGAAAAGTTATGACCAACCTAGATAGCATATTCAAAAGCAGAGACATTACTTTGCTGACTAAGGTCCATCTAGACAAGGCTATGGTTTTTCCTGTGGTCATGTATGGATGTGAGAGTTGGACTGTGAAGAAGGCTGAGAGCCGAAGAATTGATGCTTTTGAACTGTGGTATTGGAGAAGACTCTTGAGAGTCCCTTGGACTGCAAGGAGATCCAACCAGTCCATTCTGAAGGAGATCAACCCTGGAATTTCTTTGGAAGGAGTGATGCTGAAGCTGAAACTCCAGTACTTTGGCCACCTCATGCGAAGAGTTGACTCATTGGAAAAGACTGATGCTGGGATTGGGGGCAGGAGGAGAAGGGGACGACTGAGGATGAGATGGCTGGATGGCATCACGGACTCGATGGACGTGAGTCTGAGTGAACTCCGGGAGATGGTGATGGACAGGGAGGCCTAGCGTGCTGCGATTCATGGGGTCACAAAGAGTCGGACACGACTGAGCGACTGAACTGAACTGATGGGTTTTATGTTTTCTCATGACCTTATTGCCTTTACATGCTTACTTTTGCATATTTTTCTATAACCAAGGTTATAGTTTACTATAGCTTTCTCTTCAACTGTATCTAATTTGCCATTGAACCTATACATTGAATTTTTAATTCAGTCAGATTTTCAAATTCTAGCATTTACTTTGCTCTTATGTAAGTCTGCTTTGCCACTTTCTATGGTTTTCAATAATCTACCAAATTTTCCCCTGGGTGGGGAAGATCCCCTGGAGAAGGAAATGGCAACCCGCTCCAGTATTCTTGCCTGGAGAATTCCATGGACAGAGGAGCCTAGTGGGCTATAGTCCATGAGGTCGCAAAGAGTCAGACATGACTGAAGGACTAACACTTTCACCAAATTTTTCAATCTTCCCTTTCTCTTCTTGAAAGTAGTAAATACGGTTGCTAGGTAGTCTCTTGCTATTAGTTCCCATACTTTATATTCTTATGAGTGTGTGTGTGTTATTTCTTATTTTGAGTGTGTGTGTGTTATTTCTCATTTTCACTGGTTCCTTCATAGGTGAATGTGGACCACATGCCTAGCTTTTTGTTTTGTTATAGTTGATTTTAACTATGTGCTTGACATTGTCTTTTTTAATTTATAGAAATATTTTGAAGCCTCAGATGATGCTATTTTTCTTTATAGATAGTTTTCATTTGCTTTTGCCTAGTCTTGGGGCACAATCAAACCAATCAATTATCATTTAGTCCAACTTCAGGCAATAAAATTTTCTTGGTCACCCAGATGATCTATAAATGGGCAACATTTCATGGAGGAACTGTTTCACTTCCATTTCACCCTTATTTCTAGGAGAAGCAACTCCACTGAAACTGAGACCACGGCATAGGAAGTTTTATCCTGGGGAGCCCTCGGCTCAAATTTCACGCTCTCCTGATCTTACAGGACTAGAAGCATATTTCTCACTCTCCTAAACATGTATTTCAGATTCTTAGTTGCCCTTTGGTCAAAGTAGTCCCAAATGCCAACCTCACTTCTATGAATTTTTATCTTCCTCTGAATCTGGATTCCTCACTACCTTTATAGCTTCTTGATGCTATTAAAGAACTTTTTTTAATGTTTGCTGCCAAAGTCTGTATAGTCAAAGCTATGGTTTTTCCAGTAGTCATGTATGGATGTGAAAGTTAGACCATAAAGAAGGCTGAGCACTAAAGAATTGATGCTTTCAAATTGTTGTTCTGGAAAAGACTCTTAAGAGTCCCTTGGACTGCAAGGAGATCAAACCAGTCAATCCTCAAGGAAGTCAACCCTAAATATTCATTGGAAGGACTGATGCTGAAGTTGAAGCTCCACTAGTTTGGCCACATGATGCAGAGAGCCGAATCATTGGAAAAGACCCTGATGCTGGGAAAGATTGAGGGCAGGAGGAGAACTGACTCAATGGGCGTGAATTTGAGCAAACTCTGGGAGAGAGTGAAGGACAGAAGACCCTCGTGTGCTGCAGTTCATGAGGTCGGAAAGAGTCAGACACGATTTAGTGGCTGGAGAACAATTATTTGGTGGTTATTTTCAGTGAGATGATTGACCTAAATTACTCCATCACTATCACTAAAAAACGAAGACTATCTTGTGACACTTTCAAGCAACATTATAATCTTCACATCATTTCTATGCAGTATCAAGTAATAGTGCAGCACTGGTCCATGGTATTGTGAGACTATGATAACCCTGAGCACTAAATCAATAATTTATTCAACATTGGGCAAAAGGCTAGCAAAGAAAAAACATCCAGCTTCTCCAGTCAACTTGTGTCCCCTTCCTGGGCCTCATCCTCTTCTGTCCACTTAGTTCCTCATCAGTGATATTCCCACTTTCCCTTGGCTCCCCTATCTCCTGCCCCTGTATCTTTATAAAAGCAATTCATCCTAGAAATGGCTTTTGAATCCATTCTCACTTTTTATGATTCCCATCCTAAAAAATCAAAAGTGGTTTTGTTCCTGTAGGAATTCAGAATGACTCTTCATTTTAAAAAAAGAAAGAAAGGTCCAGTTGCATTAAACTAAAAGAGACTTTAAGAAGCAAAGTTAAATAAGTGATTCATCATGCTGACATTGACTGGGAGAGCCTCCAAAGCACACAGAAGAGTAAATACCACTTAGAAAGACGGCTTTTCATGTTTAAAATCATAATAATCATGTTACCCGAGTCCTCTTTGTTGAGGCTTAAAGTGCCAGGCTAAAAGTAATTAAGTTTCACACTCAATACAGAAATATATTCAGAAAGCCATTGTGTCTCAACTTTGTTTTTATTTTTATGATTCTTTAACCAGGACTGGCTGTGATGTAAAGGAGGTGACCCTGCATTGTAAACCCTGCCATTCCACACGTGCTCAGCTTCCCTCCACTCTCAGAAAAGCCTCAAAGGATGTAAAACCCACAAGATTGAGCTTATTAAAGAAAAACCCCAAACAAAATCCCCACATTCCTCCCTTTTTACATATCTCCAAAAGAACCAACAGCGCTCAGCCCTGCAAATGACCACAGTATTTCCTTTCCAATGAAAACAAACATGCTTTCACTGAGAAATCTCAAAATCCATGGCAATCAATAAGTCAGATAACTCCCCTCAAGAAAGACACATACTTGTAAATAACGAAGCAAAGCAGATTTTGGGGGGCATTCATACTCCATGATTTTCATCAGCTGTTCCCTCCAGTGTTACCCATGCTGCCTAACATTCTTCCCCAGCCAATAAACAACCTAATTAAAACCAGCTGTTTGCCGTGGAAATGTATATGTGTATAGCTAGAAAGAGACAGAATATGATGTAGCCAGAGATACAGGTAAAGATAGAGATGACAGACCGAGGAAGTAGGGAGATGGAGAACAATAAGAAATGTGAAAAAGTGTTCACATTTGGGTGATCTGGGTGAAGGATAGTTGGAAATTTTTTCTGTAAGTCAAAAATCATTCCAAAATAGAAAGTAAAAACAACAACAAAATTCCAGGCCTTCACCCTCCATTCATGAGCTAAAACGCACATCTCCATTCTCTAGCCCCTTGTTAAATAAGTCACCACAAACAGCATCACATCCTACAGGCGAGGTGCAAAGCAGTCACCTGTGTGAGGAGCTTCTTTTACCTCGTTGCTGTCAATGATCCTCCCTAAAGCCTTGCCTTGTTGCCATGATCAAACCTGGGCGCCTTGCTGGTCTCTGCTAGAGATAGGTTAGCACACCACCTCCAGGCAGAGACCTTCTGCAGATGCTCCCAACCAAAAAGAAAAAAAAAAAAAGTTGAGGATGAACAAGGTTAGTTTGTAAAGAAGAAACCAAATTTACTGATAGCTCACAGCAGACAAGGTCTGAAGTAACCTCTATTGACGTTTGGTGGATCCGTGCCAAGGTATAAAAGAAAGAACGAAGCAAAGAGGCAGACACAAACTGCACAAAGCACGCATAGGTGTCCATGGAGGGGCTTGCACACTGACTCCTCCGGCCTGGTCCTGCTCAACATTGAGACCGTCTACCGAGCTCCACATTCTGGCTCTGCTCCATCCTGCGGCCACGTCAGTTTCCTCAGACCCTGGAAGCTTCAGAACAGCCATGTTAACTGCAGAGAGAGCAGTTCCTTACCTACAAATTCTCATGTTGCAGTCTTTAATGCACAAACATTAAACACAACTTCAGCACAAACAAAATTAAGCACAAACATCTCTCAGCCTCAACTACAGAGACTTCATAAACATTCTTTTGCTCCAGGTCTTTCCACCGAACAAATTCATTAATTCCAAGAACTGGTGGAGGCGGAACCCTCTCCAAGTCAAACACACTCAGCAAAATGCCATAAGCTTGCTAAGTCCTCTGGAGTGTGGCTAGGGGCTTACAGACATTCCTGGGTTTAGGTAGGAACAACCGTATCCTCCATGCTGAGGGCTCTCTGTGTGATCATTCTCCGTTTCTCACTTTCCCTCTGTATTTGCCTCCCATCTTTCTTCTAGTTGTGTTAAAAACCCATCCACCTGCTAAATATTTGCCTCATTGGACCTTTGAGATTTCATGTTTTATGTACTCACACTCGTGGGTTACAATTATTCAGCAAAACCTGTCAATGGGGTGGACCACAAACAAGGTATTGTTCCTGCTGACCTACAATGCATGTGCTCTCAGAAATCATATTTCAGATATGAGTATTTGACAGTGTATCATGTATCCACATGAGAAGTATCAGCTCAGATAACGCTGCTTAACCCTCTATGCCCACCTCACACTAGGCAGCTTTTAAAGAAACAAAAAAAAAAAAAGAAGAAATTAAAAAAAAAAAAGAAATAAAATAATGAATGAAAATGTAGTAAACATCTACAAAGTGACCTCCCTGGCGGCTCAGACGGTAAAGCATGTGCCTGCAAGTGCAGGAGCCCCAGGTGCAATCCCTGGGTTGGGAAGATCCCCTGGAGAAGGAAATGGCAACCCACTCCAGTACTCTTGCCTGGAAAACCCCACGGACAGAGGAGCCTGGTAGGCTACAGTCCATAGGGTCTCAAAGAGTTGGACACGACTGAGTGATTCACTTTCTTTCTTTTAGACCCAAAAAAGGGATAGAGAAGAGGTGTGAGATGGTACTTCTTAACCTGCAGGAGTGGGAGAGTTCAAATGCTTCTTAGAGGAGACAAGACATAAATGTGCGGAACAGCAACCATTTACGAGACCTAAGAGCCAGGAAGCCCCACTTCTTTAAAAGAAAGATGGAGTCAAGGCACCTGCCCTGGCGGGGTTCCAGACACCGTGAAAGCGACGTGAGAAAGGTTTCCAAGCCGACTTTCCGGATGCTCTTCCACTCAGGTTACACGGGATACTGTCTATAGCGCATCCCTCCAACGGTGCAGAACGGGGTACCCCACCTGCTCACAGCAGCTGCCGCGCAGCTCAGGTTAGAGCGGGTCCAGGGGGCGCGCAGGAGACCACCGGGTATGGGAGCTGCGCACACGCACGGCCACCCCGTGTGCTGGCCGTTCCCAGGCGCCCCAGGCGGTGGAAGGAAGATCTGTGCGCGTCTTGCTCCCCGTGTACTCAGGAGGCACGTCCTATCATCCCGGACAGTCTCAGATGTCTGCACTCCTCTCCCCAGCAAAAGGGGCAGACGATGCCAGCCTGATACACGGTCGCAGCCCTGAGTCCTCCAGGCATCAGGCTACCTGGCCTGAACGGTCTGGCCGAGGCCTCTAGTGCCTGCTGTGGAATGGGCTGGACCACAGGGCACTTGAGAAACACACACGAGTGTGGATGGTACAGCCTACCCACGGGGCCCGGGCCGGGTTGTGGGGAGAGGGGCGGAGGTGGTTGTCGGGCTGTTGCCACTAAACCACGCGGGTCACCTTCATTCACTCCTTCCTTGGGATGAAGCTTTGCTGAGGGCATTCCTGGTCACTTCGAACAGTGACACCTGGGTTAAAGCAGCAAAGACTCCAAAGGGACCCCTCCATCGCCCATGAGGCCAGTGGTCTGCTGTCGTGCCCCCGTTAATTCACAGGACACCGCAGAGGGCCAGCTCTGGGGTCCGGGACACTGACGCTGGATGCTCGTCTGAGATGTGGGGACAGAGACACGTCTGGGAGAGCTGGGGTTCACCTTCCTGCTGGAGAATCTCCGGCCCTGATTCTTCCTTAGGGAAGAGGTTACCAAGCTGATTAAATCTCCCATCGCGCCAGGACGCAGGCTCCATGAGCTCCCTGCCACCAGTCAGCTCAGACGTCTGGAAAGGAGACGCCAAGCCAGCAAGAAAAGCAAACGCTTCCCTCCACCTCCACCCAACCCCCTCCCCAGTGATGAAGCCCACCTGCCCCACCTCCTGAGTGGCCCAGGAGACGCAATGTGGTGGGCTGTAGAGTCCTGGGTGGTCTGCCCCTCCCTCCAGCCTCCCCAACCTCCCCACCACCCTCCTCACCCCACCTCACCCCCCAGTGCTCACTTTGGAAAGTGCCACGCAGGCAGCTCCTGAGTGTGCCTTTCTGAAGCTGCCGTCACAGTCCAGAACTCTCTCCTTGGGGTCCTTCCTGGCCACAGGCTGGAACAGAAGGTGCAGAGCCCATGTTCCCCGGCAGAGCAGGGCGCGGTGAGGACTTTCAGAGGCTGCCTGGTGCCTCTGAATGGTGCTTTTTCCTCCAGGAAGGCAGACTCTCCTGGAATAACTGAGCCAGCCTGAGCTCCTGCTCTGCCCTCCTGCATCTGGCCGGGCGGCCGAGCCCAGTGCCCACAGCGCCCTCGTTGACCATGACCCCATCCCCAAATGCCACAGACCAGGCCTCCAGGAGCGGGAGCAGCGAGATGGAAAGGAGTGTAAAGTCTGTGGATGTGGGCAGACAGAGCTTCACAGAACTCCCAGCCCCTCTCGACTCCTGCACTCACCTCCTTGCACACAGTGAGGCCTCCCTGGAGGGCTTCCGGGCAGAGGGGGAGGGTGGAGCTGAGTGTGGTGGGGAGGTGATGGGCAAGGAGGGGGAGCCATGATGCCGGGGTGACGAGGCTTCTCTCAGGTTGGGTTAGGAACCCTCTGACGGCTCGGGGCACCTCCTCTCCAAGAGAAAGGCAACCTAGACAGACGTCAGGGGCCATCCCAGAAGCCTGCAGACACAATGGGGACACAGGAGGCCAAACTGGGGAAGGCGGTTGTGTGACATACTCTCGTGGCACCTGGCACCTGGTCTCAAGGTTCCCCCTACTTGGCCCAGCCTAGACCCTTGTCTCCCCACTTCCCCTCCCGACCACCGCCCCCTCGGTCGCTGCCGGTCAAGGTCAGAATGCTCTTCACCTTGACTCCCGTTCTGCGTCAGCTGCTCAGAGTTCTAGGGGCTCCAGAGGAAACAAGAAATTGCTGGGGCCACCCTTTCCCCGGGAGCCCTCTTTCTGCTCAGCCTAGTCGTTATTAAACTAATCCTAAATCTTCTGCTTTGTCCGGAACTTTGGGCTACGAGGGAAATCCATCAGGGTCCCAAGAAGGGACAGTCTTTTCCTGGCCACATAGGCAGAGAAGTCTGGATAACTCGGAGTTTGCATCAGATGCCACGTACACCCACCATAGTGACGGTTCCCCAGCCTTTGCCTGTCAACCCCGTGAAGATTCACGGCAACACTTGAGATAAACACAGACATCACAGCTTTGTAGGGAAGGAAATGAGAGGTCAGGGTTCTCAGCTGTAACAGGTCCTGTGAAATTCCACCTCATAGTATTGTTCTGAAAATTAAATGAGATGGGAAGAGAAATGAATAGGTAGAACTCAGGAAAATTTTAGACTGTTTTAAACTATTCTATGCGGGTGGCTCCGTCAGTAACCAATCTGTCTGCCATGCAGGAGACCCAGGTTAGTCCCTGGGTCGGGAAGATCCCTTGAGAAGGGAGTGACAACCCACTCCAGTGTTCTTGCCTGGAGAATCGCATGGACAGTGGAGCCTGGTGGGCTGCTGTCTACAGGGTCACACAGCGTCGGACACGACTGAAGCAACTTAGCCGCAGCAGCAGCGTATATTGAGCTGTAGAATGTCTTAGTTTCTTGTTTTTCCACAACACACACAACCACAGCCTCCCATGTTGAGGAAAGCATTGTATAATGGAATTACTGGGACTTCCCTGATGGTCTAGTGGTTAAGACTTTGCCTTTCAATGCAGGAGGTGTGGGTTCAAATCCTTGGTTGGGGAGCTGAGAACATGCATGCCCCTTTGGCCAAAAAGCAAAACACGAAACAAATTCAATAAAGACTTGAAAAATGGTCCACCTCCAAAAAGTCTTTAAATAAAAGATAAAATTTAGAGTTTTTAAAATGGAATTAACATCTCATGGGGTAAGTGAAAAATTGATCATAAAACATCATAGTTACAGCTAGTGATCTCCTTCATGGTATCAATGATGACTCACAGCCGGGAGAGAAGACACAGCTGCCTCTGGCTTCCTTTTTACCACTCAGGAATCACCTGCTATGAAGCAGACACCAGGCCACATGCTGCAACCGGCCTGCAGAGGTCACCATGCAGTGAGTACAGAGGTTCCCAAGCACTGGCCCCCTACCAATGAAAGGGCATCCCAGGTGGCTCAGTGGTAAAGAATCCACCTGCCAAGCAGGAGACATGAGTTTGATCCCTGGGTCAGAAAGAGCCCCTGGAGAAGGAAATGGCAACCCACTCCAGTATTCTTGACTGAGAAATCCCATAGTCAGAGGACCCTGGTGGGCTACAGTCCCTGAGGTCGCAAAGAGTCAGACACAACCAAGCGACTAAATAGCAGTAACATTCTTCCATCAGTGAATGCCAAAGCCAGCGGGTGAAAGCGTCGAGATTCTAGGAACCAATATTTTCTCAAAGTCTCTCTCCACAGGCCTGGTGGCTCAGATGGTAAAGAATCTTGTCTGTAATGCCAGAGACCCTGGTACGATCCCTGGGTCAGGAAGATCCCCTGGAGAAGGGCATGGCTACCCACCTACTCCAGTGTTCTTGCCTAGAGAATCTCATGGACAGAGGAGCCCGGTGGGCTACAGTTCAAGGAGCCACAAAGAATCAGACACGACTGAGCGACTAACACTTTCACACTTTCTCCCCACAAAATCCTTATTAATTACAAGATATAAAGTCACTTTTCAGTGGAGAAACCTGGCAGGGACCACCTTAACCAATCACCTAATTACCATTTCCAGAAACAGAACTGATCAACTGCCAGGGCCTCTGGACTAGAGGCACAAAGACACATCATCACTCCCTTGCTATGACAGATGGCCCCAAGCGCACAACCCCAACCTGATCACGAGGAGTCAGTCGACACACCCAGGGTGAGGGACGAGTTGCACAATCAGTGACCTGTACTCTTCAAAAGTGCCAATGTTATGAGAAACAAACAAAGCCTCAGGCCGTGCTCCAGATGAAGAAAGACTAATGGGACAAGGCAATGGAATGCAAGGCCTTGGGTTTCCTTTTTCTGTAAAGAACACTGTTGATCCATTGGCAATTTAAAGTTTTCAGATTAAATAGTGTTATTGTATTGGTGCTGATTTCCATTTTTTGATATAATTATACTCTATTATAATTCCTGGATTTTAGGAAACAAAGACATTTAGGAATAAAAGGGAACCATGTCTCATGTCTATAACTTTCTCTTACATTATTCAGAAAAAAACCTACACATATATAATAATAAACCTCTGTGTATCTGTGCATGGTGTGTGTGTGTGTGTGTGTGTGTGTGTGTGTGTGTGTGTGTGTAGAGAAAGAGAGAGCAAACGAATATAGTAATTTGTTACCATTTAGGTCCTCTGGGTGAAATTGTTCAGAAATTCCTTGTATGATTCTTGCACCTTTTCTGTAACTTTCACATTATGTCAAAAATTTTAAAAATTTACATTGACGTACTTGGGCTCTGCCCTGGGAAATTTTGACTCTGTGGGTCTGGGATGAGTTGGTGTTTTCATTTTTAACAAGCACCTAGGTGGTTCCGATGCAGCAGCCTGCAGGAAAGGATGAGGGAACCAGTATGACCTGAGACTTCCCTACGATCATACAGCTAGTCAGGGACCAAGCCAAGACCAGAAGCTCTCTTTCCTTCCCATCCAGGGCTCCTCCCACCACACTGCATACTTTGTTAAAGCAAATTAGGCACATTTTAAAGATGATTTCCAGTCAATAGTTTTCAAAATTGCAAAACTAGGAGTAAAAAGGAGAAGGCAATGGCACCCCACTCCAGTACTCGTGCCTGGAAAATCCCATGGATGGAGGAGCCTGGTGGGCTCCAGTCGCTAAGAGTCGGGCACGACTGAGCAACTTCACTTTCACGCACTGGAAAAGGAAATGGCAAGCCACTCCAGTGTTCTTGCCTGGAGAATCCCAGGGACGGGGGAGCCTCATGGGCTGCGGTCTGTGGGGTCGCACAGAGTCAGACACGACTGGAGCGACGTAGCAGCAGCAGCAGCAGGAGTAAAAAAGAAAGAATGACCCATTCAGGTCAACTCCTTTCAATGTTTGTATCAAAATTAAACTATCCGTCCTCTACTAACCCCAGAAAACCTCTCAATGGCTATATTTCCTACTAGTCAACTCACTCACCTGAGCCAGAAACCGGAAGCAACCTGACAATTCTGTTTCCATCAGTTTCCAAACCCTCCTGCCCTAAGAGTTAAATTCCGTTGTCTTTCTCTTACTTCAGGGGTGGTTTTTTTGCTTTGCTATATCAAGTTCATTAACCTTTCCTTCTGCAGTGTCTTCTCTGCTGTTAGTTCTGTCCAGGAAGCTTTGTATCTAAAAGTCGTTAGAAGTTCAATATGGATATTTTATATATCTTTTACTTCTCTAGTTAATATTTACTTACTTAATATTTCTCCACTTAATACTCAAGTATTACTCTATGTTCTTAAATACAAGGAATTGCTATTGTTTTGTTCATTTGCTCAGTTGTGTCTGACTCTTGGCCACCCGATAGACCGCAGCACGTCAGGCCTCCCTGTCCTTCACCAACTCCTGGAATTTACTCAGACTCATGTCAATTGAGTCAGTGATGCCATCCAACCATCTCATCCTCTGCTGTCCCCTTCTCCCGTCTTCAATCTTTCCCAGCATCAGGGTCTTTCCCAGTGAGTCAGCTCTTCACATCAGGTGGCCAAAGTAGCGGAATTCCAGCTTCAGCAGCAATCCTTCCAATGAATATTCAGGACTGATCTCCTTTAGGATGGACTGATTTGAGCTCCTCGCAGTCTAAGGGACTCTCAAGAGTCTTCTCCAGTGCCACAGTTCGAAGGCATCAATTTTTCGGCGCACAGCCTTTTTTATTGTCCAGCTTTCAAATCCATACATGACTGCTGGAAAACCATGGCTTTGACTAGATGGACCTTTGTAATGCAAAGTAATATCTCTGCTTTTTAATACACTACATTTGTCATTGCTTTTCTTCCAAGGAGCGAGCATTTTTAATTTCATGATTGCAGTCACTTTCCACAGTGATTTTGGAGCCCAGGAAAATAAAATCTGTCACTGTTTCCATTGTTTACCCATCTATTTGCCATGAAGTGATGGGACTGGATGCCATGATCTTTGTTTTCTGAATGTTGAGTTTTAAGCCAGCTTTTTCACTCTCCTCTTACCATTAAAATTATTTTAAGATCCGTGTCTACTAATTGAAATGAACCATCTGTGTCATTTTCAGATTGGCTTCCATTGATTGACTTTTTTTCTCATAGGTTGTACTTCTCTGTTTTCTTGTAGCTTGATAGTTTATTTATTAGATAATGGAGTGAGTGAATTTTGTCTTACTGAGTGCTGAATACTTTTGAATTTCTATAAATATTCTAGAGCTTTGTTCTGGGCTGCAGTTAAATTACTTTCCAATAGTTTAATCATTTTGAGGCTTGTCGTCAAACTTTCCTAAGGGAGACCAGAACAGCCTTTAGTCTCAGGCAAATTTCTAACCCACCCCTCTCCTGGTGAGCCAAAACTCAGCTATGTACTCTACCCATTGTCCCATGAATTCCAAGGCTTTTCCTCTCTGGCTGAAGGGAACACAAATTATTCCTGCCCTTGTGTGAGTTCTGACATTTGCTCCTTCTGTGCTTCTTCAGTGGTTCTGTCCCTAGCACTTCGTAGAACAATGCTCAGGAAAATTTGTGTGCTGATGGAACAATGTGTTACCTGTGAAACCCAACACAAGGTAACATTCAACATGTTCCGAGGGAGGGAGAATCCTGGAGAAGCTGGGCCTTGGCAGCATGGGAACGCTCAGTGCAGCAGGTGGACTGCACGGGTTGAGCATTCTCTTTTGCATTCTATTTCTACTTTGTGCTCTTCAGAAGGCATAGACGTGCTGGTTCACAGGCTCAGAAGCTTCCCAGTGAAACAAGAAACTAGCCCTCGTACTTGGAGGGCAAGGAGAGACCAAAGGAAGAGGTAGACCGCTCTAGACTGGTAGGTGGAAGGCTTAATAAGCAGAGAACTTACACAGTAGGTGTGTCTTGGGCAGCCTCGAGATGGGTAGATCTGTGCCACTGCCTATCACAAATATTGAATATTGAATATTTAGAGACCTTAATGGCTTTCAGGTATATACACCCTCTGGATGGTCTCAAAACACATTGTTCTTTCAACTTTGTGCCTTTGAAAATGGCTCCAGGTATGGTGACAGTTATATCTACTACTGTTGGCAGGAATCCCTTAGAGGAAATGGAGTAGCCATCACAGTCAATAAAAGAGTCCAAAATGCAGTACTTGGATGCAATCTCAAAATCAACAGAATGATCTCTGTTCATTTCCAGGGCAAACCATTCAAAATCATGGTAATCCAAGTCTTTGCCCCAACCAGTAATGCTGAAGAAGCTGAAGTTGAATGGTTCTATGAAGACCTACAAGACCTTTTAGAACTAACACCCAAAAAAGATGTCTATTTCATTATAGGAGAATGGAATGTAAAAGCAGGAAGTCAAGAAACACCTGGAGTAAGAGGCAAATTTGGCCTTGGAGTACAGAATGAAGAAGGGCAAAGGCTAACAGAGTTTTCCCAAGAGAATGTGCTGGTCATAGCAAACACCCTCTTCCAACAACACAAGAGAAGACTCGACACATGGACATCACCAGATGGTCAACACCGAAATAAGATTGATTATATTCTTTACAGCCAAAGATGGAGAAGCCCTATACAGTCAGCAAAAACAAGACTGGGAGCTGACTGTGGCTCAGATCATGAACTCCTTATTGCCAAATTCAGACTTAAATTGAAGAAAGAAGGGAAAACCATTAGACCATTCAGGTATGACCTAAATCAATCCCTTATGATTATACAGTGGAAGTGAGAAATAGATTTAAGGGACTAGATCTGATAGACAGAGTGCCTGATGAACAATGAATGGAGGTTTGTGACATTGTACAAGAGACGGGGAGCAAGATCATCCTCAAGAAAAATAAATGCAAAAAAGCAAAAATGGCTGTCTAAGGAGGAGCTATTTGTCTTAAAAATAGCTGAGAAAAGAAGGGAAGCGAAAAGCAAAGGAGAAAAGGAAAGATATACCCATTTGAATGCAGAGTTCCAAAGAATAGCAAGGAGAGATATGAAAGCCTTCCTCAGTGATCAGTGCAAAGAAATAGAGGAAAATAATAGAATGGGAAAGACTAGAGATCTCTTCAAGAAAATTAGAGCTACCAAGGGAACATTTCATGCAAAGATGAGCTCAATAAAGGACAGAAATGGTACGGACCTTACAGAAGCAGAAGATATTAAGAAGAGGTGGCAAGAATACACAAAAGAAGAACTGTACAAAAAAGATCTTCATGACCCAGGTAATCGCTTGACTGGAATGTGAAGTCAAGTGGGCCTAAGGCCCACTTTGAAGCATCACTACAAACAAAGCTAGAGGAGGTGACAGAATTCCAGTTGAGCTATTTCAAATCCTAAAAGATGATGCTGTGAAAGTGCTGCACTCAATATGCCAGAAAATTTGGAAACCTCAGCAGTGGCCACAGGACTGGAAAAGGTCAGTTTTCATTCCAATCCCAAAGAAAAGCAATGCCAAAGAATGCTCAAACTACCACACAATTGCACTCATCTCACATGCTAGTAAAGTAATGCTAAAAATTCTCCAAGCCAGGCTTCAACAGTGAACCACAAGCTTCCAGATGTTCAAGCTGAATTTAGAAAAGGCAGAGGAACCAGAGATCAAATTGCCAACATCCACTGGATCATGGAAAAAGCAAGAGAGTTCCAGAAAAACATCTATTTCTGCTTTATTGACTATGCCAAAGCCTTTGACTGTGTGGATCACAATAAACTGTGGAAAATTCTGCAAGAGATGGGAATACCAGAACACCTGACCTGACTCTTGAGAAACCTGTATGCAGGTCAGGAAGCAACAGTGAGAACTGGACATGGAACAACAGACTGGTTCCAAATAGGAAAAGGAGTACGTCAAGGCTGTATATTGTCACCCTGCTTATTTAACTTATATGCAGAGTACATCATAAGAAAATCTGGGCTGGATGAAGCACAAGCTGGAATCAAAATTGCTGGGAGAAATATCAATAAGCTCAGATATGCAGATGACATCACCCTTATGGCAGAAAGTGAAGAACTAAAGAGCTCTTGATGAATATGAAAGAGGAGTGTGAAAAAGTTGACTTAAAGCTCAATATTCAGAAAACTAAGATCATGGCATCTGGTCCTATCACTTCATGGCAAATAGATAGGGAAACAGTGGAAACAGTGGCTGACTTTATTTTGGGGGCTCCAAAATCACTGCAGATGGTGACTGCTGCCATGAAATTAAAAGACACTTGCTCCTTGGAAGGAAAGTTATGACCAACCTAGACAGCATATTAAAAACCAGAGACATTACCTTGCCAACAAAGGTCTATCTAGTCAAGGCTATGGTTTTTCCGGTAGTCATGTGTGGATTTGAGAGTTGGACTGTAAAGAAAGCTGAGCACCGAAGAATTGATGCTTTTGTACTGTGATGTTGGAGAAGACTCTTGACAGTCCCTTGGACTGCAAGGAGATCCAACCAGTCCATCCTAAAGGAGATCAATCCTGGGTGTTCATTGGAAGGACTGATGTTGAAACTGAACTCCAATACTTTGGCCACCTGATGTGAAGAACTGACTCATTGGAAAAGACCCCGATGCTGGAAAAGATTGAGAGCAGGAGGAGAAGCGGATGACAGAGGATGAGATGGTTGGATGGCATCACCGACTCAATAAACTTGAGTTTATTTGGTAAACTCTGGGAGTTGGTGATGGACAGGGAGGCCTGGCTTGCTGCAGTTCCTGGGGTCACAAAGAGTTGGACATGACTGAGTGACTGAACTTAACTGATGGGGACAGTGGACAGAGCCTACATTCCAAGGTCAGGGGTGGGGGATGAGCAGTCTTTGTGCACCCAGGTCCAGTTCTCAGGTCAACAACAGTCACTTCCTTCCAGTTACCTCCTCCAACAGGAAGTCAGAGTTCACAACTGCAGATGGTCAGGCCCCCACTGCAATGAACAATAGTCACCAAGCCAGGGGTCATGTACTCACCACATAGCTATGAGTTCACACTTGCCCTGAAACAATAATTATTTCCCAGTGATGTGTATATGTATGTGTGTGTGCACACGCACAGGAATTCTTGGATCCAAGCAGTACTTGGTGCTATATAAAATACAGCTCAGAGAACATTAGAGTCTTCAGTTCCTAGAATGAAAGACTCTTTCCAAAAGAAAGTGAAGTGAAGTCGCTCAGTCGTCCGACTCTTTCAACCCCATGGACTGTAACCTATCAGGCTCCTCCATCCACGGGATTTTCCAGGCAAGAGTGCTGGAGTGGATTGCCATTTCCTTCTCCAGGGGGTCTTCCTAACCCAGGGATCAAACCTGGGTCTCCCGCATTGCAGGCAGATACTTTACTATCTGAACCACCAGGGAAATCCAAAAGAACATGTTCCCAAATATCACCAATTTTCATAATGAGAGAGAACTGTTCTGGGAATTGATGAAATTCTCAGTAAGGGTATTGTTTAGATGAATGTTCTAATATCAACCCTGCCCAATATGCTCTCAGGAACAACATGGCAAGAAAACATAGATAAGCCATCAACAAAGTAAGAGGATATTTCTTCATCCTCGAAAAGAAAAAGAGGGATATGATTGTTTTTGAACTTGGGCATCCTAACCAGTGCAGGGTGAGTCAAGTTCTGTGAAGTTGATTTGTAGCTAGTGATGACAAGTGGAGAAGAGAATGACGTTTGATTGAAGAAGAAATAGAAAAAAAAAGTGATTCTCCTCAGGCGCAAGATCGTGTGATGAACTGTTACTTCCCCATGAGCATACATTTTCCTTCCTTAGACCAGAGGAGTAGGCAGGTCTGCTTCCCACCACCCTGGCCGATGACGCTGGATCGGGGAGGTGCGGCTCTTGCCTTTGGTTTGAGAAGTCCAGAGATCAGGTGAGCGGCGCTTCCAGTGCAGGAAGAGAGTGGTACAACCACCAGGGTGTTTCCTCTGCCTTCTCCCACTCCTCTGATCCAAATCACCTCCAGCGCAGGGGAAGAGCAGGGAAGCAAGCATGAAAAGTGGAAAAAAGTGTCAGTCGCTCAGTAGTGCCCGACTCTGTGACTCCATGGACGGTAGCCCACCAGGCTGCTCTGTCCATGGAATTCTCCAGGCAAGAGTACTGGAGTGGGTTGCCATTTCCTTCTCCAGGGAATCTTCCTGACCCAGGGATCCAACCCAGCCTTCCTGCATTGCAGGCGGACTCTTAACCATCTGAGCCACCAGGGAAGCCCTTGAAGAAGGGTTTCACATCCCTTAATGCCTGGATTGTAAGCTGAATTGAGAAAAACCTCAGCTTTTAGTGCACGCCTTGCAGAGAATGCAGGGACAAACCAAGGGGCGAACACAGCAGTCAGCCTGGAAGAACGGAAGGAAGACACCACCTGGACTGACCTTCCACCATGCCCATGGAGGAGGGGGGGCTCTGCATGTGCACCTCACCTGACCTCTGGGGCCTTACAGCTATCAGTAAAACGATGGCCACTCTCAGACACATGCGCCAAAGGCCTGGATGAAGTCATTGTTATTATGCTCATTTTCAAAGGGAACATTTCCTCTCTAGAGTGGGGATCTTTGCCAAACTGCTTAGTTACCAAGTATGTGTTTGCAGTTGTATTTACAAACTCAGCCCTTCCCTCCCCTGTTTCAATCACCAGGAACCCCATTGGTTTACGTCCCAATGCCTGGCTTTGAGACCCGCTGCCAGCAGAGCTCCTTTCTAATAGCTGCACCAAGAGGGCTGTTCCCCCAGGACAGCCATCGTCAGAGGCCAAGTTCACTCATCTCTAGCTGTGCATCCATCGCCTCACTCCCTCCGTGTCCCCAGTCGATGCGGCTACTGCACCAGCCACTCTGCTGGGCATCAAGGGCACCTGGACAATGCATGGTAAAGCTCTTACTGCACATGAGGCTTAACTCCAGGGACTTGACATATCCTGACATATATGTAACCCTCACAACAGCGGTAGGGAGAAGATGTGAATGTTCCCATTTTACAGAAGAGCAAATAGAGGCACAGAGCACTGTAAGCAACATGGCCAGTGTCACAGTATGACCAAGTGTTGGAGCCACAGTTTGGCCCAGGAATTCTGCAGACAGAGCTCCTGCACTGTAATAAGGCCTCAGGACCCAGCAGCAGGATCAGGACACTCTCGCAGGTCGCCAGTGTGGGGCAGCAGGCTGGGTGACATCCTAGAGGGGGACTCGGGGAACCACGGGGCCCTGGAGGGTGTCCGACTTGACCTGGGGTCCTCCGCACTGAAGACGCAATGCCTGCAATTTCTCTCACTGGCCTTGGAGCCCCAAAATCATCATGGCAACATCTCAGATGTTCACCTCAGGGCTTCAAGACCAACTTAAGACATAAAGTCACGGGCGAATGAAAGGTGGCCTCCAGTGTGTGTGGACATAGCGTCCACGGTTCAGTGGCTCCACATCTCCCTTCCTGCGGCAATAGAGGGCATGTATCATCTAAAAGGAGCATTGTTTAAGGCTGTAGCCCTGGACAGCTCATTGCCTCCGAGGGGCTGCCAGGCCTGGCTCCCTTAGCACGTGGGACTTTCTCATCTTAGCCTGTTTCGGGGCTGCTGCTCTCCGCCTGCCCTCTGGACCGCAGGGTCTGCTGCTGCTGTGGACACACAGACCTTCACTCACAGGCATTCCTCAGCACCCACCCCATGCCAGGCGCTGGTCCAGGCGCTGGCAATACCGCAGTGAACGAACAGGAGAGTAATTGCCCTCGTGGAGGCAGTGGAGGACAGATGGACAGAGTGAGCGCATGCATGCTCAGGGGCTTCAGTCGTGTCCAGCTCTTTGCGACCCCATGGACTGTAGCCTGCCAGGCTCCTCTGTCCATGGGATTCTCCATGCAAGAATATTGGAGTGGGTTGCCATTTCCCTCTCCAAAATGAGGGAGTGAGGCATGCAAATAACCAGGGCAAGTATTCTAGGCATCAGTCGTGGAAAGGTCCTGAGGCGGGCATGCATCTGACCCACCAAACGTTCCAAGGCTCATGGAGCAGGGCTCACAAACAAATGTCACCAACAAATGTCACCATCCCACTGTCCCCTGAAAGAACAGGGGTGGGGGTGATTAGGGGAGCAGGGCTCACAAACAAATAAAATTCAAATAAAACCACCTCTTGCCTAACTTTAAAGTCAATCTCCCTGTGGTCAGCTGAGACTTCTAATTTGGTTAGCTGGTTTTGTTTTGTTGCTATTCAGTTACTCAGTTGTGTCTGACTCTTTGTGACCCCATGGACTGCAGCACTCCAGGCTTCCCTGTCCATCACTAACTCCCAGAGCTTGCTCAAACTCAAGTCCATTGAGTCAATGATGCCATCCAGCCATCTCATCCTCTGTTGTCCCCTTTTTCTCCTGCTTTCAATCTTTCCCAGCATCAAGGTCTTTTCCAATGAGTCAGTTCTTCCCATCAGGTGGCCAAAGTGTTGGAGTTTCAGCTTCAGCATCAGTCCTTCCAATGAACATTCAGGGTTGATTTCCTCTAGGTTTTGTTTTAATCTTGTTTAATAGTTTATCTTCAAACTGCCTTCCTGGGGCTATGTAGTCCTATCTATAGAGTCAGAAATCACAGAATTTTCAAGTTAGAAATGCTGTTTGAGATCCCTCAGGCTGTTCCCCATTTTACAGATAACAATACCAAGGTCCAAGGAGGTTTGGTCACAAGTTCAAGTTCCCTCTTCTACCTGTGTAGAAGTGAAGTGAGGTCGATCAGTTGTGTCCGACTCTTTGTGACCCCATGGACTGTGGCCTACCAGGCTTTTCCATCCATGGGATTCTCCAGGCGAGAATACTGGAGTGGGTTGCCATTTCCTTCTCCAGGAGATCTTCCCAACCCAGGGACTGAACCTGGGTCTCCCACATTGTAGGCCGTTGCTTTACCATCTGAGCCACCGCATGGGTAGAGCAGGGGTTAAAATGCCTCTGCTGTCTCTTAGCCTAAACTGCTACTGCCCAAAGCCTCAGGATTCTCTTCTCTAATGTCATAGCTATTTCTGTACTAAACGTAACAGGCTCAGAGATAAAATTTCTGAAAATCCTAAACTCGGTTCAGTAGTTTTAATCAAAACATCCTATGCTCTTCTGCCTTCCTGGTTTCTCTGCTTGCTTCTGTGACTCCTTCACCCTCATATTTTTTTACTGCCTTTTATTCTCATTTCTACATAAAAGAATCCCATCTACTTCTAAATGTGCCTTCTGTGTTCAGTGGCATCTGTTTCCAACCATCTTAGTACCTGACAGTCCACAGTGTAACCTCTAGACTGCCGTGTGTCTCAAGAGGACATATGGCACCAAGTTTTATAGAGATTTGAATGAAGAGCGGAGTTGAGAATAGAGTAATTATGATTGTGCGTAGCCGCTCAGTCATGTCCAACTCTTCACAACCCCATGGACTGTAGTCCGCCAGGGTCCTCTGTCCATGGGATTCTCCAGGCAAGAATACTAGAATGAGTAGTCATTTCTTTCTCCAGGGGATCTTCTTGATCCAGGAATCAAACCTATATCTCCTGTGGCTCCTGCATTGTAGGCAGATTCTTTACAGTCTGAACCCCCAGGGAAGCCCGTAATTATGATTACACATGCTTTATTCACCTTCATGTTCATTTGCTAAGGATAATGTTGAAATAAAATCTTCCAGGATAGGAAGTTGCCTGTGAATGAAACTTTGGCGTCAACCTTTTGAAGGGCCCTCTCCCACAACTCACAGATCTATGCACTTTTCTTATACATACATACATACATACATACATATATATATATATATATATAGACTGTTCTAGGTGTTAGTTGCATAGGTCTAGTTTCCTGACCAGGGATCAAACCCAGGCCCCCTATGTTGGGAGCACAGAATCATAGCCACTCGACCACCAGGAAAGTCTCTGAAATTTTCTACTTGGGTAACTAGTCACATATAATTTGGTAAAGCAAGTGCAGACCAAAAAAGAGACAGAGATCTGAAGGCTTAGAGCCTTCTTCTATTTGTCCCCACCGCCGACAACTCCAGAGGAGGCTGGTCTTGTCACTGGGGTTCTTTTGTTAAGGGCAGAAAGAATACTTCTTCCTTTGTAAGCAGTAATGTAAAAGCCAGCTCTTTATTACTTTGAGTGACTCCTAAGTGTCCTACAGCTGTGTCCTTTTATTTGTTCTGAAGTCTCAGAGGAGGCACGATGAACTCGGCCAAGAGAGTAGGGGTGGTGAGGGAGGGGGGACTCGAGGAAGGCATCCAGAAGGAGCTGAGCCTTGAAGAACTGCCCTCTCCCCACCCCCGGCAAACAGGGCAAGGAGCAGGGGATGGGCTCTCCAAGCAGAAGCAGCTGTGGGGGGGTTGCGAGGGAGGCTGTGTGTTAGGGGGCCGCCCAGGTTTGGTGGATGCGGCCCAAGGTGGGCTTTTCATACCAAGCAAAGGGACCGCCTGTAGCATGAGGTCCTCATTTGGGGTCTAGAGAGTAAGTTTTTGGAAATTTTTGTTATTGTCTTGAAACTGTCTGTGTGTCTGTTTATTTTTCATAAACTTTTCAAAGACACATGTGACCCCCAGTAGTTTAAAAACAACTGCTGGAGAGGATGAGAGCCACAGGAGGGATTTTAAGGACAAGAGCAACCTGGTCATGTTTTTGCAGGTCTCTGTAATGAGAATGTGGAGAATGGACGCCAGGGGAGCCAGGTGGGCAGCATGGAACTAGTGAGAAGCATGATGAGGGGGCCTGGGTAGAGGGAATGGTGGGCACTGAGCCAGATGCCTCCTGCAGGGCAGGGGGCAGGGGACCGAGTTTTAAACATCAGGAGGGCACCATGGAAGATTTTAGAACCTTCCACGGGTAGAGGAGGTGGAAAAAGAGAGGAATCTGACAGGAGGCCCTGGATTTCAAGCATAGGTAATGACATGATGTTATCAACAAACAAGGCAGGGAAACCACTGTGAAGTGAGGGTGATGGATTCAGCCTTAGACACTTGATACTTGAGCTTCCCATGGCAAAGATGCTCAGAGATGGTTAAAAACACATCCAAAGCTGTGGGGTGATCAGACATAGATAGAAAATATCATTAACGTGCCTTTAGGCGTCAAAGGTCGGTCTAGTCAAAGCTATGGTTTTTCCAGTAGTCATGTATGGATGTGAGAGCTGGGCCACAAAGAAAGCTGAACGCCGAAGAATTACTGCTTTTGAACTGTGGTGCTGGAGAAGACTCTCGAGAGTCCCTTGGACTGCAAGATCAAACCAGTCAATCCTAAAGTAAATCAACCCTGAACATTCATTGGAAGACTGATGCTGAAGCTGAAGCTCCAATACTTTGGCCACCTGATGTGAAGAGCTGACTCATTAGAAAAAACCTTGATGCTGGGAAAGACTGAAGGCAGGAGGAGAAGGGGACGACAGAGGCAGATGGCTGTCATGCTGCAGTCCACGGGGTCTCAAAGAGTTGGACACAACTTGCCGGCTGAACAACAACAAGGTGACAGTTTGAATCGTGAAATAATCAATCTTATCTGCAGAGAAAATGAGTCAGGAGGATGGAGACAGGCAGGAGACAGAAGCCTGTGACACGTCAACATTTAAAGAGGAAAGAGAAGGGCAAGTCATGAAGGAGGCAAGGGAAATGACTGGTGGAGGGTGAAGGAGGGTCACAGGGTACACAAGTCAGTAAGACAAGCCCTAGGAGCCATTCACTGGACTTTGCAAGTAGAACACTATTGGTTACCTGAGCTGCAACAATCACACTCCCTTGATCTAGGGAAGAAGGAAGAAATATGGTTACTGATTTTAAATGTTTGAAAAGTAATGAAGAAGAAACAACTAGTGCATTGATCCATTCAGGATTCTGTAACAAAATACCACAGACCAGGTGACTTATAAACAGAAATCTACTTCTCACAGTTCTGGAGGCTGGAAGCCCAAAGATTTAGGGTCTGGTGAGAGCACACTACTAGACTGCAGACCGCTGACTTCCTGATGTGTCCTCACTGAGAGGAAGGGGCAAAAGAACTCTCTGGGGTCTTTTTGTTGCTGCTGCTGCTAAGTCGCTTCAGTCGTGTATGACTCTGTGTGACCCCATAGACGGCAGCCCACTAGGCTCCTCTGTCCCTGGGATTCTCCAGGCAGGAATACTGGAGTGGGTTGCCATTTCCTTCTCCAATGCATGAAAGTGAAAAGTAAAAGTGAAGCCGTTCAGTCATGCCCAACTCTTAGCAACCTACCAGGCTCCTCCGTCCGTGGGATTTTCCAGGCAAGAGTACTGGAGTGGGTTGCCATTGCCTTCTCCTGGGGTCTCTTTAAAAGGGCACTAATCCCATTCATGAGTGCTCCACCCTCCTGACCGAATCACCTCCCACTGGCCCCACTTCCTAAGACCATCACATTAGAGACTAGGTTTCAACATGTGAATTTGGGCAGATGCAAATACTCAGACTGGAGGTTAGTGTAAATCGCCACATGGAGAATATGAAATGAGAAAGAAAGAGAGCAAGTGTTAGAGTGGTAGCTAGAGATGGAGTAGAGCCCAGGGGACTGGAGTGTGCTAACACTTGGAGGGGACAGTGAAAGATGGAGAGGGAAGTGCAAACTCAGGAAGGAGGGGGAAGCTGGTGGGCATGGGCCTCTGAGGAGACAGTGACCTTTGTGGCATAGGTCAGCTTTCTTTTCTCTTTTCTATTGTATATATTCATACTTAATATGCACTCAATATGTCAGCAAACTTGGAAAACTCAGCAGTGGCCACAGGACTGGAAAAGGTCAGTTTTCATTCCAATCCCAAAGAAAGGCAATGCCAAAGAATGCTCAAACTACCGCACAGTTGCACTCATTTCACACGCTAGCAAAGTAATGCTCAAAATTCTCCAAGCCAGGCTTCAACAGTGAACCACAAACTTCCAGATGTTCAAGCTGAATTTAGAAAAGGCAGAGGAACCAGAGATCAAATTGCCAACATCCACTGGATCATGGAAAAAGCAAGAGAGTTCCAGAAAAACATCTCCTTCTGCTTTATTGACTATGCCAACACCTTTGACTCTGTGGACCACAACAAACTGGAAAATTCTGAAAGAGATGGGAATACTAGACCACCTGACCTGCCTTTTGAGAAACATGTATGCAGGTCAGGAAGCAATAGCTAGAACTGGACATGGAACAACAGACTGGTTCCAAATAGGAAAAGGAGTACATCAAGGCTGTATATTGTCACCCTGCTTATTTAACTTATATGCAGAGTACATCATGAGAAATGCTCGGCTGGAGGAAGCACAAGCTGGAATCAGGATTGCTGGGAGAAATATCAATAATCTCAGATACACAGATGACACCACCCTTTTGGCAGAAAGTGAAGAAGACCTAAAGAGACTCTTGATGAATGTGAAAGAGGAGAATGAAAAAGTTGGTTTAAAATTCAACATTCAGAAAACTAAGATCATGGCATCTGGTCCCATCACTTCATGGCAAATAGACAGAGAAACAGTAGAAACAGTGACAGACTATTTTGGGGGGCTCCAAAATCACTGCAGTTGGTGACTGCAGCCATAAAGTGAAAAGACGCTTACTCCTTGGAAGGATAATTGTGACCAACCTAGACAGCATATTGAAAAGCAGAGACATTACTTTGTTAACAAAGTCTGTCTAGTCAAAGCTATGGTTTTTCCAGTGGTCATGTATGGATGTGAGAGTTGGACTATAAAGAAAGCTGAGGGCCAAAGAATTGATGCTTTTGAACTGTGGTGCTGGATAAGGCTCTTGAGTGTCCCTTGGACTGCAAGGAGGTCCAACCAGCCCATCCTCAAGGAAATCAGTCCTGAATATATTCATTGGAAGGACTGAGGCTGAAGCTGAAAGTCCAATAATTTGGCCACCTGATGTGAAGAACTGACTCATTGGAAAAGACCCTGATGCTGGGAAGATTGAAGGCAGGAGGAGAAGGGGATGACAGAGGATGAGATAGCTGGATGTCATCACCGACTCAATGGACATGAATCTGAGTAAACTCTAGGAGCTGGCAATGGACAGGGAGGCCTGATGTGCTGCAGTTCATGGGGTCTCAAAGAGTCGGACACAACTGAGCGACTGAACTGAACTGAACTGATACTTACAGTGTGCAGATTGATGGTATGATATACATGAATATTCATTGTGAATGAAAGTCACTGCAACCAAACCAATGAACACATTCATCGCTTCACATGGTTACCATTACTGTATGTGTGTATGTTTACATGATGAAAACACTCAGAATCTATCCTCTTTATAAATGTCAAGTATACAGGACTCTATTGTAACTAAATTCAGCATACTCTACATTAGATCTCCAGAACCCATTCATCCTACATAACTGAAATTTGGTACCCTTGACTGGAATCTTCCATTTCCCCTCCCCCCAGTCCCTGGTAAATATTCTACTCTCTACAAGTTCAGCTTTTTAGATTCCATGTATGTAAGATCATACAATGTTGGTCTTTCTGTGTCTGGCTTATTTCCCTTAGTATAATGTCCTCCAGGTCTCCCCAAGCTGTAGCAAATAGCAACATTTCTTTTGTTTTTGTTTTTTTTTCAAGCAGAATAATATTCCTTTGTGTATACAAACCACAGTCTCTTTATCCATTCATCTTTCAGTGGACACTTGTGTTGCTTCCCTGTCTTGGCTATTTTCAATACCACTGTAGCCAACTTAAGGAGTGCAGGTATCTCTTCGAGATCCAGCTCAGTTCTTTTGGGTAAATACCCAGATGTGGGATGATATGATGGGTTAACTTTTCACAGACCCATACTGAATCTCCATACTGTTTTCCATAGCAGCTGCTGCTGTTGCTGCTCCTGCTGCTAAGTCACTTCAGTCGTGTCTGACTCTGTGCGACCCCATAGACGGCCGCCCACCAGGCTCCCCATCCCTGGGATTTTCTAGGCAAGAATACTGGAGTGGGTTGCCATTTCCTTCTCCAATGCATGAATGTGGAAAGTGAAAGTAAAGTCACTCAGTCATGCCCGACTCTTAGGGACCCCATGGACTATAGCCCACCAGGCTCCTCCATCCATGGGATTTTCCAGGCAAGAGTACTGGAGTGGGTTGCCATCGCCTTCTCTGATAGCAGCTGCACTAGTATACAAATCCCACCAACAGTGCACGAGGGTTCCAATTTTTGCTCATCCTTGCCAACACTTGTCATCTTTTGCTGTTTTTAATTATCATTATACTAACAGGTGTGAGGTGATATCTCATTGTGGTTTTGATTTGCATTTCCCTCTTGATCACTGATGTTGAGCAACTTTTCATGGACCTCTTGGCCAGTAAATCTTCTTTGGAAAAATATGTCAATTTTCAATGGGAACTGAGGAGTTTCAGAACCAAGTAGAATGTTAGCATTAAGCCATCCAAGCCCTTCAGTTGTTGGGCAGAGCTTAATGCACAGTAAGGATCTTGGCTGTCCTAGGTTGCAGAGAGAGAGTGTGGCAGGCAGAGCACTTTCTCCTCCAGAAGGGAAGCTCTGCTAGTTATGGTTCTTGTGCTTCTGGAAATAAGCATCTGAGTTGCCAGTGGCAAGTTTCATGGGGCTGCAGTTGGCTGATAACCCTATATCTCTGCGTCCAAGGCTGAGTTATCCATGCACGGCTCATGATCACTCCCCAGAGACCATGGCCACTAAAGTCTGCCAGCAGTCACCCCCACAATGAGTGTGGTTTCATTTCTTTGACAATGATCTGGAAGAAAGAATGGAGAACACTCCATCCAGCTTGGTAGATGCTGCTGAGGGAGGCAGAACAGCTAGCATCTTGGAAGAAAGATGCAGAATTCAGCCACTTGGATGAGTTAGACAAATGATTCAAAGGGGAAAAAAAAAACAAACAAGATGAAGTTTGCCAGGAGTAAGATTAAAAAATAGCATCACACATGCCCAGAGGATAAAGATTCAACAGGTAGAGCTCAGAAGAAACAAAGGAACCAAGAAAAGACAATTGCTTCCAAAAGTTGGGAAATTATTGGCCTATTACTGTCAGTTTGGGTCTCAAAATTCCTATAATATTGTATATAACTTAGATCTTTGTAATTATTAAAATTGAACTAAAGAGAGCTGCTGCTGCTGCTAAGTCACTTCAGTCGTGTCCAACTCTGGGCAACCCCCTAGACGGCAGCCCACCAGGCTCCCCCGTCCCTGGGATTCTCCAGGCAAGAACACTGGAGTGGGTTGCCATTTCCTTCTCCAATGCATGAAAGTGAAAAGTGAAAGTGAAGTTGCTCAGTCGTGTCCGACTCTTAGCGACCCCATGGACTGCGGCCCACCAGGCTCCTCCATCCATGGGATTTTCCAGGCAAGAGTACTGCTAGGAATAAGAAAAAGAATGAAAGGAGATAAGAAATATACCTTACATAGGAAAGATGAAGAATAGAAGGACAAAAGGTTTGAGTAGTGTCATGACCATTCAACAGTTTTTTAAAGAAAGGCCACCTCATTCAAAGAGCCCACTCATTGGAAAAGACCCTGATGCTGGGAAAGATTGAAGGCAGGAGGAGAAGGGGAAGACAGAGGATGAGACGGTTGGATGGCATCACCAACTCAATGGACATGGGTTTGAGTAAACTCTGGAAGTGATGAAGCACCGGGAAGCCTGATGTGTCGTAGTCCATGGGGTCACAAAGAGTCAGACACAACTGAGCAACTGAGCAGCAACAAAGATGAGAATATATCAATAAACGAACATAATGTCTTTACCGCTTTAAGGTGTTCAAAGAATAAATATTGGGAAAACTGGTTTGTCTTCACTTTTTAAAAGAATTAATGAAGCCAGGAGGGGCAGAGCTCAGCTGACCTACAAAGAGGAGTCTGTGGTCTGGGAGTGTCATCCAAACCATTTGCATGACAGGGGGAACAAACAAGATTCTTAGAAAAATGGACGGGGCCTCATAGGAGATCTGTTAATGATTTGGATTAAGATTCGCTTGAACAATCTAAGCACAGTGGATAAATCTCCTGTAGTAGAGTTGAGCGGAGAAGGCGATGGCACCCACTCCAGTACTCTTGCCTGGAAAATCCCATGAACAGAGGAGGCTGGTGGGCTGTGGTCCATGGGTCGCTAAGAGTCGGACACAACTGAGCGACTTCACTTTCACTTTTCACTTTCATGCACTGGAGAAGGAAATGGCAACCCACTCCAGTGTTCTTGCCTGGAGAACCCCAGGGACGGCAGAGCCTGGTGGGCTGCCATCGATGTGAACGCACAGAGTCGGACACGACTGAAGCGACTTAGCAGCAGCAGTAGAGTTGAGGGACAGGAGTCGCTGGTAGTTGTAGATCCCAGATCTGTAGATTGCTGCTAATAGAGTTATTTTGTTTCTTTTAAGAGCTTACTCCATAAGGATATCTACTCTACTCTTGGGTTTTTTTAATGTAGTTTTTATTTTGTAAGTGTGGTTTGGAAAATTCCCAGGTATGCTCTGGATCTCAGAATAGACACACA
This sequence comes from Capra hircus, assembly GCF_001704415.2. Taxonomy (NCBI): domain Eukaryota; kingdom Metazoa; phylum Chordata; class Mammalia; order Artiodactyla; family Bovidae; genus Capra; species Capra hircus. The sequence continues at coordinate 83,140,159 of NC_030816.1, forward strand.
TACATCCTAAGCGCTGAGAATGCAGGAAGGGGGCCCCGGTGGCTGCTGCCCCCTGGTGGTGAGGGTCCAGCAGCGTACAGAAAGAACACCGGTTGCAGGGACCCAGGTGACAGAGGCAGCTTCAAGTTTAGAAACAACAGATCCAGGGTTTAGTCACTGCAAATGCCCCACGTTGATGTAAGCACTCATATCTGCGAGCCTCGTGACTGTGTTCAGGTCCTCAGACCTCTTCCACTGTGAGAGGCTGGCTGGATACTATATTTTTGCTTGCAGTCTGGAGGGAGGCTGGTGAGCAGTTGATTGCTGGAGCCCCCTACATGCTTCTGTGAAAAGAGAAAAGAGAGACACTTCCAGAAACATGGTGAAAAATCGCCATGCACAACTTAGTGGTAAAGAAACCCTGAAACACAAGGTAAATAGCGGGAGAGATGAAAGGCAGAGAACTGATGTTCTCTTGAGCTCCAAATCTCCCCCTCTTCTCCACTGCCCCTACCAACCTTCCCCACTCCTCACATCCAAATGCGCTACTCATTCTATGAAGCCACCATCACCCTAATACCAAAACCTGACAAAGATGCTACAAAAAAAGAAAACTACAGGCCAATATCACTGATGAACATAGATGCAAAAATCCTCAACAAAATTCTAGCAATCAGAATCCAACAACACATTAAAAAGATCATACACCATGAAGAAACAAATCACCAGTCTATGTCCGATGCAGGATACAGGATGCTTGGGGCTGGTGTACGGGGATGACCCAGAGAGATGTTATGGGGAGGGAGGTGGGAGGGGGGGTTCATATTTGGGAACGCATGTACATCCGTGATAGATTCATGTCAATGTATGGCAAAACCAATACAGTATTGTAAAGTAAAATATAGTAAAAATAAAAATTTAATTTAAAAAAATGCACTCTCACGATTCCCCTACCTTGAAAGCTTGTGACCTGAAGTAGTGACTTCACCCCACCGTCACTCATCCACAGCGATCACAAAGTAACTGGGCCCTCATGGGTCAAGGGGGTTGACTGAAGGGCCCTGAAGCTCCATCCTGATCCTGATCTGTGCATGACGTGACTAAGGTTAGAGATCTGGACCGTGACCGGAAGTGAACAAGAGCCCTGGAAGAAGTTCAGTGGGAGAGCAGAGACCAGGGGTGACAGTGGGCCAGCCCACAAGTTCCCGCATGAAGGAGGCACAGAGGAAGTCCAACAGCTCTGCTCAGGGTCAGAACTCACCCAGCACAGGGTGGCACTCAGACTGGTGAGGATGATTCATCGTCATCAAATCACTCTCTGTATACGATTGATAGTATGGGCAGGAATGATAGCTGTGGCCTTCCCTGGTGGCTCACCTGTAAAGAATCCGCCTGCCAATGCAGGGGACTCGAGTTTGATCTGTGGGCTGGAAGATCCCCTGGAGAAGGAAATGGCCACCCATTTCAGTATTCTTGCTACGGTTTCTATGCGAGTCACAAAGACTTGGACACGGCTTAGCGACTGAGTAAGGATGCCAGTTCCCTTGTGGCTCAGCTGGTAAAGAATTCGCCTGCAATGCGGGAGACCTGGGTGCAATCCTTGGGTTGGGAAGACCGCCTGGAGAAGGGAAAGGCTACCCACTCCAGCACTCTGGTCTGGAGAATTCCGTGGACTGTATAGTACATGGGGTCGCAAAGAGTCGGACACGACTGAGCAATTATCACTTTCACTTAGAGACTAAACAGCAACAACCACGAGAGCTGTAGCATTCTACCTAAGAGAACTGGCGGACTGCATGGATAGCTACCAACCAACCAGGACTCAAGGTGAAAATCACTTGCAGCCTCACCTACCAGACAAAGAGGAAGAAATCATCAAACTAGACCAACCTGGAATTGGAATTAAGTCTGGGAAGAGCCCCCAGGACTCTTCAATCCAACAGAAGTAGCAGTCCTCACAATCAAGGCCAAGAGGCAGGAATGGAAACCTGGAGGCCAGTCCTTGCCCAAAACTTCAGCCACACGCTGGCAACTTACATGCATTGATTACCTACCTATGCTGTGAATTTGACATTGAACATCTCATCCTCCCCATGTGAAGAAAGGTTATCGGGGTCCCCATTTTGGAGATGAGGAAGCAGAGCCTCAGAGAGCAGCCTGTGGTGACTTCACTCATAGGAGATGAAATCAAGATGAGGCCAAGGCACCCTGACTCTAGAACTCAGTGCTTTTATTCCACTTTTTCCAGTTTTACTGAAGCATAGTTGACAAATAAATTGGATATATTTAAGATGTCTAACAAGGATGTTTGGCAGAAAACAACAAAATTCTGTACAGCAATTATCCTTCAATTAAAAAACAAATTTTTTTAAAAGATGTCCAACATGATTATATATATATGTGTGTGTATGTGTGTGTGTGTGTGTGTGTGTGCACACTGTGAAATGATTACTACAATCAAGTTACAATCCATCACCTCACATAGTTACCGGTTTAAAAGTTATAGCTTCATATATTGGCTCCCTTAAGGAAGTCCCATGGATGAGATAAAGGAAATAGAATTAGATGGGGCAAACTCAGCGCCCTGCCATACAGACACCAGGTAGACTCCGAGGGTACAGGTACAGGATGGCAGTCACCCGGTTCCTCTCAGTGCCTGCGGCTGGCTGTCTTTAGCTGTTTATAGCCCAATTCATTTCATTTCTTCTTTGGCCCTTGAATTACCCATCTCCTTTACTCTTCTCAGTCAAGCAAAGCTTTGACAAGTCCAAAGCTACTTTTGACGGGTCCTTGCCCTTCAGAGTGTGGAAGTGCATGATCCTTCCACTCCTTCACTCGAACAGACCCTCCCCCCACAGAATTCTCCCTCACTTGATCCAGGACCCTCTTCCTGTGAGCTCCAACCACATGGATTGACTTCATGAAGATGGTCAAGGTCCAAATACCCCTAAAACTTATTATGAAAAACTGTTGTTCAGCTTGATCTTCAGTTGGTGTTTGTTCAGAGAAAACAGCAAGAGTCATTTGTGTCTTCTTTGAAGGAATATGCTGCTGCTGCTACTGCTGCTAAGTTGCTTCAGTCATGTCCGACTCCGTGCGACCCCACAGACGGCAGCCCACCAGCCTCTGCCATCCCTGGGATTCTCCAGGCAAGAACACTGGAGTGGGTTGCCATTTCTTTCTCCAACGCATGAAAGTGAAAAGTGAAAGTGAAGCTGCTCAGCCGTGTCCGACTCTTCAAAACCCCAAGGACCTCAGCCTACCAGGCTCCTCCGCTCATGGGATTTCCCAGGCAAGAGTACTGGAGTGGATTGCCATTCCCTTCTCCGTTGAAGGATTATGAACCATCACCAAAGCCCATTTGAGGCCTTGAGTATAGTCAGAGCAAAGGAATCTTTGTGTGCCCAGCTGAAGACTAGGGTAACACCTCTGTCTACTGTTGGATCATCAGATTCCCACTTTTGCTCCTATTGTCAACTTTCCAAGTTTGCATAAATAATCTTTATTATTCTACTTACTGTAAACTCCTTCAGAAAAGACGTCTGTTTTCCATAGTGCCTCATACACATCTCTGCCAATAGTATAAAATGAATAAATTTAATAAAATACATTAGCAAACTGTCAGTACAGTCAGATTTGAGGAATAGTCATTTTATAAAATTACATTTGTAACAAAGGTACACAGTCCAACTTCAACTAACAACTGCAGTTCAGTTTTCGGTTCAGTCGCTCAGTCGTGTCTGACTCTTTGCGACCCCATGAATTGCAGCACGCCAGGCCTCCCTGTCCATCACCAACTCCCAGAGTTCACTCAGACTCACGTCCATTGAGCCAGTGATGCCATCCAGCCATCTCATCCTCTGTCGGCCCCTTCTCCTCCTGCCCCCAATCCCTCCCAGCATCAGAGTCTTTTCCAGTGAGTCAACTCCTCACATGAGGTGGCCAAAGTACTGGAGTTTCAGCTTCAGCATCATTCCCTCCAAAGAAATCCCAGGGTTGATCTCCTTCAGAATGGACTGGTTGGATCTCCTTGCAGTCCAAGGGACTCTCAAGAGTCTTTTCCAACACCACAGTTCAAAAGCATCAATTCTTCGGCGCTCAGCTTTCTTCACAGTCCAGCACTCACATCCATACATGACCACTGGAAAAACCATAGCCTGGACTAGACAGACTTTGGTGGCAAAGTAATGTCTCTGCTTTTGAACATACTATCTAAGTTGGTCATAACTTTTCTTCCAAGGAGTAAGAGTCTTTTAATTTCATGGCTGCAGTCACCATCTGCAGTGATTTTGGAGCCCCCAAAAAATAAAGTCTGACATTGGTTCCACTGTTTTCCCATCTATTTCCCATGAAGTGATGGGACTGGATGCCATGATCTTCATTTTCTGAATGTTGAGCTTTAAGCCAACTTTTTCACTCTCCTCTTTCACTTTCATCAAGAGGCTTTTTAGTTCCTCTTCACTTTCTGCCGTAAGGGTGGTGTCATCTGCATATCTGAGGTTATTGATATTTCTCCTGACAACTTGATTCCAGCTTGTGCTTCTTTCTTCCAGCCCAGCATTTCTCATGATGTACTCTGCATAGAAGTTAAATAAGCAGGGTGACAATATACAGCCTTGATGTACTCTTTTTCCTATTTGGAACCAGTCTGTTGTTCCATGTCCAGTTCTAACTATTGCTTCCTGACCTGCATATAGGTTTCTCAAGAGGCAGATCAGGTGGTCTGGTATTCCCATCTCTTTCAGAATTTTCCACAGTTTATTGTGATCCACACAGTCAAAGGCTTTGGCTTAGTCAATAAAGCAGAAATAGATGTTTACCATGGCACTAAAACAGACCTCAGTTTCCCCAGTTGCTCGTTGTTGTGCCCTTTGTGTTGATGAGCCTCCAGCCTCTGCGGCTAACTTGCTGCAGTCGTGTCCGACTCTGTGTGACCCCATAGACTCTAGCCCACCAGGCTCCTCTGTCCATGGGATTCTCCAGGCAAGAATACTGGATTGGGCTGCCATTTCCTTCTAGGGGAGATCCTCCCCACCCAGGGGTCAAACTCAGGTCTCTTATGTCTACCTGCATTGACAGACAGATTCCCCCTAGGAAGCCCAATCTCTAGCCAGAAGATATTTAGAACATTCCTCAAAAAATACTTGATTAATTTTAAGAACTGGAGCTAAGTTAGTACTGGAACCTGATTATACACATCAGTTTCCACAGAGATTTAGAGGTACCTCCTGGGGGCCGTTAGCCTCTCCTTCACAAGAAGAACCCCAGTTTTTAGTTGGGACCATTGGTTCTCCAGCCTTTCCAGCAGCTAAAGGTAGGCACGTGACTAAGCTTCAGCCAGTGATGGATGATCAGAAATATATGCAGCTCCTGAAGTGTCTTTGGAGGGAAGGAGCTGGCCCCTCTCCCTCCTCCTTCCTGCCATCTGGAAAGGAAAGCTGGTGGCTGGACCTGATGATACAGAATCAAGACTTCACCTTGGAAATGAAATTCACACATAGGAAAACAGTATCGAAGGCAGACTCAGTGCTAAGGCCAGGGGACCGCCCACCAGCTCCAACCGTGCCCACGACTGCCCGCCTCTAGACTTCTGCATGCTGCCGCTGCTAAGCCACTTCAGTCATGTCCGACTCTGTGTGACTCCACAGACGGCAGCCCACCAGGCTCCCCCATCCCTGGGATTCTCCAGGCAAGAACACTGGAGTGGGTTGCCATTTCCTTCTCCAATGCATGAAAGTGAGAAGTCAAAGTGAAGTCGCTCAGTCGTGTCCGACTCTTAGCGACCACATGGACTGCAGCCTACCAGGCTCCTCCGTCCATGGGATTTTCCAGGCAAGAGTGCTGGATTGAGGTGTTATCACCTTCTCAGTCTTCTGCATGAGACAGAGAAAAAACATTTAACTTCTCCTGGAGAGAGGGCTTCTCCGTTGCTCCCAGGCAAATCTAATTCAAGCCAAACTCAACCTGACATAGCAAGCCCTCCAGCCTTGCAGGTGTGTTTTTTAAGTTGATGAAAATGCAGTGATGCAGATTACTCTTAATGAGTCCACTGGGAGGAACTCCAGCAGTTAAAAGAGAATTCAGGCTCACAGGGTCTAGCCCCAGGTAGCAATTTCTAGCACGCTTTACAATGTACAGCATAAACTGACTGGGTTCGGTCCTAAACTCTCTCCCATATCAAAACTCCCCTCCCCTTTAGGAGAATTTCACATTCCTTTTGATCTGGGTGAAATTCCTACAGCTGCCCTCTAGCCCTGCCCATTTCCCAAGTGGGGCAATGAGGGAGGCCCTGAAAACAACCTGTCAATCATAGTTTCTGTATGAGACCAGCTCCGTTCCCAGGGCCTTCCTAGGGAATTGCCCCTGCCTGTCCTGCTTTCTGAAACATCATGACCCTCATAAATGAAGCTGCCTGGAGGAGGAAAGGGGCATCCCAGATAGTGCTGGTGGTAAAGAACCCACCTCCCAATGCAGGGGCTTAAAGAGACACGGGTTCGATCCCCGGGTCAGGAAGATCTCCTGGAAAAGGGAATGGCAACCTGCTCCAGTATTCTTGCCTGGGGAGTCCCATGGACAGAGGAGCCTGGCAGGCTACCATCCATAGGGTCATAAACAGTCAGATACAACTGAAGCAACTCAGCATACATATCATGCAAGCATGAAGGGAGGAAAATCAGCATTTTGTAACCAAATTTCCAACAGTCACAAGGCCCAGATTAATCCTTTGCTGAGATTATTGAGAGGGGAAAGCTGAATGTGAGTCCCTGATAGTCACAGGGTATCCGGGTTTATGCCCTTCAGAATACACACTTGGGGCTCCCTGGAGTCAAACATTTCTGTCTGAAACACATCGGGGCCCATTTATTAGCTGCAGCATAGCTCCTAATTTCTTCTTTATAAACAGAAGATCAGAACTCCACTCAGCATGATTCCCACCTTTATCAAGCCACTCAGGCACTTGCCAGCCAGTTTCTGAGTCACATGGTGCCCTTCAGGTTACTAAACCACTGTCTGATGATTCACAGACAAATATTTTTAGAATACTGTGTAGCTGTTACAGGGCTTGCAAACTCTCTGCAGCCCCTGAGCCTCTTCCCAGAAACAAGAAAACTCGATATCAGCTAGACAAGCTTTTCTCCTAAACAATGCCCACCTTGAATCTCTGCACCCTTCAAAACCTCCTAAGCATCTGCCCTTCTCCTCTCTCCAAGTGTTTAGGGCCCATGGACCCAGGATTTACATTTTCTTCTTCCTCCTCCTAAAGTTCCCACCCAGGGCCTGACGCCTGCAAGGATGGGCTGGCTTGGATGGGGCTGGGGGATCTCATCCCCCCTTTGCTGGAATGACCCCTCCCTTTCCTAGTCTCTCCAGCTGCCTTATGCTCTATTTTCCTCCTTTACAGAGAAACTCTCAGCCTTTTCCTCCCCTCCCTGCATTAGGAACTGGCTCCTCTTCAGCCCCACTCCCTGGGGCTTCCATGTCATTTTTCTCAGGCAGGTCTCTGATTGCAGATCCAGGAGCCGCCTGCTCTTCCTGCCTCCCCCTCCTCTGAGCATCACTGGGATGTTTTTCTAGAAGATGTGGTTATATGCCGTAGACTGTGTCGAGGAAATAGGAAGATCTCACTTTTATTGAACATTTACTATCTGCACATAGAATATATATTTTTTGCCCCTAGTATGTTTTCTCATTTAATACTCACAGTGAATCAAGGTGGTTTGTCTCTATATTCCCATTTTTTAGATAAGAAAAACCAAAGCTTTGAATGGATCGAAAACTTTTCCAGGGTCATAGCATGTGCTAAAGTCTGCACTCAAATCCAAGGTTGTATGACTTTACAGCCCATCTTGGTGCAGAGGTTAAAGCGTCTGCCTGTAATGTGGGAGACTTGGGTTTGATCCCTGGGTTGGGAAGATCCCCTGGAGAAGGAAATGGCAACCCACTCCAGTATTCTTGCCTGGAGAATCCCATGGACGGAGGAGCTTGGTGGGCTACAGTCCACGGGTCGCAAAGAGTCGGACACGACTGAGCGGCTTCACTTTCACTTTCACTTTCACTTCACTTTCAAAAATGAATAAATAAATAATAAAGGGACTCCCCGGGTGGTCCAGTGGTGAAGACTCCGTGCTCCCAAGGATGGGGCACAAGTTCTATCCCTGGTTGGGGAACTAAGATATTGCAAGCCATGTAGCATGTCCAGATTATTACATTAGCATGGACTAAGAATTAATCAATTAAAATGGGACATCTCTGACAAATATATTAGAAATTATTATTATTTACCAGTTACCTGAAAATGCAATTCAATTATTTTACTCTGAATCCTGGAATTAAGGCAGTAAGAAAACACCTTGTCTAATTTGGAAAAAAATAGTTGGATTTTTGAATTTTTTTTGTTAATTTGAAGTCCCTTAAGACAGTAGCATGCCAATTTCAGGACCAAGCTAGGAAAGAAGCACTTAAATCCTAATTTCATTTTAAAAGAATTAAGAGTTTTATTAAGGTCAAAAATAGAGCTTAAAACCCAGATTCCAAAGTTTAACTATCCTGAATTTAGGCAGGAACAATACAACCAAAAAGAGAATTTACGTAATAATCTGGACAATTTGGGGAAATATTTTGTAAATGTAATATATAAAATAAAGTTTGGTCACAGAAAGTCCCCACTTCACATTTATGATGCCAGCAGCAACTCAGCTACATCCATTTAAATTCAGACTTTAGTTTCTAGAATTGCCAACTTCTTTTAATGCCAATACTTCAGAGAAAAGAAAGGAATATTTGCTTTCGAGTATATGCCTTCTTTGTTTCGAGGGAAGGAAAGAAGGAGGGTTAGCCTAGGTGAATATCTCCGAGATTCTTATTACATATGTGGAAAATGGGCTGAAATTGTCAAGAAACTGACTTCTGTAAGACTGGGCGGTCTCCAGGCAGGAGTGATTGTGGATTTATTCTCAGCAGTTGAAGTCACTGGTTTATCCTTTTTATTAAATTTTTCATCTTCAGCTTTCAGTGCTGTTGCCAAGTTCCATGAGAAGATGCTTAAAGACATGTTACTGGGAGCAAAGGGCCCCTCTGCTGTATGAAAGTAATCTCCCTGGTCCCCCCCTCCTATCCCCCAAGGCCTTCAACAGACACATAAAATACATAAATTCCATTTCCGTATGTGGCCTGGAATGCTAGTTGTCATCACGCTATTGTGTCTGCTGTAAATATTTGTGTTCTAGGAAGGCAACTGATTAGAGCTCTGCAGGAGGGATGAAGGACCCACGGCCTTTACTCTCTTCCCATTTGTATCATCACTTCCATTTCCTTCTCTTCTGAGAGGGTATAGGACTGCTCCCCTGTAACAGGGAAAATTCAGGTCCCACCCTAAGACCCAGAAATGGGAATCAGCTGGGTAGCACCTAGAGCTCAGACTTCACCTCCTCACCATTTGGGGCTGCAGCCCACCCACATCCCACAGGAGGGAGGCAGAGAAGGAAGGTTAGGGAGATCTTTATTGGGAGTGGGTGGGGCCAGAGTACCATTAGTCTTAAGGCTCCAAAAACTTAATTATGCCCAGCCTTCCTGCCTGCCAGGCTCCAAAATACTGTTGGCTGTTTCACAGCACAGGGCCTTTGTCCCACATGTTCTCAAGTCAATAAAGATCAGCTCTGTCCTGGAGTATTTTAAACATACAGAAAAGCAGAAAGAACGATGTAACCAATACCCGTTCCCATCACCCAGATTATTAAAGCACTAAGAGCACAGAGATGTCCAGGCCGGTGGACATTCCAGACCAGCTTTGCCAGTCGACGCCGCCCCTGATCCACCGCCCTGTGTTGGGACCCCCAGGGGTTTGCATCTCATGTATCAGCTAAGATGTGTAAACAGCACATCTAATTCCTTGAGCTGATGAAAGGTGCTGTGTAATCACAGTACGTGCTCCACCAACAGAGCTCATGTCTGCCTTCACACCCAGAATATCCCTGCAGCATCCCGGGCTGGAGGCCCTGAGGAAGGACCACCTATGCATAGGTACATCATAAATTGTGCTGAGTTCACTAGTCACAATTATCCTAATTTGAAGCTGAAAGAACTCCCAGGGCACATCCAATGAAACTCTCATTTTACAGATGGCAAAAAAAATTGATTCTCCTTTTTCCATACATACAGATGACCAACAGGCACATGAAAATAGGTTCAACATCACTAACTATTAACATTAGTGTTAGTTGCTCAGTTGTATCGACTTTATGATCCCATGGACAGTAGCACACCAGGCTCCTCTGTTCATGGGATTCTCCAGGCAAGAATACTGAAGTGGATTGCCATTCCCTTCTCCAGGGCATCTTCTCGACCCAGGGACTGAACCCGGGTCTCCTGCATTGTGGGCAGATTCTTTACCATCTGAGCCACCTAATTAGTAGACAAATGCAAATCAAAATCACAGCAAGATATTACCTCATACCTGTCAGAATGGCTATCATCAAAAAGACAAAAAAAATAACAAATGTGGTCACAGATGTGGAGAAAAGGGAACCCTTGTGCACTGTTGATAAGAATGTAAATTGGTGCAGCCACTACGGAAAAGAGTACGGGATTCCTCAAAAAAATTGAGAATGGAACTACTATACAATCCAGCTATCCCACTTCTGCATTTTATCCAAAGATATGAAAACAGTAGTCCAAAAAAATACACGCACCCTTATCTATGTTTATCGCAGCCCTGCTTACAACAGCCGAGATACTGGAGCAACCTAAGCAAACTAGGTGCCTATCGACAAATGAATGGAAGAAGAAAAGTATATTATGCAAAGGAATACTACTTAGCCATAGGATAGATGAAATCTTGCCATTTGGACAACATGGTTGGACCTTGAAGGTATTATGCTAAAGGAAATAAGCAGTGTCCCCAAGGTCACACTGGATGGAATCTGGGCTAGAAACTCTGGTACCACTCAGTCTAATGCTTTTTCCATCATCACACCATATTGCTTTCGTGAAGAGTAAAGTGGAATCCATGCACTCTCGCTTTGACCATCAACGAGGAGAATGCAGGGAGCAGGTGGTGTTGGATGCATCGCCTCCTTTTGCAACATTGGCTTCATTTGGGGCAGATTTCATCCCAACTGAGCCCTTTAGCAACACCCCAGTCCCATTCCCTCTGTCCTTCGCTGTGCCAGGCCACTCGGAGCAAGGAGTGATCCCGACAGACACTACACAGCTGGGTAACTGCCCGCTGGCGGCCCTCAGCTCACAGTGCCCCACAGACTCCCTGACCCTGAACCTCTTTCTACTGTCATTGACAGGGAGCAGTGCACTGAGCCTTCTCCTATTCTCTTTCCCTCCACTATCAGGAAATCCAAGTGCAATATCCAAAATGCAAAAACACGAGGAAAGAAATAATATACAGGAAGAGAAAAGGAAGAGACATGGATCCACCAACTAAAAAATATATATATATAATAAACCTAACACTGGAAAATAAAGAACAGGCTATAATTCTGTCTTCTCATGAACATATTTCCAAGTGACTAAATCTCCCGAGTATTTGGGTGAAGCAGTGAAATCAATCTGGAGACACCAAGAAAGCTTACACGCCCACACTTTCACGTCAGGGAGAAAGAGGCGTCTGGACTTCTAGTCACCTGGGGTTTGGATACAAAACACAAATCCAGACCCTGGTCCCCAGCTGCCTCCCTGACAGGTCCTGGCTCTGCTCTCATCTACACGATGTCACCTCAGGACAGTGACAGGGTCTGACTCCACACAGCCTGGATGACAGCAAGGAGCCCTGAGTCCGGGTCCAGAAAGAGGCCTGCACACAGCACTCAGAGCCGCCCCGGAGCGCCGAGAGATCTGATCTCCCGCCATTTCCAAGTCTGGCCTTAGGTCATGGGTTTCAGATGAAATCAAGGGTTAGAATCAGTCAGGTCAGTCGCTCAGTCGTGTCCGACTCTTGGCAACCCCATGAACCACAGCACACCAGGCCTCCCTGTCCATCATCAACTCCCAGAGTCCACCCAAACCCATGTCCCTTGAGTTGGTGATGCCATCCAACCATCCCATCCTCTGTCATGCCCTTCTCCTCCTGCCCTCAATCTTTCACAGTATCAGGGTCTTTTCAAATGAGTCAACTCTTCGCATCAGGTGGCCAAAGTATTGGAGTTTCAGCTTCAAAATCAATCCTACCAATGAGCACCCAGGGCTGATCTCCCTTAGAATGGACTGGTTGGATCTCCTTGTAGTCCAAGGAAGTCTCAAGAGTCTTCTCCAACACCACAGTGCAAAAGCATCAATTCTTTGGCACTCAGCTTTGTTTATAGTCCAACTCTCACATCCATACATGACTACTGGAAAAACCATAGCCTTGACTAGACGGACCTTTGTTGACAAAGTTAGAGTAGCAGAATGCAAATAGCCCTTTTACTTTAAAGCCCTAAGACCCTATGAATCCAGGGTCACTTTTCTGCAGGGCTGGGGATCCTGACATTCCCAGAGGCATTTCCCCAAGTTGGGCCCTGTGGGCCCTAGAGAAGCCCTCCTTGATCTGAAGAACCCCTCTTTCTTCTCCTCACCTTGGTTCCCAAGTCCTGGCAGTCGGGCAAGAGAGGAGAAAACATGCATGTGTTTGTGAGGAAACCTCATGAAACTGACCACCACTGACTAGGGCAGACTGGGAACCAGGCTGCGGACCACCCTCTCTGCATGCCATAGACACAACACACAGCAGCCTCATCACCACCTCACAATACGCTCCAGAGAGGCAGGCTTAGGTCTTATGCTGCTTCCAGAACCGTCCAAGCTTGTGCATCCAAGCAAGTTACTTAACCTCTTCAAGATTCAATGTCCACCTCTAAAACAAGGAGGATAGCTTAACTTCACTCACAGGGAAAGGAAATCAGTCCTGACTATTCACTGGAGGGACTGATGCTGAAGCTCCAATACTTTGGCCACCTGCTGTGAAGAGCTGACCCTTTGGAAAAGATCCTGATGCTGGGTGAGACTGCAGACAGAAGAAGAGGATGACAGAGGGTGAGATGCTTGGTTGGCATCACCAAATCAGTGAACATGAACTTGGGCAAACTCCGGGAGACAGTGAAGAACAGGGAAGCCTGGCGTGCTGCAGCCCATGGGGTCGCAAAGAGCTGGACACAACTGAGCAACTAAAAAACAACAACAAAATGAGGAAATACACAGAAGGGTCTTAGCACAGTGGCTGGTGCATAGTAAAGAAACAATATCATTCACCAGCAGGTCTCACAGGAGCTGAGAACTAAATAATCTTGGAAATATTATTAGATGGGTCCACCCATCTAATACAGGAGAAAACGGGCCTAGAAAGAGAAATTACTCTCCCAAGTTCATGCCTCTTGTTGGCACAGAGTACAGATCAGAATTTGTGTCCACTGGGCCACATCTGTGTGCTCCTGACCCCTCACCACCTGAAGACTGTTCTCTGTCTCAGCTTAGCCCTTTTCCTAATAACCACAAGCTGTCTTTAATATTTGCTTGGTGTTTTCTCTGTTAAGCTGAAAATACCACCTTCTCAAGTGCCATTCAGCCTGAGAGGCCCTTGGACTCAGGAAAGGCATGACATTTCATCCAGTATCTCCATAAACTTGGCATCAGGCACCCTCCTTTTCCCCTCCTGCTTTTCTATTTTGAGCCCTTTGGATACTCACAGTCTCAACTACAACCAAGTTTGGAAATCCAAACGCTTCTAATGGCTCACGTCAAAGCTCTCTTCTCACCTTCTGTCATGAACCTCAGCCTCCCGACTGACCTCTCATGTGTCCTTGAGGGTCGAGGGCTGGGTCTATACATCATCTCGGGTACAGAAGCTACCGCTGGGCCATGTCATCTGGCCCTAGGGACAGGGACACAACTCCCACGACAAACATTTTGCAGCTGTGCTGAAGAAATGTGGCTTCTGCTCTGCAAGTGAACTTCAAAAATGGGTTTTCTTACTAAGATTCTCACCAGCTACCCTGACACTGTTTGTCATAAGACACTTGTTCAGTATCCATTGATCTGAAGTCAACTAAATTCAAAGCTGACTCATTGGGTGACAAACATACTTAGAGGCAGTGCCACAATTTATGAAATGGAAATTCTATTTTCAAAATCATTTCAACTCGACACATATTTATGGAGCACCCTGTGCACAGGGCTCAAAACAGGCATTTTTATGTACTTTTTTGTTTAATCCTCATACTCCCCAAACTCGTAGGTTTTCTTCTGTTTCAGTGAGTATTTCATGAAGGCAAAAGTGAACAGTAGTACAGCCCAGGGCCAGAGGCAAGAAATTATATATACATCCTTGTTGTCAATTCAGTATAGTATTCATACATTTCTCAGGGCTTCCCTGGTGGTTCAGATGATAAAGACTCTGCTTGCATTTCTCTACTTACGTGTTCTATGAAAAACATGCTTCATTAGTGGAATTAATAGCCATATTGTTTTACATTAAAAGGATCGATTAAAGTGGTTTTATTCTGAGCAGAAAAATTTATGATAAGCCCTTAGTTGCTATTTTATTATTATTTAGTTACTGTTGCATTATCTTTTGGGAAGCCAGATGGGTGGTAGAAACTCAGAGAGCTCCTGTGATTCATGAGGATTTTCAGATTTTAAGTTTGCTCGGTGTGACCAAGATTACAGGAGGGCCCAGGAGCGGGTATTACTGGAGTGACTATTAACATGACTGAAAGCAGGACACATGTGAATCCCTCCACCCCTCGAGGGGGTCTGTGTGGAGGCCGACTGTGACCCTGGGATGTCGATCTCCCGTGGCGACACCGAATTGTGAAATCCCAGATAGACCCAGTATGGGTAGACAGCTGCTGCCAATTAAAACCAGCCCAAAGAAATGATCATTCTTATTACTGGGTAATTTATAGCATTCTCTCTGATCTTCTGCCCTGGGAACCATGTGCTTCAAGACATCTTGCACAGGGATGAGAACACCCAGCTACAATAAAGCCTTATTTAGGTTACTGTTTATTGAGATGACTAGAGGCCTCCCACCAGCCCGAGCTGGTAGATTTCAGCAGGATTTTGTCACTGCTGGAAAGCTGGCTCTCAGGCCTTCCCATGTAAATAGAGAGGCATTTCTGTATTAGCCCCTTGGTAAATTGCCGACATTCAGTCGAACTCTCGGGGATTCAGAATCCATCGCTGGCTCCTCCCCCCTCCACCCAACAACATCCTCGTTTATTATTCATCTCTTTAATTGAGCTTGTGCATCCACATATTGCATATGCTAATTTTTGATATTAAGCTAAATAAAGCATCAACAGAAGGCAAATATCATGGTCCAGATGGACCAAAAGAAAGAAAATCATTCCTGTCTTTTGCAGAGATTATTCCACTGCTTCCTGCCAACAGTGCTGTGGTGGAAATCTGCCTGAGAATAAGCATGTATGTTTCAACTTAGCTGGGATGTTACTTCCCACGTGTGGACGCAGCAGGGCCCGTGGCCTTTGGAGGAGGTGTCCAGGAGTACATCCTCCTCGGTGGCTGCTGAAGGCAGAGGAAGGCAGTATGTCTGACTCTGTGCACATCTGGAACCTCTTGCTTCCCAGTGGGTTCTTCTGCATATTCGCCAGCAGGAGAAAATGGCAAAATTTTTCTCACTGTGGATTGTAGCTTCAATTCCCTGATCTCTAATCTGCCTCTTAGAGTGTAGTCAGGGAGAGCTGACTCCACTTAGGTGATCA
Source organism: Capra hircus (assembly GCF_001704415.2). NCBI lineage: Eukaryota > Metazoa > Chordata > Mammalia > Artiodactyla > Bovidae > Capra > Capra hircus. Next base: position 83,155,845 of record NC_030816.1, read on the forward strand.
ACTCTGGGATTCTGTTGATGCCTTAACCTCAGACAGCAGATAACCCTTATTTCCTGGCCCTGGAGGTCAAGCCTTTGACTGTGTGGATCACAATAAACTGTGGAAAATTTTGAGAGAGATGGGAATACCAGACCACCTAACCTGCCTCTTGAGAAATCTGTATGCAGGTCAGGAAGCAACAGTGAGAACTGGACATGGAACAACAGACTGGTTCCAAATAGGAAAAGGAGTACATCAAGGCTGTATATTGTCAGGCTGTTTATTTAACTTCTATGCAGAGTAAGTACATCATGAGAAACACTGGACTGGAAGAAACACAAGCTGGAATCAAGATTGTCAGGAGAAATATCAATAAGTTCAGATATGCAGATGACACCACCCTTATGGCAGAAAGTGAAGAGGAGCTAAAAAGCCTCTTGATGAAAGTGAAAGAGGGGAGCGAAAAAGTTGGCTTACAGCTCAACATTCAGAAAACGAAGATCATAGCATCTGGTCCCATCACTTCATGGGAAATAGATGGGGAAACAGTGGAAACAGTGTCAGACTTTATTTTTGGGGGGGCTCCAAAATCCCTGCAGATGGTGATTGCAGCCATGAAATTAAAAGATGCTTACTCCTTGGAAGAAAAGTTATGACCAACTTAGATAGTATGTTCAAAAGCAGAGACATTACTTTGCCGACTAAGGTCTGACTAGTCCAGGCTATGGTTTTTCCTGTGGTCATGTATGTGTGAGAGCTGGACTGTGAAGAAGGCTGAGGGCCAAAGAATTGATGCTTTTGAACTGAGGTGTTGGAGAAGACTCTTGAGAGTCCCTTGGACTGCAAGGAGATCCAACCAGTCCATTCTGAAGGAGATCAGCCCTGGGATTTCTTTGGAAGGAATGATGCTGAAGCTGAAACTCCAGTAGTTTGGCCACCTCATGCGAAGAGTTGACTCATTGGAAAAGACCCTGATGCTGGGAGGGATTGGGGGCAGGAGGAGAAGGGGACGACCGAGGATGAGATGGCTGGGTGGCATCACGGACTCGATGGACGTGAGTCTGAGTGAACTCCGGGAGTTGGTGATGGACAGGGAGGCCTGGCGTGCTGCAATTCATGGGATCGCAAAGAGTCTGACACGACTGAGTGACTGAACTGAACTGGAGGTCCTGTCTAAGCTGTAGGTCAGTATCTTAAGGTCTGGTGGCCTGGCATCAAGGTCTGAGTCAGCTTGAAGCAACCACCATCTCCCATACAGGCCTGGGCTAGTCCAGCAGACCAGACAGCGCATGCGGGAAACCAGCACACTGTCTGCTCCCTGCCCCCCAGTAGAGGGAGACCTCTCAACTATCCTTCCTTCTTGCAGATCCTATTCAAATCATCCAGTATATAAAGTACATGACAATTGACTGAGTTCTTTATTAATCACAACTTCCATACTGTTGTAGATCACTCATTCACTTTGATCAGAGTCTGATAATCCCAAATCTCTCAGCTACACATTTATAAATTATTGGGAAAGAATTTTTTTTTTGGCCATGCTGCATAACATGCAGAATCATAGTTCCCAACTAGGGATCAAACCTATGGGCCCTGCAGGGGAAGCTCAGAGTCCTAACCACTGGACTGCCAGAGAAGTCCCAGGAAGGTATTTTTAGAAGGCACTTATTTGCCTTAAATGTATTTCAATTAATAAGAGGTAAGGGGAATCAGGAATACTAGAGGTGGGATGTAAGCTGGAATTTTAAAAAGGATGAAAAGTGTAGACCTTATGAGAAGGTAACATCTGAGCAAAGATCGCATTTTACTGTACAAGGTATTGCAAGATAACCAAGGTGAATCAGACACAGCATCTGAGCCCAAGTAGTTTGTCTCTAGTGAAGGAAAATTTTCAAGACACACACCAAACTGCAGTCATAAAAGACAGAAGAAAAGGTGTACGTAAATAGCAGCGAAAGAAAGAATATTTTAATTCTAATGAGATATGTGTAAGTAAATAGCTTTTATCCTGGAATGAAAACAGGGAGAAAAAGGTAATTACCTGGTCTAGTAGCTTGACGAGGAAGGGAGGAAAGGGCTAAAGAGCCACTGTTAGAGAAGCAGATGGTATAATGTTGGGAAGAGGTGAGCATGTGTGAAGCTTGGAAGAGATGGGAGGAGATGGGAGAAGGGTCATTGGGTGGTGATGAAACATACAGCGTGGTGACTGTAACGAATGTGTGTGCACGCATGCGTGCTCAGTGGTGTCTGACTGTGAATCCACAGATTGCAGCCCACCAGGGTCCTCTGTCCACGGCATTCTCCAGGCAAGGATACTAGAGTGGGTTGCCATTTCCTTCTCCAGGGGATCTTCCCAATTAAGGATTGAACTGGTGTCTCCTACATCCTCCTGCATTGGCAAGTGGATTCTTTACCACTAAGCGACCTGGGAAGCCCTAATTAATTATTACTTAATAATTATTAATAATACTGTGTTGCGTATCTGAAAGTTGCTAACGGAACAGGGTGTAAAAGCTCTCATCACAAGAAAAAAGTTCTGTAACTTTGTATGGTGATAGATATTATCTAGACTTATCATGGTGATCATTTCACAATATACACCAATATTGAATCATTATGTTGTATGTCAATTATATCTTGAGAAAATAAAATAATCATAATCATAAAACAGTCGATGGCGAGAAAGCAACTAGAAGGTATGACAGATATTTGTCTTCCAGGCAAGAATGGTCCAACCATGTTTCTTACATGAAATACTAGGGATTCCCCCAGATAATACTTTGAAGGTGATTCATTTATGTTTGGGATGGACATGTGCAGATTGCTATATTCAGGGTGGATAACCAACAAGGTTCTGCTGTGTAACACAGGGAACTCTGTTCAATGTTATGTGGCAGCCTGGATGGGAGGGGAGTTTGGGAGAGATTTGATACATGCATATGTATGGCTGAGTCTCTTTGCTGTCCACCTGAAACTATCATGACATTGTTAATCAGCTACACTCCAATATAAAATTAAAAGTTCAATTTAAAAAATTTTAAAAAAAAAACAAACTCTTCTGTGTATTCGGGCAAAGGAACCACATTAGCCAGTACGTCATTGCCAATGACCATCAAAGGGTTCTGTCCAGGCTGTGTGGTGAGGCAAGCAAGGTCAGAGAAGGAACTGTGAACTGTGAGGTTTAGGGTCGTCTGACGGCCAGGTAAAGAGAGTAAGGATGAGGAGCAGTCGCCGTGGGAGGAGAGGAGGGAGAATATAGGAAAGAAGAAGGGTCAGAGAGAATGCAGGAAAGGAAAGCCCAAGCTGACCTCAAGCGCAGACCCTGATGCTAAGGGCTCCACTGTGAATGGGAGAGCTGACCTGGACCCCAGGTGAAGGTCATCTGGGACTGGGAGGCTGCCTTGCTGTGGGTCTGTTTTTCCTTCTCCAACCCATCCTTCTAGAAATCTCCAGAGTACTCTTTCCAATAGCAAAATCTGAACTGAACTGCATGCTTGAGAAAGGCCACTGATTCCAACTGATGAACACTTGCACAGCCTTCCAGCCTCTGCTCAGATGTTAACTTCCTTGAGAAACCTTCCTGGGCTCTCAGGTGGAGTCTGCCATCTGCTCCTCCACAGTCTCCTAGCACTGCTCGTAAGTGTCATTAGCACATATTGCTGTGTGTTGCAGAGTCAACATACTCAATTCTCCTCTAAAACCGAAGATCTTAAGGGCGAGAGTCAGACTTCTTTATATCTGTGCCCCAGGCCCACACAAAGACTGGCAAGCTGCTTGTGCTCAACTAATGAAGCTTTAAGGGTAGGGGTTTTTAACAGGTGTGAATGGTTGGACCTCTTGGGAAATTTTTTCAAAATGCAGAGACCTTGGCCCTTCCCAGGGCTAATGGATCCAATCTCTGGGGCTGCATTTGGGTGACTGTGTTTTGGAGAAGCTTCTTGGGATGAGTCAGATGCTGTTCATGATGAAAAGCCTCTGCTCCAGAGATGCGGCTCCAAATCCTATGCACGCTACTGACATCACTCGGGGGGTCTGGAAGCAGGAAGCCCCTGTGAAGAACCGAGGTTTCAGAGCCAGAAGGGTCTGGATTCAATCTGTAGTCTCAGCCTGTGGATCCATCACCAGCCAACCGTGGGAGCTTGGGCAAATTCCTATACCTCTCTGAGCCTTGACTCAGAGGTTGTAAAAATTAAATGAGACCATAAGACATAGTAGACACTCAAACTGGTGCTGATTTTGTCTGTGACAAATCAAAGTTTCAGGCATGCTCTTTCCACTCAATCCTGTCTATCAGAATAATGATGATCTTTTGTACATTTTCAAAACTTATTATTCTTCTCACAAAATGTTCTTGCCTTTGACATCATTCAAACCTTTTAGTGACTCTGAGAATAGAGGCAGAAAATGTCTTGTCTAGTCATTTTATACGTGAGGGAATGTCATTTCTTGGAAATGTAAAGATTAGCCGTGAGCACAGCCAAGTGTCCAGTTGGGAACAGACACCATCCTGCTCTTCTCACTGGGGCCACCAGCTCATCAGCACACACCTGCCCTCTCCCCCAGGTAGTTGCAGGTGTGCTGGGAGCTGGGGAGAAGCCCCAGGTTGACAGCCATGAGTAAGTCATAATCTGCCCAGGATAAGAGGAAAGCAGCCTGTCAGAAGTGAGACTTTCACCTAGAAAGAGAAAACTCCAGGCAAAGAGAATGTCACGTACTACTGTGGAGAGCAAGAAAGAGACTGGTGTGTGTGAAGGATAAATTCATGGCTGATTCTGATGAGTAAGAGAATGTGCTAGAAGAGGCATCCTGGCCTGATCACGAAGAACCCTGAATGACATTCACTCTTTGTTTCCTTGGCAATGCAGAGCCACTGAAGATTTTAGCAGGAAAATTGATAGCCTCAACTTTCTGACCCTGGCTTTCTGAATGGATTAAAATAATAATATTAACAGAAGCTAAACTCACACTAGGCACTGCCCTAAGGGCTTTACAAAAGTTAACTCAGTTAATCCTTGTACCCACCTTTTGGACAGGTCTTATCATTTATTTTCCTCATTTTATAGACGAGGAAACTGGGATGAAGGGATGTTAAAGAACTTACCACCATCACTCAGCTGGTAAGTGGCAGAGCTCAGGTTTGCTAGTGGTCTGGCTTAAAGGGTGATGCTTCTAATTACCCCAAGAGTGGTACCTCACAAGAAACCTAAAAGCAGACAAAGCGATTAAGAGATGGTAGCGGTTTAGGAGAATGAAAAGGGAGAGAAAGGAGACTTGGTTATGGATAAATCAACGTAGGCTTCTAAACACTATTATTTAGTATATGCGGAAACTTACTGGCCAGAAAATTGAAAGACAGTTTTCACTAAGCATTTTTATAAGGAGAAGGATGGTTGGTAAGAATGATTTGTTTTCACCTCCATCCTTGTTTTGCAAGTAAGGAAATGTTCACAGGTGTTCTAAGGATGCTCCTTCTGTCTGTCAAGCCCATTCTTTGCTCTGACGGGACTGATAGCTCACACTTCGTATAGAGGATAAGTCATGGCTCAGACAGAACGATCGCAGGAAGGACAGCACCCGGTCTGCGCTTGCGCTCAGCCTCCTTCATCTTCTGAAGCCACGCCTTCTAAGAAGATGGTGGTGGTGGTTTAGTCATGACCGACTCTTGCAACGCCATGGTCTGTAGCCTGCCAGGATCCTCTGTCCATGGAATTACCCAGTCAAGAATACCAGAGTGGGCTTCCATTTCCTTCTCCAGGGGATCTTCCTGACCCAAGGATCGACCCCATATCTCCTACATTACAGGCAGGTTCTTTACTGCTGAGCTACCAGGGATTTCAGGCTTTCATTGTGGCTCAGTTGGTAAAGAATCTGCCTGCAGTGTGGAAGACCTGGGTTCGATCCCTTGGTTGGGAAGATTCCCTGGAGAAGGGAAAGGCTACCCACTCCAGTATCCTGGCCTGGAGAATTCCGTGGACTGTATAGTCCATGGAATGGTTAGATGGCATCACCGACTCAATGGACATGAGTTTGGGTAAACTCCAGGAGTTGGTGATGGACAGGGAGGCCTGGCATGCTGCTGGTTCATGGGGTTGCAAAGAATCGGACACGACTGAGTGACTGAGCTGAACTGAAGCGACTTTCACTTCACTACCAGGGATTTCCCTTTTAAAATATACTTGGCAGTAAAAGATAGAAGAATATAAAGATTGGGAGGGTTAAGGAGAGGGATCAAGAGTAAAAACAGAACTGAAATACTTCAGCTCTTTTTGAAAATGACCAGAAATCTCAAAGCATAAAACACTTTCAAAGTTGCAACTGAAATGGAAAGAAAAGAACAGTGTGAAATGAAAGCGGGCCCAAAGCATTGCCTCAGCTGTCCCAGTGTCCTCCCGAAACGGCACTGAAAGTCTCTGTGCCGAGCATCTGGATGCTTCAGAGGCGTCCCTGCTGACCTCATGCCCTTTCACTGAGCTCATCTTGGTTGGCTTCATGGACAGGCAAATCGTGTTTCATGTGCGGCTTTTAATATCTGTCCTTGTTTTCTGGCTTCTCTTTGCAGAACCTTCAGAATGATGTCAGCTCCACACTTTCCTGAAAGACTGTTTCCAAGGAGCTCCCATTTTGCCATTCTGAGCAGTTAACAGTAGCCTCTTCAGAAGCCATCCCTTTGGTGGGTTTTGCCATACCCTGTTCCTTACAAGCAGACGTGATGGACACTAGCTGGCTGCTCTCCCAGCTGAGTGTCATTCCCTCCTGGGCATCCAGCTACTCCATTTCCCAGCATTAGGGGCACCCATGTGCCTGGGTTCTAGGCAAAGAAGGTGGCCAGAATGATGGACACTATTTTCATTCTGGCCCCTGAAGCCCTCCCACCTGCCATGTGAGCTCTGCTTCAGTCCTGTTGAGTTTGGCATGCCAGTGAGACATCCAGAGCTGTGCGTTTAGAGAAACATCTGAACTCGAGATGCAATCACTGGTACAGATGTGATTGTCCAGAGGCTGGAGAATGAGGAAGGGCCAAGGACAAATCCGTGAAGACCACCTGCCCTTCACAAGGGAGGCTACCTGAAGAAGCTGGCGATGCATTCTGAGAAGGAAATAGAAAAAGAAAAGCAGGGCGAACTTTTTCATGAACATGGAGGAAGGAGAGTGTTTCCAGGAGGCCGTAACCAATAGAGACAACAGTCACTGCAAGTTCAATAATAAGAGGAAAGAATAAGGGTCTGTCCGATTTGCCGGTGCCAAGGTCTTTGACAGCATTTGCCAACATCTGGTGGGGATGGGGAGCGGGATTTGCTGGTGCAGGACTGTGCCTTCAAGAATGTGAGGACTGAAGGAGGACTTGATGTTTACGAGGGAAAGGAAGATGGAAGGAAACGGCACCAAGATAGAAGGAATATATTAACAACATGAAGAAAAGCATTTTAATGGGAAGACAAAGTAAATGAGAAAATTAATCTTCGTAATCATCCCAGTTTTGTGTATGTGGGGGGAGGGTAGATAAAGAGAGTGGGAAGGAACACACGTACCAAAAAATTCAAAATATAATGCACAAAAATGATAAAGGTCGTTATCCTCTAATAGTAAGTGGATTGGGGGGGTTTATTTTCCTTCTTTAGACTTTTCTGGATTTTCCAAGTTTTTGACGGTGACTACTGTATTACACTGGTACCAGTAACAGGTTTTGGTTTTGAGACTCAAGCATGATTAAAAGCTAAGACCTAAGAGAAAGTGGGAACAACGAGAAGTGGGGAGAAGTGTGTAAAATACAGTTCTGAGGTGGAGTCGGGAGGGAAGCAGCAACTCAGCTCAGTGGAGAACATTCTCCTCTCACACTTTATTTTCTCAAGGCTGCGACTGAGGAAGAAGCCACAGGCGTGGGCTGAAGAGTTCAGAGCTGGGAATTGACAAGAACATGGAAACTCGTGGTCAACACTCCACCACCCACCTACCCACCCCCGAGAACCAGTACCCTCCTGCCAGCAGCTTCCTGTCGAGATTGTCCTACATTGTCTCCAGGACTGACTTCTTGGGGCAAAAAGAGAGCTGTCTTCCTTCCTTCCTTCTACCCAAAATTAGTTTTCCTGTTCATCCTATGTGGCCTTCCTCCAAGCTGATGACATTACCTAGCAGCCCATGAATTAACTCATCATGTGAAGCTGACAGTGAATAACAAATATCCCTTAACATTCCTTCCTACTGGTGAGAAGTTGCATTTTAATAGAAGACCTTTAGAGCTATGTGTTTTAATCAAGAGATGGACATTTCCACCTCAGTGGTGCTTGAGAGGGCCTTTTTATTTTTTCAGTAGAAGGGGAATAGTGGTTCCAATTTTCTCTAAACTCACCATCCAGATAAAGGTATACCTTGTTTCCATTAAAGGACAACAATGCTGATAGATGGGTTTTAAATCCTCTTCTGTTACAGACCACTTTAATGGAAAGACAAATAGTTGCATAAGAAAAGATTGTATACATCACATGTGTCCTTCCAGGACCAGGATAAAATAAAGATCTTTTAAGAAAAACAAAAACTGAGAGAGTTTGCTAGCAGCAAACCCTTACTAAAGGAAATCCTTAATCATTTATTTCAGGAAAAAAGGATATTATCCCAGATGGAAAGAATGAGATACAGAAAGAAAAACAAAGAAAGGGGGAAATATGTGGGTAAATATGGAAAAATATTGATACATAAAATAAGAAGAATAAGCTAATAATAATAATAATGTTCTTAGGGAGCAATTTAAAAATAGAAATAAAATACACAGTAATAATACCACAATGTTAGAAGGAACAACTGAAATTGAAGTATTTTAAGGACATCATGTTACTTGGAAAGAGGGTTTACTGTTGATAATGTAACATTTTGATAAACTATGTATATTAAATTTCTATAATAGCCACAAAAATAATTGAATGCATAACTCTTAAACTACCATAGGAAAAAATAAAATGAGAAAAACTGGACAATCAATCCAAAATAAGATAAGAAAGGAGAGAGAATGGAACATAGAAATGGTGGAACAAGGAGAAACTACAATTATTTTCATTAAAAATACTAAAATTACAACAATGTATTGCCGCTGTTTAGTCACTCAGTTGTGTCCAACTCTTGTGACCCCCATGGACTGCAGCAAGCCAGGCTTCCCTGTCTTCCACTATCTCCTGGAGTTTGCTCACATTCATGTCCGTTGAGTCCATGATGCCATCCATCCATCTCACCCTCCCTTTCTCCTCCTGTCCTTAATCTTTCCCAGAATCAGGGTCTTTTCCAATGAGTTGGCTGTTGGCATCAGGTGGCCAAAGAATTGGAGCTTCAGCCTCAGCACCAGTCCTTCCAATGAATATTCAGGGACGAGTTCCTTTAGGATGGACTGGTTTGATCTCCTTGCAGTCCATGGGACTCCCAAGAGTCTTCTCCAGCACACAATTCAGAAGCATAAATTTTTCGATGCTCAGCCTTCTTTATGGTCCAACTCTCACATCCATACCTGACTACTGGAAAAACCATAGCTTTGACTAGATGGTCCTTTGTTGGCAAAATGATGTCTCTGCTTTTTAACACACTGTCTAGGTTGGTCATTGCTTCTCTTCCAAGGAGCAAGCATCCTTTAAGAGTCCAGAGGACTGGACACTTTCAGTCAGTTTTCATTTAAATACCAAAGAAGGGCAATGACAAAGAATGTTCAAACTACTGTACAATTGCACTTATTTCACTTGCTAGCAAGGTAGTCAGAGAAGGCAATGACACCCCACTCCAGTACTCTTGCTGGAAAATCCCATGGACGGAGGAGCCTGGTAGGCTGCAGTCCATAGGGTCGCTGAGGGTCGGACACAACTGAACGACTTCACTTTCACTTTTCACTTTCATGCATTGGAGAAGGAAATGGCAACCCACTTCAGTGTTCTTGCCTGGAGAATCCCAGGGACAGAGGAGCTTGGTGGGCTGCCATCTCTGGGGTTGCACAGAGTCGGACACAACTGAAGTGACTTACCAGGAGCAAGGTAATGCTCAAAATCCATCAAGTTAGGCTTCAACAGGATGTGAACCGAGAGCTTCCAGATGAACAAGCTGGGTTTAGAAAAGGCAGAGAAACCAGAGATCAAATTGCCAACATCCATTGGATTATACAAAAAGCAAGTGAATTCCAGAAAAACATCTTCTGCTTCATTGACTACAATAAGGCCTTTGACTGTGTGGATCACAACTAACGGGAAAATTCTTCAAGAGATGGGAATACCAGACCACCTGACCTGCCTCCTGGGAAACCTATATGCAGGTCAAGAAACAACAGTTAGAACCAGACACGGTTCAGCGAACTGATTCAAAATTAAGTAAATACGTCAAGCCTGTGTATTGTCACCCTGCTTATTTAACTTCTATGCAAAGTACATGTGAAATGCTGGGGTGGATGACGCACAAGCTGGAATCAAGATTGCCAGGAGAAATATCAATAACGTCAGATATATGGATGACCATCACTTTAATGGCAGAAAGTGAAGAGAAACTAAAAAGCCTCCTGATGAAGGTGAAAGAGGAGAGTGAAAAAACTGGCTTAAAACTCAACATTCAGAAAACGAAGATCATGGCATCCAGTCCCACCACTTCATGGAAAATAGATGAGGAAACAATGGAAACAGTGACAGACTTTATTTTCTTGGACTCCAAAATCACTGCGAATGGTGATTGCAGCCATGAAATTAAAAGACCTTGACTCCTTGGAAGAAAAGCTATGACAGAATAATATAATAAACACAAAATGTCAGTAATTATAATAAATGAAAACAGATTAATTTCTCCAGTTAAAGACAATAATTAACAAACAATTTTTAAAAGAAACACATTAAAAACAATTGGATACAAAAACATTAAAAGGAAAGGGTAAAAATATATATATGGATGAATACTAGTCAAAGGAAAACCATTGTGGTTATAGAAATTTTAGGGAAAAAAGTGGACTTTAAAGCAAAAGGCATTGCTATAGGTATGGAGAGTCACTACTTAATGATGAAAGATTCAGTTTGGTAGTAAATTAAAGTAATTCTAAACTATTATGCACCTAATCACAAGGCCTCAAAACAAATCAAGCAAAAACTGACAGATGATATAAAATCAATAATTTCACCACCATTGCGGGCTTCCCAGGTGACACTAGTGGTAAAGAGCCTGCCTGCCAATGCAGGAGAGGTAAGAGACATGGGTTGAGTCCCCGGGTGGGGAAGATTCCCTGAGGAGGGCATGGCAACCCACTCCAGTATTCTTGCCTGGAGAATCCCAAGGACAGAGGAGCCTGGCGGGCTGCAGTCCATAGCATCACAGAGTTGGACACAACTGAATTGACTTAGCACTCAGCACACCACCATTGCAATAGATTTTCAAATAAAACCCGCAGAAATTATGAGTCTAAGCATTCAAAAAAATCACCAGGGACATAGAAGATTTGAAAATAAAAGAATTAAAAAGTTCGACCTAATAAACAGATAGAATATTATACCTAATAGCTACTCAGAGTATTTGTAAAAAACTGACTATACAAAGTGCCATTACACACTTTTCAACACATTTGAAAGAGTTGGCATCAGCCAGAACACATTTTATTACAATGCTGTCAATAGATATTATAAAATATAGCAAGGAGCCACTAAAACTGCCATATATTTGAAATTAAGAATCACTTTTAAGTAATTTACAGATCAAAAATAATCAAAATGAAAATTGAAAAAAATTTAACTGGATGCTAATGAAAATACTATGTATCAAAGCTTTCAAGATGCAGCTAAAGCAGAACTTAAATGGAAATTCATGGCTTTAAAAATTTAGATTAGTGACAAAGAAAAGCCAAAAATAATTGCTATAAGCATACATCTACAGAACCTAGAAAAAGAATTGCAAAATAAGTTCCATTTCAGTAGACAGAAGAAAACAAAGGTAAGAAGGAAATTTTATGGTACTGAAAAGAAACATAAAAGAGAACAAAGTAAGTCCTTTGGAAAGACTAAAAAATAGCAAATAATTAATAAAGAAAAAAAGGGAAATAACAAATACAGTTAGGACAAAGCTTCAAGTATTGCCCATGTTAAGAAATAACACAATATTAAGAAAAATGTTTAGGAAAAATTTTGTGCAAAAAAATTTACAACATAACTGAAAGAGCCAAATTCCTAGAAAAATACAACTTACCAAAACTGAGTTAAGAAAAAAATGAAAAGCCTTAATAGTCTAACAAGCATTAATGAAATTGAATCAATAGATCTTTCAGAGAACACACTTTTGCACAAACTATTCTAGGATTCAGAAAAGAAAGGAACACCTCCCAAGTCATTCAGTGAGGTCAGTATAACACATAGATGAAAGAGAGAGGGAGAAAGAAAGAGAGAGAGAAGATAAAAAATGTAGTGTGTGAGTAAGAATAAGGTGTCTGTCACACACAGAGAACAAACTGGTGGTTGCCAGTAAAGATGGGGAGGGAAAGGGGCAACCTAGGGGTAGGGGGCTAAGAGGTACAAAGTACTAGGTATAAAGTAAACTATAAGGGAGACCTCCCTGGGGGTTCAGTGGTTAAGACTCCACGCTCTGAATGCGGGAGGCCCAGGTTCAATCCCTGGTCAGGGAACTAGATTCTGCAACTAAGACTTGATGAGGCCAAATAAATATCTTTTAAAAAATAAACAAAATAAGCTACATGGATATATTGTACCACACAAGGCATATAGCCAATATTTTATAACAACTAAAAGTGATTTATAATCTTTAAAACTTGGGACTCACTATATAGTACACCTGTAACTTATATAATACTGTATACCAACTATACTTCAAAGAAAGAGAGAGAGAAAGTGCAGGAATAGAGAGCCTTTATAAACTGTGCTTCCTGAACAAACCAAAGAAGTATTTGAAAGTGTTGCCGTCTGTATAATCTTCCCTCAGCAGGGATTTCAGCAAGAGTGACTCTGACAATTTCAAACTCTCAAAGAGGTGTAAATCTATGCAATGCCAAGGAGGGACTAGAAAGTGGGAGGGTCCTCTATTATCCACAAGCTGACCACTAAGAAACTGGTTCCCTTCTACATATGGCCCTTGACTCTTGATTGCCACATCTGGGACACAGTCATATTTTTTTTAACAAGTTTCAGAATGTATGCCTTCTCTCATGCCAAGACCATGCCTTTCTGGGGTCCCTCCATCTTCCCAGGATGCTATCAGGACCTTAAAGATCTCTGCTGGCTTATATTCCAAGGTAATGTCTACTCCTGTTTCTCCAAAATAAATGACTTCTTTGTTCAACCCCTTTCCTCTCTCTTGTTCTTGCTGCAGTAGAATTTACAGCCTGCTACATCCAGCCTCTTAATCAGTCCTGCCAAAAATGCAAGTTGCCTTAACTTCAAGAGCAAAGAGCATTTAATTTTTTACATCCCTGGTGGCTCAGATGGTAGAGTCCGCCTGCAGTGCAGGAGACCCAGGTTCGATCCCTGGGTTGGGAAGTTTCCCTGGAGAAGGGCATGCCAACCCACTCCAGTATTTTCGTCTGGGAAATCCCATGGACAGAGGAACTACAGTCCACAGGGTCGCATGAGGCTGTAGAGTTGGATGTGACTGAGCAACTAACACACAGGAAGGAGAAGAGAAATATTTGTGCTCCATCCTTCTAAGGCATCAAGGATGAAGAGAAAAATAAAACGGTTTCATTTCCTACTGACCTAGTCTGAGTATTCACTTGCTGTCACACTTTGATGACAAATATGTACTGGAATCCACAGCGTGGGAGCCACAGGGCAGCTGTGCCCTTCTGCTGTTTGTGATGGGCGACTGGGGAGGGTGTGCTGGCTGAATGCTTGAGGTGGGAACACCTCCATCCTGTTGCTGTGAAGGAAGACAAGTGGACAAAGGATGTATTCCACCAAAACCACACTAAACAGAGTTTTGTAAACTTTTTTTCCACTTAAAATGCATTGCTGACATTCTCTCATCTTTAAAGAATCTTCAACATTACTAAAAATAATGGTGGCTTGATCATCTGTACATGCACATAACCTAGTTTTGATACAGCACTCCCTTGCTGTTAGGTGTTTGCATTGTGTCTCATTTCTGGTTATTGTATATTATGCTTCAGTGACCGTCCTTGTAGAGAAATATGGCTTGCACCCTTGATATTCCATCTGGATGCATTCCTAGAAGTTAAAGTGCTGGGCCAAAGGATGAAAGCCTTTTCTTAAAAAAAAAAAAGAAAGAAAGAAAGAAAGAAAAACATGATCAAAATGCCCTCCCAAAGTCTTGTGCCAATTTACATTCCCACAGTCACTAGAGCATGTTAGACTGAAATCCTCAAAGGGGGATGTCTTTGAGCTCACAAACTCCAACCTCAGTCTAACAAGATTTTCCTTGCAAGCATCTCTTAGTTGGCTTTTACCACAGCCTTGCATGCTTTCAAATGCCAATTGCTTCTTCTTTTTCAGATTGAAATACTCTGGATAAACAACTTCTGGTGGCTTAGTGGTGAAGAATCAGCCCGCCAGTGCAGGAGACACAGGGGACTTAGGTTCGATCCCTGGGTCAGGAAGATCCCTTGGAGGAGGGATTTGCAGTCCACTCCAGTATTCTTGCCTGGAGAATCCCATGGACAGAGGAGCCTGATGGACTGCAGTCCAGGGGGTTGCAGAGTCAGACACAACTGACCAACTGATCGTACACAAACAACTTCTCAATGTGATAAATGGTAATAAGCTGATATTTAGTATGCATTTTCATTCATATGAATAATAAAAGCTAAGTTGTAGGCATCAAACCCTTCATACCAGGCCTTGTTCTAAGCACTACATGTGTGGATATATAAATCTCAATAATTCAGTCAAGTAGGTGAGGCTGTTTTTTGCAGAGGAGGCATCTGAGAAGACACAAACTATAAAATCTGACCACACATACACACACACACACACCAAGATTTTTGTATTCTAACTCATAGTAAACCTCTCAACATACCTGACAGTCAAAGCTTCTTCTGTGCTCCACATAAGTCGATCTCCTCCCGAGCATGGGCTGTGATCTCCTACCTCCAACTGACCTCCCTCCTCTAGGGGCCCATCCCCAAGGCAATGGCCTTGGCCTCAGGTCACTGGCCCCTCACAGTGGTGATGCACTGGAGACTGCGCTGTGCAGAGTCGGGGTGGAGGTCACTCACTGCCCTTGGCCTGAGATGATGTTCTCGTCCATGTCATCTTGGTGTTGGCAGCTGTGAATTTTTTTCATTCAACTGGAGCTTTTCCTCTTTCTTGGTTATTGTTCAGTTGCTCAGTCATGTCCGACTCTTTGTGACCCCATGGACTGCAGCACGCCGGGCTTCCCTGTCCGTCACTGTCTCCCAGAGCTTGTTCAAACTCATGTCCATTGAGTCGGTGATGCCATCCAACCATCTCATCCTCTGTCACCCCTTCTCCTCCTGCCTTCAATCTTTCCCAGCATCAGGATCTTTTCCAACAAGTAAGCTCTTTGCATCAGGTGGCCAAAGTATTGGAGCTCCAGCTTCAGCATCAGTCCATCAGTTTCTTGGTCAGATGAGTGATTTTCTACTGTGTCCTGGAGACTGGGTGTCACTGAGGGCATGAGGCCCTGGAAACGCCTGCAGGCACTGAGCAGTGCCCACGCCGCACTCCCCATGGAAGACACGTTCAGATGTCACTGATTCACCACCGCTCTCATGGGGACAGATCTAGTCATCTTCTCGTGAGATTTTCAAAACTGAACGATCACACAATAAGGATAATTTGTTCTTTCCCTCCAATGGGCATCAATCATCATAAGGAAAAAAAAAAAACCTGAAAAACTAACTTTAAATTCTCCCAAGATTCTCAAGTTTGAAACACATTTCTCAAAGGAGGGAAAGCCTCCTGTTTCTTGTTTCCATACCTCCAACCCATAAAGCAGAGAAAAGACAAGGGTCTGCCAGGCCTTTCACAAAGAGCTATTTATTATGACAAAGCCAGTTGTCACTGTCATGAGGATGAAGTCATCTCGGCCTGAGCATGTTAGGCGCCTGGTTTAGAAAGCCGTGTCGTTCCTTGAGCTATGCAATATTGTTTTGGCAAAAAGCAACTGACTGTATGCTCTCACCCTTAGGAAACCATCCAATGCCTCCCCTCGTCCAGCTCATCATAAGCACGCCTTCCCCTTAGACTCACTCCCCTTGCCCTGGACATGCTCTGCAGAAACACTTTCTGCTGGGAGGGGGAGGGGTGCTTCCTGATGGAATAGAAAGGTGTCAAGGTGCTTGGCCCCTGGTGAAGAAGCCGCTGTCTCTGCAGCAAGAAGCTGTAGGGTCTACAGCCCCAGCTGGCATCTTCAGAAGAGCTGTTGGTGAAAGGGATGAACAGAGGGTGTTCTCAGTGGGGACTAGGACCCCAAAGCCTTCCCCAAGCAGAAGGGCCTATCTGTGCCCTGCCAGCTCATACTTTTTCAGCTGATTCTACTTTAGAGCAACCTTGCCAGAGAAAATGGAAAAACACATCTTAGAGATAAATCAACACCAGTTCCAAGTTCCTGTTTCAGTTGTTTTGCTTCGCGGTCTGCCCTTGCTCGAGATTATATTGCAATGACCTACCACTGTTCTCCTGGGTCCAAGGATGAGATCTGCCCCAGAGAGTTAACTTTTCACCTGGGTGGTCTGTCGTAAAGCAGGTTCCCTTTCAGAGAACCATAGAATTTTAGAGCTGGAAGGAATCTTCCAGATAATTACTCCAATACATTGCTTCTACTGAGGAAACAAGAGACCCAGAGAGGTTATATTCACTAGCACACATTTACACAGCAATCTAGTTGCAGAGACAGGAATGGTGCAGGGTCTCCAGAAACTGCAGGATCCCCTTTCTACCTCAACATGGTAGACCCCTAGACTCTCTACAGTTTTCCAATTTGATTCCAAATGTTTTCATTTTAAATGGAAATACCGACTTCCCTGGTGGCTCAGACAGTAAAGCGTCTGTCTACAATGCGGGTAGACCTAGGTTCGATCCCTGGGTCAGGAAGTTCCCTGGAGAAGGAAAAGGCAACCCACTCCAGTACTCTTGCCTAGAAAATCCCATGGACGGAGGAGCCTGGTGTCCATGGGGTCGCAAAGAGTCGGACACGACTGAGTGACTTTACTTTACTTTCACTTACTTTAAAAATAGCTCAAACCTCTGGGCACCTTTCTAAATTTCTCTGCTTCTTTGGAGCAAATGATAGACTGCTTTAGAATTTACGCCACCAAAATCTGAAGCATGCCCATCCTAACCTTATTCAGTGCAACCAAAGGATCTCAGACTTTCAGATATTTGGAAGTGATTTCGAGTCAATTTCTGGTTTGTTTAGCATTGTAAGCAAACATTTCATGCCTGTCATCTCCTTTGATGTATTTGGAGCCTGAGATTTGTAGTCATAAACCTTCACTCGGCATGTCATCCTCATAACAGGCATCAATCTCACCATCATGGCAAAAATAGGATTGGTGTGTTGGATGTACTGATGACATTCTAGGCCAATTTCAAAGCCAAGAAAGCAGTTACTAGATAAGGCATATGTTCAGCCTAATGAAGAACATTCTCAAATAATACACTGGATCTTGTATGTTTTCAATAAAGCAATAATTGGTTCATATCTGTACACAGAAAGATAGCTTTCATGTTTCTTTAAAAATGTGTTCTTTAGACTAAAAAGCAATTGCTCACTGGATAAACTCTTTCACTGAATATATATTGTGGGGACACTACCTGTCCAAGACTTGCTATCCAAGACATTGGTATCTGTAGCAGGATAAAGGATGGCCCCCAAGAGATGTGTCCACCCAGAATGTATGAATTTCACATTATTTGGTAAAAGGGTCCTTGCAGATATGATTAAATTAAGGATCTCAAGCTGAAGAGGTGATCACTGATGACCTGGATGGACCCTTATTCCAGTGAAGTTTCCTTATGAGAAGAGAAGGGAGACACAGATATGAGGGAGAAGACTCACACATGAGGGAGAAGACTCACACGTGAGGGAGAAGACTCACACATGAGGGAGAAGACTCACACGTGAGGGAGAAGACTCACACATGAGGGAGAAGACACACACATGAGGGAGAAGACACACACGTGAGGGAGAAGACTCATATGTGAGGGAGAAGACACAGATTATAGGGAGAAGACACACACATGAGGGAGAAGACACACACCTGAGGGAGAAGACATACACATGAGGGAGAAGACACACACGTGAGGGAGAAGACTCATATGTGAGGGAGAAGACACAGATTATAGGGAGAAGACACACACATGAGGGAGAAGACACACACCTGAGGGAGAAGACACACACATGAGGGAGAAGACACACACGTGAGGGAGAAGACACACACGTGAGGGAGAAGACACACACATGAGGGAGAAGACACACACATGAGGGAGAAGACACAGATTATAGGGAGAAGACTCACACGTGAGGGAGAAGACACAGATTATAGGGAGAAGACTCACATGTGAGGGAGAAGACACAGATTATAGGGAGAAGACTCACACGTGAGGGAGAAGACACAGATTATAGGGAGAAGACTCACATGTGAGGGAGAAGACACAGATTATAGGGAGAAGACACACACGTGAGGGAGAAGACTCACACATGAGGGAGACGACACACACCTGAGGGAGAAGACACACACATGAGGGAGAAGACACACACATGAGGGAGAAGACACACACGTGAGGGATAAGACTCACACGTGAGGGAGAAGACTCACTCGTGAGGGAGAAGACACACACCTGAGGGAGAAGACACACACGTGAGGGAGAAGACACACACATGAGGGAGAAGACACAGATTATAGGGAGAAGACTCACACGTGAGGGAGAAGACACAGATTATAGGGAGAAGACTCACATGTGAGGGAGAAGACACAGATTATAGGGAGAAGACTCACACGTGAGGGAGAAGACTCAGACATGGAGAAGACACATGTGAGGGAGAAGACACAGAAGAGAAACTTGTGTGAAGATGATGGCAGAGACTGTTCTCATTCTGCCACACTGAAGAAATGCTTGAAACCACTAGAAGCTAAGGGTGAGGAAGAAATCCCCCCAGAAGTCAACAGGATTGTGACCCTGCAGCTATTCTGATTTTCGCCCAATAATACAGATTTCAGACTCTGGGCCTCCAGAACTGTGAGAGTAAATTCCCTTGGTTTGTGGCCACATCACTGCAATCTGTTTCCAGGGTCACCTCATCTTTTTTGTGTGGATATCTAATCTTTCTCTGTCTCTCTTATGAGTAGACTTATGATGGCATTTAAGACTTTCCCAGATAATCCATGACAACAACTTCATCTCAAGATTCTTAAAGTAATCAGACTTGCAAAGACCCTTTTTTCCATTTACAGGTTCCGGGATTAGGACCTAATATCTATGGGGGGGGAATTAATCAGTCTACCATAGCCCCCAAATCTCATTGACTTAACATAGCAGAGACCAACATGAACAAGTACCTTTCTCCATCTTGTGGTATGCCAACTGGGACACTTGATGGCCAAGGTCAGAGCAGCAAGGAAAGAAGAGGGAGAAGAAAACACTCTAGGCTTTTAATTACCTTTGGCTGAAATTGACTCATGTTAATTCTGCTCACAGTCCATTGGCCAGAACTAGCCATAAGGACCCAACTTAACTGTAAGGAATACTGATGAAATGGAGCGGGATCTTAGGACCCTTCCCCACCCCCATCCCACCACATCCTTACCCCGTCTTTTGTCTGTGGGAAAACTTTAGCCAAAGAATAAGCTTAATCAGAGAAATGAGAAAATGCAGGAACAAAAGAAAATAGTCCAACAAAAATAATAATAGTTCTAGTCATTAAGCAAAGCCAGGGACCTTTAGTTCCTCCTCAAATGCTGTAGATAATATTCTGAGCCATATCCTATGAGCTGTCTTGTAGATACTGAAACTCCCACCAGGTGGAAGAAGTTAACTGCATAAGTCCAGACTGTAGCCATGACATAAACTGCCACAATTTGGGAGAACTGGCCTCAAGGAAATGGGAACAAATCAATCCTGGAACTGAAGATTATGGACTTAAAATAATCAAGATGACGCTGGTCAGACCACCAATGATGAATTTCAAGATGACCGTCAGAGCTGACTGTGCTGTTTCTGCACATGGCCCCCTCCTTCTGCCTATAAAAATTCTTGCCTCCTGATTGTCAGGGAGAGGGGGAGCTGGCCTTTGGACGGCAGTCTGTCCTCCCCCAACACAGGTTGCTGGCATCCAAAATAAAGCAAACTTTCCTTTCCACCAAACTTGTCCCTTTATTGGCTTTTGAGCAGCAAGAAGTCAGACCCCACTTGTGGTTATATTGACATATGTAAGGGGGCAAATAAATATTTGATGAACACTAACTGTCTCTGCAACATGCTGAGACCAGAAAATCACGCAAACTTTTGCTGAGGGAGACAACTACTGCTTCTGTCGCCCAACATGGTTCCCCGCGCCCCCCACTGCAGCAGAACTGCTCCTCTTCACGCCGCGTGGAGCCAGTTTCAAAGGTGGTCACATTACTCAATCTGTCCAACTGAAGTCTTAGTGTGGAATTTTCCACTTCAGTGTTGGAAATCGCACCAAAGGTAGCGCAATGCAATTTGTACACTAAAGACGCAGGTGCCGGTCTAGTTGCTCAGTCATGTCCGACTCTTTTGCAATCCCATGGACTGTAGCCCACAAGGCTCCTTGGTTCATGGGATTCCCCAGGCAAGAATACTGGAGTGGGTTACCATGTCCTTCTCCAGGGGATCTTCCAGAACCAGACATCAAACCCATGTCTCCTGCATTGGCAGGCAGATTTTTTTTTTTTTTTTTTTTACCACTAGCGCCACCTGGGAAGCCCCAGCTACCCAGAGTTAGGTCGAATTTCACAGGTTAAGGGCACCGTCCTCTACAGCCCACCCTCACTGCAGGCACCAGCCCAGGCCACCCACACTTCTGACCCACTGCTGCAAATGCAGGGGTTCCCACGAGCTCCTTGGGTTTGATAATTCACTAGGACGACTCACTGAACTCAGGAAAACACTATCCAGATTTATTATAGCAAAAGGATACCAAACAAGAACAGCCAAATGAAGAGACATATGGGGCACCATGTGGGAAGGTTCCAAATGCGAAGCTTTTGTGTCCTCAGGATGAGTCACTCTTCTGGGACATTGATATACTCGTCAGAGTTGTTTTTACTGGGGTTTCACTCTGTAGCTATGTGATGGGGCCATTGGCCATGAGATTGAACTCAATCTCCACTCTCTTTCACCCATGGAAATTGGGGCTGATATTACTTGGTTCATAGCCCCAACCCTCTAATTACATGGTTGGCCCTTCCGGCCTGGCCAGCCCCATCCTAAAACTATCTGGGGGCCAACAATGAGTCACCTCATATAAACTCAGGTGTGGTCCAAGAACCCACAGATGAATCACAAAGGCACTCCTATCACTCGGGAAATTCCAAGAGTTTTGAGGTTTTCTTCCAGGAACCAGGGACGGAAGCCAGCCAAATTCATCAGACTACAGCTGAGATGATGAAAGTCTGTAGCTATCGGCTACCAGGTCACCTGCCCTCCACTCATTCCCTCTGCCCACCCCCATCACCTACCACAGAGAGGAAAATCCTGGTAATGAGAGAGAATAAAATCAACACAAAGAGAAGATGAGATGAGATGAGACATGGAGAGTGAGAGCAAGCCCTGACTACACAGGCTGATTTCTTCAATGCAGCCCTGTCTCTCCCAGTTACAGGAGTCAATAAATCTCAACTCTCATTTAAGCTGCATGAAATTAAATCCCTGTCACTTGAAATCCAAAAAAAAAAAAAAATGAATAGCCTTCCCTTCAGGAGCATACTATTGAATGAAGGGTGACGTATACAAATGAAAAACGACATGACAATTTTCAGGCAACAATTTAAGAATAATCATACATTCATTCCATTCACTCATGATTCAGTACTGCAGGAGAAAGAACTATTCTTCTCAAGGAAGATCCAAAAGCTATGACATCCACTTTTATTCTAGTTCTCACTTTATTCAACAACGTGCCGCTGCTTGGAATGACAGGACAAAGGTACTATGGAACATATCTAAAAGCAGGAGGAACACAAGGAAGAGCTGGACCTTATTTTATGCATCAGGGTGTTCACCATCATCCCCGTGGGAGTGGAGGCCATTAGGAGTACAGCAGAGTCATCAAATTCTGAAAATACATATTGCTTTTAAAACCAAAAACAAGCTTTAATTTGCAATCTCTTTTAAAAGTATTAATGTATATCTTTCAAAGTAGGTTAAAAAGCTTATTTCAATGAAAGAAAGGTGGAGAGCAACAACAGCAAATCACACAAGTAGCAACATGCTCCTCTTCGCAAAACACTGAGAATCACTACTTTATACAATAGGCGTGTTTCTGAGAATCACTCTGTGACTCCTTGATTTGGGTCCTATTTTACCATCAATTACCATGATTATTTCAGATCAATGGGCTGCTTCATTCAATCAGACAATCAGCGGTGTGTCATCTCCCTGCCAGGTCCTGATGGGTCAGTAGGTTAAGCAAAGTAAGTGATGAACACGCATCACTCCTCCAGAAAGTATGTTTCATGATACCAGCAGAATCCTAAGTCCATGGTGGGTGTCAAAAGTAGAGACTGCTTGGCAGAGCCCCACTTTGAGAAAGTCTCATCAGAGTCACCCTAAAAGTATCCTTCCACGAGGGTGAAGCTGTCGGCTTCAGTGTGACTTGCACAGTTCTCCAAGGCAGGCTCCACCTCCAGCATCAGACCATAGAGTTTTGACAGGGAGCTTTGGTCCTAAGATATTCTTGAATCTGAGGAAGATGGCCAGGATCAGAAAACCCTAGAGGGCAGGTGAGATGGTGACTATTGACAGCTGATAGGCTCAGAGGCTGGCAAAATTATCTGTTGAATGAATCCCTTTAACTGCATGGATCACAACAAGTTGTGGAAAATTCTTCAAGAGATGGGAATACCAGACCACCTTGCCAGCCTCCTGAGAAATATGTATGCAGGTCAAGAAGCAATAGGTAAAACTGGACATGGGACAACAAACTGGTTCCAAATTGGGAAGGGAGTACGTCAAGGCTGTATGTTGTCACCCTGCTTATTTAACTTATATGCAGAGTACATCATGAGAAATGTTCTGCTGGATGAATCACAAGCTGGAATCAAGATTGCCAGGAGAAACATCAATAACCTCAGATATGCAGATGATACCCACTCTAACAGCAGAAAGTGAAGAGGAGCTAAAAAGCCTCTTGATGAGGGTAAAAGAGGATAGTGAAAAGCTAGCTTAAAACTCAGCATTCAAAAAACTAAGATCATGGCATCTGATCCCATCACTTCATGGCAAATAGATGGGGAAAAAGTGGAAACAGTACAGATTTTTATTTTCTTGGACTCTAAAATCACTGTGGATGGTGACTGTAAGCACAAAATTTAAAAAACTCTGGTTCTTTGGAAGAAAAGCCATGAAAAACCTAGACAGCATATAAAAAAGCAGAGACATCACTTTGCTGACAAAGGTCCGTATAGTCAAAGCTATAGTTTTTCTAGAAGTCAGGTATGGATGTGAGGGTTGGACCAGAAAGAAGGCTGAGCACCAAAGAATTGATGCCTTCCTACTGCGGTACTGGAGAAGACTTTTGAGAGTTTCCTAGACAGCAAGGAGATCAAACCAGTCAATCCTAAAGGAAATCAACCCTGACTATTCATTGGAAGGACTGATGCTGAAGCTGAAGTTCCAATACTTTGGTCACCTGATGCGAAGAGCTGACTCACTGAAAAATACCCTGATGCTGGGAAAGATTGAAGGCAGGAGGAGAAGGGGGTAACAGAGGATGAGATGGTTGGATGGCATCACCAGCTCAATGAACATGAGTCTGCAAAAACTTGGGGAGATAGTGAAGGACAGGGCAGCCTGGCGTGCTGCAGTCCATGGGGTCACAAAGAGTCAGACACGACTTAGTGACTCAACAAACAAAGCAAACGAAACACACCGTGACATCTTTGTAGCAAAGGATCTTTTTGCTGAAATGACATCACCTCCAGGGGCCTGTAATTTTGGTAAATTCTGATTCCTAGGAATAATATATCTCATATCTACTGAACTTTCCACGATGACCAAGAGTTTTCAACACTGTGGTTTAGGAAACTGGAACTTCAGAACATGTACCAACAGCATTTTGGCTTGAATGCCAGCCAAGCACTCTCTGCCCAAAGGTGGGATCAGTCAAGACTTGAGAAATCAGGATATTAACTACCATTTATTTGTGCTCACTATGTGCTATATCAGGCTTCCCTGGTAGCTCAGATGGTAAAGCGTCTGCCTGCAATGCAGGAGACCCAGGTTCGATCCCTGGGTTGGGAAGATGTGCTATATCAAATTGTATCAACGTCATCTTATCAAATCTCACATGACTTTACATGGTAAATATTGTTATCCCCATTTTAGAGATGACAAAACTGAGGCTCGGAGATGTCACCTGCTGCTAAGCAGTGGAACTAGGACGTGATTGTTTGTTCAGCTCCAAAACCCACACTCCAAACACCTGCTCCCTCAGCTGCAAGTTGCCAGCATTGTCAAGGAGAGTATCCCACTCTTCACCTACAGCCTGATCAAACTTGCCTCCCTGTCCTCTGAGACCAGGTGCAAATTCTTCAGTCTGATCAAGACGCCAGAGGATTACACCATTATTGTCGATGAGGAGGGCTTCCTGGAACTGCCCTCCTCAGAACACCTGGGTGTGGCCGATGCCACCTGGCTGGCCCTCAGTGTGGTGTCTGGCAGCGGCAGCGTCAAGTCAGTCATCGCCCCACTGGCCAATCAGAACATCTGTGTCCACGCTGTCCACCTACCAGATGGACTTCATCCTGGTGTGTGAGTAGGACCTGCCCTTCATCACCCACACCTTGCCATCAGAGTTAACCACCCTGCACATCATCAATAGCGAGATGCTGGCAGCTGAGAACCTCAGCATCATGCACTGCTTCATGAAGGCCGAGGCCGTCCAGAGGCCCATCATCCACCCACTGTCCAGCCCGAGCAACAGGCTCTGTGTCACCAGCCTGAACTCTGACATACCGCCCACTGTTGCCACACTCCTTATGGATGTCACGTTCTACTCCAGTGGACTGAAGGACCGCCTGGTGTCCTCCAGCGGTAACTGTGGCCCCACCCGCTTTTCCTTCTCCCTGATCGAGGGCTACATCTCCCTGGTGATGGACGAGCAGACCCAGCAGAGGTTTCCTAGTAATTTGTTGTTCACGAGCGTATCTGTGGGGCTCTGGAAGATGGTGAGGATTGGAGGTCAGGCCCTGGGATTTGATAAGTGCATCGAAGTGGCACGGATCTCCGAGCCTTTGGCCACCGCAGACATCCCAACCTACTACAGCAGCACCTTCAAGTTCTTCCACACACTGGTGCCGGAAGAAAACATCAGCTCCCGGAAAGTCAGGCAAGCAGAAAAATAAGGAGGGCCTCTTCCATTCCTCCCCATCCGTGCCCCCAGGCCTGAGCCCACCCTGCCCTGAAGACTCTTGCAGTGTTTCTCAAAAGACTAGAAAATGGGCCCCGCAGCCCCCAAAGGATGGGTCTCTAGGAGACACCCTCAATGGCTGGGACCCAAGCCAAGGCTTCCCCGTGCCCTCCTGCCTTCCTGGAGTCCCCAGATCCTCCAGTGAGACCCCCCACCTCTTCCCCCAACCCAGAAAATGGTGTCTGGGGCCCAGGGAGTTGTAAGCCCAGCCACATTCTCATCCAGCCTCACCTAGAGCTGGGGGGTTTGGGGGAGGGCGAGGTGGGGGGGAGGGGCGTTGGCAGATGCCGAAGGAAGCTGGGGTACCAATTCTCCTGTCATCTTGGGGGCTGGCTGAGCAGGGCAGAGTTCATGGAGCCCAGGAAGGCCCTTGTGAGGACAGCGGCTCTGGATCCTGCTTTTGCTGGTGTCTGGTTCCATCAGCTCTGGGCTGGTTCCTGTAGACTGGAGGCCAGTGGATGGTGGTGTGCTGGTGAGGCTCCCGGTGGGGGCGCAGGGAGCTGATCCGGGCGAGGACCCCAGACACCCAGAACCTTGCCTGCCAACCACAGGGCCTGTGCCCCAACTCCCAGCAAGACTGCCAAGGGGGTCCTGTCCAACCCTCTCCACCACAAGCGCTCATCCTCAGGGCAGCAGGGTTCCCTAGAGACCTAGCAACCTGGAACATGAGCTCCTATGCCCTCTCCTTTCCCCGGACCCTCCTGGGGCTGGCAGAGCCTCGGTTCTCCCCAGGTGGGGGCATCCCCAGCATTCTGGGCTGGGGTTTCCTTAGCTCACCCCCACCTCCCCAGCAATCGACTAGACTGGCCCAGGGCTCCCGCATTGTCCTGCCCTCCTCTCCCTGCCCCACTTGTGGGGGAACATGGAAGGCCTCCGTCCCCCAACTCACCTGCCCGCCCACCCCTCAGTCCAAGGACCGTGGCGTTCATGAGTACTTAACCAGGGAGGCAGCTTGTCTGAGCCTGAATAGAGAAAACCGTGCCTTGGTGTAGTTTCCCACTTAATGTATTTGCACCCAGGCTACAGTTGGCACAGGGTTCAGGGGACAGGACCTGCTGAGCCTATTGGGGCCCAAAGTGTAACATCACTTGGTTGACATCTGTGGCTCCAGGGACAACCATGAGAACTGGAGCTGCTTCCAGGGCTTTCCCTTCAGAGCAGAAAGCTGGAAGCAGAGGTCAGTTACGATCCAGGGGTCCCCAGGGCACCCCACACAGGGCTGGCAAGGCAGAGTGGTTCTGAGCATCAGAGGAAGGGCCATGAGGAGGTGGACAGGTGGATGGCAGGAGAGCCCCCACCCAGAGAATGGGGGGACCCCCGTGTCTCCTCTCCAGTGGGTGGTGTTTTCTGAGTGAGCAGGACCAGCAGAGTCCTCCTCAGTGACTAGACATCTACAGACAGTGCTGTCCCTGAGAGCACTTGAGTGCGTGAAAGCCCCACTCACCTCCTCTCCAGGCCGCATGGGACCCTCTGAGTCCCGGAAACCCACCCGGTCAGGGAGCTGTGTCTGAATCCTTACAGATATTCAGAGCCCAACCATTGATTCGGAACCCATGTGGCTGGATTTTTTTTTTTTTTGGTTGTTTTTTTTTAAGTGAAGTCATTTTGCACAAAAGTCCAGAACACCAAAAACATATCAATTGTTTGCTGGTTCTGAAACTGGGGTGACTGCATGGACAGGGCAGCCCTTCAGGTCCTGAGCCCCCTTTCTGTCCTTGGAAGGCCTTAATTTTTCCATGGTGTGCCCTCCAGTGACCCCGAGTCACTCCCCCACCTCTCCTCCCCACAGAGCAAGT
The DNA here is from genome assembly GCF_001704415.2 of Capra hircus. NCBI lineage: Eukaryota > Metazoa > Chordata > Mammalia > Artiodactyla > Bovidae > Capra > Capra hircus. The sequence continues at coordinate 83,183,195 of NC_030816.1, forward strand.
GTGTGGGCCCCTGACCCCCAGAAACAGGTCTCCCCAGACAATATACGGACTAGGACATATATTGTACACACATATAGATACCTGTGTTTTATGTTGATATAGATATATACTGTAAATAGCATATATACTTGAGCACTATATATGTTAATATATATTTAAAAAAACAACAAATACCTGCTCCCGTGTAACCTACACTACCAATTGCCCTCTAACTGCCATTACCCACCTCTTTCATAGCTGCATAACCCCAATTGTGTATTAATCTTATACGAGCCAGCACCACTTCTCAAGATTCAAGTAAAGTATCATTGGTCTCTGAGAGAAATCAACATGAGCCACAAACACAAGCCTCATGCATAATTTCATGTTTTCTAGTAGGCACCCTGAAAAAAAGTAGTATAAGAGAAAAATCAATTTTTATAATCTGTCTTAATTAGCCCAATATACTTAAAATATTATCATTCAATATATAATCAGTTTAAAAAATTATAAATGAAAACTTATAAGGACACTAAAAGTGTGGGAGAAACCCAAGAGTTGAGGGCAGAAGAAATGAAAGAATGGAGTTGCGATTTACTGAGGCAGGACAACTAGAGGAAGGGGAGATTTGGGGCAAAGAAGAAATCAAGAACTCAGTTTTGATGCGTTGTTTGAGATGCCAATCAGACATTGCATGGTCAAGCTCAATTTGTGGATTTACAAGGTGGATTTATGAGTCTGGAGTTTGGTGGAGAGGTCCAAGTTGGAGGTCTAACTTGGGGAATCATTAGCGCATGAATGAATTTTAAAGCAATGAGATGGGATGAGCTCATCAAGAAAGAGAACAAATAGAGAAGAAAGGTTTGAGGACTGGCCTCAGGGTATTTGAACATTCGAAGTCCAAAAAAACTGGAAGAATCCCAAAAGGAGACTGAGGGGCAGTGTCAGTGTTATAGGAGGGGAACAGAGGAGCCAAGAAAAAAAAGTGTTTCAGAGCAAAAGGGCTGATCAACTACATCAGATGCTGCTGATGGGTCAGGAAAGGAAAGTCACCCACTGGGTCTGTCAGCACATCAGGAACTCTGCTAAGAGGAGCTCCCGTGGAGGAGAGGGCGCTAAAGCCCACTCATGCTCCACGTCAGGGAAATGGAACTCAGAACCACAGGGAGATATCACGTCACCCCTGTCAGACTGGCAGCTGTCAGAAAGTCAAGAAATGACAAATGTTGGTGAGGATGAGGATAAGAGGGAATCCTTGTGTACAGCTGGTGGGGAAGGGGTGGGGCCCCCATGGAGAGCAAAATGGGGATTTCTCAAAAAATTAGAAAGAGAGCTTCCATACGATCCAGCAATTACACGCCTGGGTATTTATCCAAAGAAAACAAGAACCTAACTCAAAAAGATGCATGTGCCCTCGTGTTCATTGCAGCATTATTTACAACAGCCAAGACATTGAAACAATATGTGTCCATAAATAGATGAATGGATTTGAAAACGTGGCATACATTTAAAATGTGGATTTTTAAATGTACCAATGTGAGAGTTGGACCATAAAGAAAGCTGCGTGCCGAAGAACTGATGCTTTTGAGGTGTGGTGTTGGAGAAGACTCTTGAGAGTCCCTTGGACTGCAAGGAGATCCAACCAGTCCATCCTAAAGGAAACCAGTCCTGAATATTCATTGGAAGGACAGATGCTGAGATGAAGCTCCAGTACTTTGGCCACTTGATGTGAAGAGCCAACTCACTGGAAAAGACCCTGATGCTGGGAAAGATTGAAGGCAGGAGAAGGCGACAGAGGATGAGATGGTTAGATAGCATCATCAACTCAAAGGACATGAATCTGAGCCAACTCCAAGAGATAGTGAAGGACAGGGGAGCCTGGCATGCTGCAGTCCATGGAGTCTCAAAGAGCCAGACACGACTTAGTGACTGAATAACAACAATACAATGGAATATTAGCCATAAAAAAAGAAGGAAATCTTTCCATCTGCAACAAAATGGATGGGCCTTGAGGGTGTTATGCTAAGGGAAATGTCAGACAGAGAAAGACAAATAGCAGATGATTTCACATATGTACAGAATCAAAAACGAAACAAACAGCAAATTCCCATTGGCTGTCTATTTTACATACTGTACTGTAAATTTCCATGTCACTCTCTCCATGCTGTATGACTCGGGGAACTTAAACAAGGGCTCTGTGACAATCTAGAAGGGTGGGATGGGGAGGAAGATGGGAGGGGAGTTTGGGAGGGACGGGACATGGGTGTACCTATGGCTGATTCTTGTTGATGTATGACAGAAAACCACAAAATACTGCAAAGCTATTATCCTTTAATTAAAAACAAAAAGGAAAAGCCCAAACTTGTAAATAAAAGATTGGAGGTTTTCAGAGGCAAGAGGTGAGGGGTGGGTAAAATGGGTGGAGAGAATCAAAGTGCACAAACTTCCAGTTATAAAACAAATGTCATGGGAGTGTACTGTCCAGCATGGTGACTATACTTAATAATACTCTGCTGTATATTTGAGACTTGCTAGTACATCTTAGGGCTTCCCTGGTGGCTGCCTAGATTGCAGGAGACCCGGGCTCAGTCCCTGAGTTGGGAAGATCCTCTGGAGAAGGAAACGGCAACCCACTCCAGTACTCTTGCCTGGAAAGTCCCATAGATGGAGGAGCCTGGGAAGCTGCAGTCCATGGGGTTGCAAAGAGTCAGACACGACTGAGCGACTTCACTTTAGTTCATCTTAACAGTTCTCATCACTATGGCTGATTCATGTTGTATACGGCAGAAACCAACACAACACTATAAAGCAATTATCTTTCAATTAAAAACAAATAAGTTACTTTTTAAAAGTTCTCATCACAAGAAAAGTATTTGTAACTATGTGTGGCGATGGATGTTAACTAGATTTATTGTGATCACTTATCAACACATAAAACTATCAAATCATGTTGTACTAACATGACTAACACAATGTTACATGTCGGTCACAGCTCAGCATTTTAAACCTGACTGGAGAAGATTCAAAAGAAAATTGAAGGAACAGAAGAAGAGTTAGTGAGTAGGGAAACCATTTGAAGCAGTTTTGCTGTAAAAAAGAGAAACAGGTATTTCAGTGTAGAAGTTTCGGGGTTGTTGTATGTGCTTCCTTGGGTGAGTATCGTTCAGTGGAGTGGAAATATGATTTTGAAGAAAGGGAAAGATGAAATTGACACAAGGGAAATTCTTAGGTAGACAGGATGGGAGGGGCAGCAGTCCACAGCTTGAGAAAGTGAGATGAAGATAGGAATACAGAAGCCCACCCGGGATCTCCTGTTATGTAAAGCTATACATGTACGATGCAATGGACGTGAGTTTGAGCAAGCTCTGGGAGTTGGTGATGGACAGGGAAGCCTGGCATGCTGTAGTCCATGGGGTTGCAAAGAGTTGGACACGGCTGAGCAACTGAACCGAACTAATACATTTTGATGTTTGTTGTTGTTGTCCAGTCGCTAATTGGGACCCCATGGACTGCAGCACACCAGGATTCCCCATCCTTCACTATTTCCGAGTTTCCTCAAACTCATGTCCATTGAGTCAATGATGCCAGCCAACCATTTCATCCTCTGTCATCCCCTTCTCCTCCCGCCTTCAATCTTTCCCTGCATCAGGGTCTTTTCCAATGAGTCCGTTCTTCACATCAGGTGGCCAGAGTATTGGAGCTTCAGCTTCAGCATTAATCCTTCCAATGAATATTCAGAGTTGATTTCCTTTAGGATTGACTAGTTTGATGTCTTTGATGTCCAAGGAACTCTCATGAGTCTTCTCCAGCACCACAATTCAAAGGCATCAACTGAGTCATGTTATTTGATTTTTCAGCTGTCTACAGGCAAAACAACATCCTAGTAGAAACATTTTACCAGGAGACCCTAAAGGGGTTTACCAAGTGACTTATATGATCAGTAAAGACATGGGCTTTGAAAGCCAATAGACCAACAGGCAAAGCAGAGATTCAGGACCTTCAGAACAATGAGACTCTCAGCTGCCCTGGAAGCCACAAATTGAAGCTCAGAATAAGAGGGTTTCCAATACTTTAAGAATGTAATAATTTAACTCTGCTATTTATTTGTCCTACACTGATGACTTTCTCAATAAAAATCAAGAGCTGGACCTCTCCCAGAAAGCACATTCATCCCATTCTGAGGTCATTCCCCTGGAGTAAGGAGCTCCTTTGGAAATGGATGTGGTTTTTGGCAGGAGACAGCAGGAAAGAGTCCCACATTCTACTCAGTAGACATCCCCTGACTCCTACTTAAGCTCAGCCGAGTTTCCAGGAGGTGGGAAATGGAAGTCAGTTTTAAGGACAGAGAAATGAAATGCCATAAGGGAAAGTTAAGGGCTCTGCACTCACGATCCCAATGTGGGGGTGGGATTTTCCCCACACCACCAAGTGATGCTCTGTGACACCAACTGGGTCCTACAAATCAGCTCCATTCTGACATTATCTATCTGCAGAGAGCATCAGGTTCTGCAGGTAAAGAGCTCAGACCCCAAGCACAAGTCCAGGTTGTTACCTGTGCTTCTGCTTGGCTACAAGTTGGAGGTTCAAACAATCCCCTCCAACTCAAAAACAAACACTGCAGCAGTTTCCCATGGCTCATAGAAAGTGAAACTCTAAGCACAGCCTCCTGGCTCCTTCCTACACTGTAGCCCCGCCCCCTCCCCAGCCATGGTGCCTCAGCCCCTCTGTCCTTTTTCTGTCCTTCACACACACCACGTGCCCTTCCCTTCATCTGACACACTTCTCCCTCCATCCTGCCTCATTTTCTCTGCTTGAGCCTCATTTCCACTCAGAACCTTTGTAACATCCCTGAGCGGGTTACATCCCCATCCTGTGTTCTCATTAAGCGGTGTGTGTCTCTTTGCTGCAGACACTGTTTTGAGTCCTGTTGGGCTGACATGATCAATACCCAAGAAGGCGTTATACTCCCACCACCAGGCATAGAAGAGGTAATTGGTCAGGATGGGCTGAATACATGATATAAAGATGAAACGCGCATCAGAGTAGTTCTCTGCTGTCTACAGAGTGCTTCTGCACAGAGTAACATGTCACCTTACAACTTCACTTTGAAGGCAATGTTAGCACCACCTTTCTGTAGATGACAAAGCTTACTTTTCTTAGATTTAGTTCTGTTTTACTCTCCTGTGATTTTGTAAAATGCTATTTCATTATTCCTGCTCTAATCTTTACTATTTCTGTTCTTGTCTTTTTTGATTTTGCTCAGTTGCTCTTTTCCTTCTTAAACTGGAACTCAGCTCACTGATTTAATAAACTTTTTTGTATACATTTAAAGCCAGAAGTTGCACTCAATATATTTCCTTAGCTATAATACATTCCACAGTTTTGGGTAGTGTTTTTGGTGTTAGTTCAAAATATTTAAATTCCCCCATTAAGATATTTTCTTTGCTCTAGGAATCATTTAGAAATCATATTTGATTTGACTTTTAAAATGCTTATATCACAAAAACTTTAGGGGATATCTTTTTAGCTGTTTCTCTAAAAAAATTGCTGTAGTCTGGTCAGACTTTTTATTATTGATTCTTTGGTTTTGTTGTGATTTCCCTTATGGTCAAGTATGTAACCAATTATTGTAAATGTCACATGAGTTGCTTGAAGCCCCAATGTTACATAGGGTGGCCCACTTGGATGGGGGACTCTAGGACTTAGTGTACCTGATATCTCTCTTGAGAAACAGGTTTATAAAAGTTTTTGCTTTTTGCTTCCTTTCTTTTTTAAGTTTATTTTATTGAAGTATAGTTGATTTACAATGTTGTGTTAATTTCTACTTTTTCTACAGCAAAGTGATTCAGTTATACATATCTATGTATATGTTCTTTTTCATTTTCTTTTCCATTATGGCTTCAGTTGCAGGATACTAGACATAGTTCCCCATGTTGTACAGTTGGACCTTGTTGTTTATCGACTCTGTACATAATAGCTTGCAGCTCCTAACCCCAGCCTCCCAATCTTTCCCTCCCCCCACCTTGGCAACCACCAGTTGGTTCTCTGTGTCTGTGAGTCTCTTTCTGTTTCATAGGTAAGCTCATCTGTGCCATATTTTAGATCCCACATATACGTGATATGGTCTTTGTCTTTCTCTTTTCAACTTACTTAGTGTGAAAATCTATAGCTCCATCCACGTTGCTTGTGCTTCCTTTCTAATCACTGTAATAGAATGGAATGTGTTTCTGCTGATATTAGTACATTTTTTGAGTCATTTGTGCCATCCACCGTGTTAATCTCCTGCTTTACGGACATAATCTCAGTTAACTCTTACCACATCCTGAGAGGGTATCTTTTATTAATGCAGCCATTTTACAGACAAGCATACATGGCGCTCAGAGGTTAATCAAACTTCCTAAGGCAACTCCACAGTAGAGTTGGTTCTCATCTCGGTTTACATGACTCCCACAGCTGCACATTTAAGGACAACATGCTGGACCAAGGGAGTGAGCTGCCACGTCTTGCTGGGGAATTAGGTAATCCCCGCCCCTCCAACTAAATGAATCTGAGCCCTTCTAGGCCATGGACAACTCAGAGAAAAGACACATGTGATTCCAGCAGGGTCTGTTTTCCTCTGCTTGGTTTACAACAGCAAACTATCTTCTCCTAATCCTGTTCAGTTCAGTTCAGTCACTCAGTTGTGTCCGACTCTGCGACCCCATGAATCGCAGCATGCCAGGCTCCCTGTCCATGACCAACTCCCAGAGTTCACTCAGACTCACGGCCATCGAGTCAGTGATGCCATCCAGCCATCTCATCCTCTGTCAGCCCCTTCTCCTCCTGTCCCCAATCTCTCCCAGCATCAGAGTCTTTTCCAATGAGTCAACTCTTCACATGAGGTGGCCAAACTACTGGAGTTTCAGCTTTAGCATCATTCCTTCCAAAGAAATCCCAGGGTTGATCTCCTTCAGAATGGACTGGTTGGATCCCCTTGCAGTCCAAGGGACTCTCAAGAGTCTTCTCCAACACCACAGTTCAAAAACATCAATTCTTCGGTGCTCAGCCTTCTTCACAGTCCAACTCTCACATCCATACATGACCACTGGAAAAACCATAGCCTTGACTAGACGGACCTTTGTTGGCAAAGTAATATCTCTCCTTTTCAATATGCTATCTAGGTTGGTCATAACTTTCCTTTCAAGGAGTAAGCATCTTTTAATTTCATGGCTGCAGTCACCATCTGCAGTGATTTTGGAGCCCCCAAAAATAAAGTCTGACACTGTTTCCACTGTTTCACCATCTATTTCCCATGAAGTGATGAAACCAGATGCCATGATCTTCGTTTTCTGAATGTTGAACTTTAAGCCAACTTGTTCACTCTCCTCTTTCACGTTCATCAAGAGGCTTTTTAGTTCCTCTTCACCTTCTGCCATAAGGGTGGTGTCATCTGCATATCTCAGGTTATTGATATTTCTCCCGGCAATCTTGATTCCAGCTTGTGCTTCTTCCAGTCCAGCGTTCCTCATGATGTGCTCTGCATAGAAGTTAATAAGCAGGGTGACGATATACAGCATTGATGAACTCCTTTTCCTATTTGGAACCAGTCTGTTGTTCCATGTCCAGTTCTCACTGTTGCTTCCTGACCTGCATACAGATTTCTCAAGAGGCAGGTCGGATGGTCTGGTATTCCCATCTCTCTCAGAATTTTCCACAGTTTATTGTGATCCACACAGTCAAAGGCTTTGGCATAGTCAATAAAGCAGAAGGAGATGTTTTTCTGGAACTCTCTTGCTTTTTCCATGATCCAGCGGATGTTGGCCATTTGATCTCTGGTTCCTCTGCCTTTTCTAAAACCAGCTTCAACATCAGGAAGTTCATGGTTCATGTATTGCTGAAGCCTGGCTTGGAGAATTTTGAGCATTACTTAAATTCAGACTTAAATTGAAGAAAGTAGGGAAAACCGCTAGACCATTCAGATATGACATAAATCAAATCTCTTATGATTATACAGTGGAAGTGAGAAATAGATTTAAGGGCCTAGATCTGATAGATAGAGTGCCTGATGAACTATGGAATGAAGTTCGTGACATTGTACAGGAAACAGGGATCAAGACCATCGCCATGGAAAAGAAATGCAAAAAAGCAAAATGGCTGTCTGGGGAGGCCTTACAAATAGCTGTCAATAGAAGAGAAGCAAAAAGCAAAGGAGAAAAGGAAAGATATAAGCATCTGAATGCAGAGTTCCAAAGAATACCAAGAAGAGATAAGAAAGCCTTCTTCAGCAATCAATGCAAAGAAATGAGGAAAAGAACAGAATAGGAAAGACTAGAGATCTCTTCAAGAAAATTAGAGATACCAAAGGATCATTTCATGCAAAGATGGGCTCGATAAAGGACAGAAATAGTATGGACCTAACAGAAGCAGAAGATATTAAGAAGAGGTGGCAAGAATACACAGAAGAACTGTACAAAAAAGATCTTCACAACCCAGATAATCACGATGGTGTGATCACTCACCTAGAGCCAGACATCCTAGAATGTGAAGTCAAGTGGGCCTTAGAAAGCCTCACTACAAACAAAGCTAGTGGAGGTGATGGAATTTCAGTTGAGCTGTTTCAAATCCTGAAAGATGATGCTGTGAAAGTGATGCACTCAATATGCCAGCAAATTTGGAAAACTCAGCAGTGGCCACAGGACTGGAAAAGGTCAGTTTTCATTCCAATCCCAAAGAAAGGCAATGCCAAAG